>NC_135691.1:15299621-15618996 GCF_964276395.1 Gasterosteus aculeatus | reverse complement strand
ATAGAGGCTCCACACATCTCCCTCAGACATCTCGTTGACCGGCTCAATGCAGAGATTTGAAATGTCACAGTTGTGCTTATTTTTTCACTGTGACTCTTTTATTATTATTATGGTCTATTAGAGGAGAGATAATAGCAGCAGGTAGGAGGATTGGCCATGTTGGAAGGGGACACAAGGCCTTTACTTGTTATTCGAGAATAAAGTAACATCTTGTGTCACAAGGCTGCTGTTTGGAGGACATTATAAAATACCTAGAGCTTTAAGAGAAGATCTCTCGGTCCGCATTTCATGCAAAAAGCATTTTTGGAGCCCCAGACGCTCTATCGTGCTGGTAAAAGTGCATGCCAGACATACCCGCAGCTGGCATTATCTCTGATGTCATTAGATTATGATGCAAATTGCATTAAAATGGCATAACCTAATTAAATAGTATCTCAAACTGGCGACAAAGACAAATGTCAGAGGAAACAAATACGAGAGCCCCATCTCCATAAGACCATGTTTGCTGATCCAATTATCCCAGCCCTATTTGGACGACATGGAGGCACAGCTGAGCGCGCGGGGAGGAAAGGGGAGCACAGAGGTGGATTTAGAGCTGGTGCTCCATAAAAGCGGTGCGAGAGTGGGAAAGGGGGAGAAAAAAACAGAAAGCCCGTTGCTGTTGTGAATGCTAAAATGGAACCCTGGTGAGAACAACTTGGGAAGCCAGCCCCGACTCGACAACGATTCTGTTAAAAAACTGGTCAGAGTAGATGCAGCACTCTACACACAGCGCCGTGGGACTGAAGAGATGGACCTCGTCCCTGTGCCCCAAATGCTACTTGAAGCCCTGGCAACTGGGAGGCAGTTTGGATGAGCATTATTTAGTCCGGTACATGCAAACTGCAAAGCCAACACAGTTTTCCCTGCTCCTCGGGGCTCTGTGTTCCTCCGCAGGCTGTGATCGATTGGCCGGTGATCAATCCCTCCACCACAGAAGACTAGAGGTGAATGTCCCACGCGGTAACTAGAAACTAGCGATTATCCTCTAATTTCTTTCCCTTTTCTTTTATGTGAGAGCTGATTTTCTCTGGCTGTCCTGCTCTTTATTTCCTAGCACCCCCCGGCCATCTCCACCCACGTCTTCTTCTGAAACCCTCCCTCCCTTTTCCCATCTCCCTCCTGGATTCCACTTTTCTCTTCACTTCATTCCCCCCGATTCTCCTTCTCTGGCACCAGCTCTCACCATCACCACCACCACCACCCCCACCCCCCACCCCGCCTGCAGCTCCATCCCTCTCCAGGGTGACGTTGCCAAAGGGGAATTTCTCTCGCATTCTGTAATGAGGGATCCTGAATCAATGGCGTCAACAATGCACAGCGATACGTTGTTATTCTGGTAGGGCTCAGCTATTACGGTGTTCTTTTCTCCAGAAGGGTGTTTGGGGACGAGCTCCCTTTGCTCTCTCTCTCTCTTCCTCCCACCCACACCCACACAAGATCCAATCGTCTGGAGGGAGAAACGGAGCCGACCATTTATTGAAATCTGTTTTTAAATGACAGAGCTTTGACCTTTTCCGGTGCATGCGCTCCGCAGCCATAAATTCTCACGGATTTCATTTTACGTTTCCTCCAAGCATTCAAAACCAAATTACACCTGCGCAACCCCTTCGATCCGCACGGGCACGGACACAGTATTTTCATCCCCATTTATTTCCGCTTTCAGTCGCCCCTTTGGCACTTTTTTGGGGGCCGATGAGCGCACTTGAAGTAAAATAAAGAACAAGAGGACTGTAATTTGTCCTGGAAAAACACATGCACATTTTGACATCGTCTTCCAAAGGCGGTCCTTTTACCAAGCCTGTCGTCAATTTCCCGTCTTAAAACAGGGAAGGGAAGAACATTGGAGAGGTATATCTATTGATTGTTAACCACCAGATTCGTGATGTGCTAGTAATGTGGACCAATTTCAAACTGTTGACGGATGAAGCAGCTATATAACCTCTCACACGTGACACGCTCCCCTTCAAGCCTTTCGCCCGTTCTCAGTCACATCCCCTAAAAAGGGCATGACATTAATAAATTCAACATTAAACCCGTACGTATAAACGTAGCGGTCAGGATCTGAAAGAAAGCAATAGTTTTTAACCACGCAGCGCTGTGACATTCAATATGTGGAGACGTCACTGCAGAGGGCACGGAGCGATCCTGGGGGAGGACAAACACAGAGGCACGTAATACAGGACTTATTGATTTAAAAGGCATATCTTTATCCTTACAGTATGAACGAAAGGGAAGGGAACATCAAGAGCATGGCTCCATCACCTTGAACAATGCTAGCGAGTCTTTGTTTTCCACGGCTCCAAGCAAAGCGCCAACACACACCCGTTTGGTCCACAAACTATGGCTACAAAACAAAACAAAAAGCTTTTTATTTTGGACCCCTAAAATCTAAGGATTGTTTTGGTACGGATCAAAGTATATGTGTGTTCCAGGGGGCTTTGGTATTTAAGTGTGCGCAGCGCTGAGTGCTTTCCTCAGCCTGTGCAAAAAGCCCTGAGATACCAAATACCACCCCAAATGCACGCGCACTTCTCCTCCTTTTATCACCGCACACTCCTTGCTGCGGCTCGGCGTGCTTACCTGTGACAGGAGCGCCTTTCAAACGCACCTCATTGCATTTCAAACGCCAGTGACTCCCACTCCCTCGTTTCCAAGACTCCCGCAGATGTACACGCACGAAGCTGTCAGCTGCCCAAATATTGAATATCCCCTGGCCTTCTCTCCCACCCCTTTCCTGAACCAACTCCTCCACAGCCTCGAGTTGTTGAGAGAATGATATTTTATGCATGCCACAGCAGCCCACACACAGATACAGCTTATGAAAGACACGCAGAGCCGACTCTCCGTTTGCGTGTGTGTGTGTGTATGCGTGACGCGCATGTATCTGTGCGCAGCTTTTTTACATGCTAAATTAAGATGTACTTAAACGGTGTGCTTGCATTCTGCTGCAGGAGCGCACATCGCATATATAGGTAGTTCTGCTGTGTCTTGGGGATCAATATGCATTATGTAAATGCTTCTCTATGTAAAACTTAGGGGTGGCAAAAAGGCCACACGAGTCAAGTTTTGGCACACAGGCCTCCCACTCCCGAGAGATTTAATCACGGCAACAGATTCTGATGGAGTCTGCCTCCATACCTAAGCATTTTTCAGAGCAGGAGAGGACACAGTACAATGAATTTGCATCTGTTTGAAGTTGTATTATTAATTCATGCCGATGAGACTTTGCAAGAGACTGGTTACAATCGTGTAAGGGGAATACAAAAAAATAAAAACGTCCCAGTAGGTAAAGGGACTGTTTGATCTTGCTCTATGTCTCCTTGCTCTTCTTCTCTGCCTGTGGAAATGTTCGTCGTCCGAGCATCTTTGTGTTCAGGGCTCCCCGTGTTGACCAATGCGCGAGCGTGGCACTATCTTATTTAATCAGCGCATGTAGAGCCTAAATGACAAGCTATTATCACCCGTCCACCGCTCGGCTTCGCAAACAGCCCGGGGCGAAAGGTCAACAGAAAGAGCAATTTTTAATTAGACACACATTTTAAATCTGAATGTGAAATTAGGGTCGTCGCACACATGCGCCACCTCTACCTGGCAGCGTCTTCCAGCTGTATACTTACACTCTTCACTCAGGTTTTTGGTTCATCTCAACACGTGCCCCATCGTGCAGGGGGAAGGGGCAGGTGAGCGGGGGGAGGGCACAGTTCTGCCCTGTGCCGGTCAATGTTCAGCAAGATGTGCACAAGATTTGAGTTGCATGTGGAATCCCACATACGTGTGTCGTACCGGTGCCAGTGGCGTGTGCGTTTGTTTGCGCTGGCACAGCCATTCCCCCTCGGAGAAGCGTTTGGATGGGGGGGCGTGTGACAATGTAGTTGTGGCACATTATCAGCGGCAACACAAACATCTGCTGGCAAGATCCCAGCAGCTAAAAGGTGTGTGTGTGTGTGTGTGTGTGTGTGTGTGTGTGTGTGTGTGTGTGTGAATCCAGGGAGCAGAAGCACAGAGGGGGTTCTTGCCATGTCTGGAGGTTTGTGCCTTCAAGGAGAAGGGTAATTACACGAGAGCGCACAGAAGATAAAACATATTAATGGTATCACTGGTCAGAGAGGTGCAGTCCTCGGGGCGTTCCGGAGACACACATCAAGCGCGCTCTGTTAATGTCAATTTAAATCTTACAACAAATACCGTAATTCCACAGTTTCTGCGTGCTCGTAAAGCAGTCATCGCTTTACAGAAACCACCTTTTTTTTAGCCGAGTTCCCGAGTTCAGGTCTCAGTGTCAAGCAAGCATTTACCTTTGTTTAAGTACCCTTGAGGTTCATTGCCCAAATCCCCCGGAGGCAGCATGAATTCACCCGTCAGGAGACGTCTCTGTCCATGGTGCTGAAACCCAACAGTGAGACACCCGGCATGACGCTGCCTCCCAGTCCTATGTGATACATACTGATTGCAGCTGCGTTTCGGTATGCAGGGCATTCCTACGTGAAAAGTGCTGGAATGAAGTACACTCAAAGCACGCATGCGAAATTCACTTGTGTTCGAGTGGGCTGTTGACGGACACCATTATCTCACAACGCAATGCCAAACGGCATCTGGGGGCAGTATTGCAGCTGGAAAAAATTAGAACCGGTTTGTTGATTGTGGTTGGGCGTCAAGAGAATCACTTCACCAATTTAACGCATATTGAATAAGGCCTGTGGCTCTGGAGGATGATTCCCACGTCTTCAATAAACAATTCCTAGTGATGACAACAGTGGTCACTGCTTTGGTTTGAGAACATGGATTAGTAATGAACGACGCTAATAAGTTGTGTTGTATCTCAAGTAGTTTTTAAATCTCTCTCTTACGAGTACGCTGACATTATGGAGGTGACATTTTAAAACATTTGCTGCCCTTCCGTGAGTGAGCAGTCACTTGTAAAAGGATTTTGTCATTGGAAAAACATTTCACTTTTACTTAGATTGATGCCTGTCTGTCTGGCATGATTCCTCTTAGTTGAAACCACTAAACTAATTCAGATTCCTTTCAAACCATTGTACTAATTGCTGTGTATTCTTAGTGTTTAATATGGGATCAGTGCATTTTAGTCCACAATTTGTCCAGTGGTTCTGTGCTTGACAAGCAATACCTCTTCCATTACTGTAAGAAGATGGAGGACCTGAAGAATCGTATCTTTAGTGTGCATCCCAGTCTCGGATTTTAAACGTGTAAATGCTCTACACATTGGTTGTCATTTGGAAAGCCCATTAGCAAAAGAAAAAATGTCTATAGTTACGGATAATGTTATTGTCACCTTATCGCCTCAACATAAAAAAGTGTCATAGCTGTGAGATTATATTCAACACATTCTCAGCCATTAACTGTGTAAAGAAGAATCAGTCGCAGTGACATCACAAAGAAGAGGCGTCTCCGACTGATAGCCGTTAGAAAGAATGTCTGAGGCACTTCAGGCTATGCTTTTCTGAACTGGAGATGTGTTAACATTGTTTTCTTTTTTTTTTTACAATTGTTCTCACATAAATGCTTCAAATAAAGTGATAGCTGGCCAATGTATTGCTTTGCAAGGGAATGAAGTAAATTCAAGCCCATTAATAATGTATAGACTAAAAAGTCCCAATTTATGTAGCTTTTATCAAATTCAGGCTACGTTTTGGTCTCTTGGGCTGAAATCCATGAATACAACCAGACTAGATAAGGTTCCATCTGCACCCGTTTTTTGTTTCAATGTATTACAATGGGGATTCAGCTGTGACTGCCCATGGCTCCAGATGACTCTGAGGCAGCCTGCAGTACGTGGATGGGTTAGACAACAACAATAGTGTGACCTATTAATCCAGCTCTGAACGATCGTGTTCCTGCTCCTTACAAAGCAACGAGACAGACTTTCTTTTTCATTCTCTTTAATTTTCTGCATATTATTATATTAGATAGATAAACACTTGCAGAATTAGCATGGCTCTGTTCAAATGGCTTCATCGCTGTGACAAACTAGGCCATGAGCCAAAACAGTTGAACTGCCTAATTTGAAACAACCTTTCGTCTGAGTGATGGAGTCCTTCACCATCACATTATCTACTGCCAGAGTAGAAAGCGATTACTTCATTTCAAATGGAGAAGATGTCTGTATTTGTGCTCTTATCTCTAGTTGGAAGTGCACTCAGTCAGATATAAGACATGTCAGTCATCTCTGTGCACCAATCAACATTTGGCAACATTTGAATCAGACTTAGACAGTTGTAGGCTTGTTTGCTCAGATGTTGCCAGGCCACTGTCAAACAAGTCAGATCAGACCACCGCCACAGGGTTTTTCATAAACAAGGAGTTTAAATATACACAAACTCTAATCTTGATTGGTACTAATAAATATTCCAAAGGGTGGAAGGAAGACAAGAAAATCTCTATCCATCTGGGTTAGTGCGAAAAACGCCTCCAGCTGTTACTAATGTCCTCTGTGTTTCTGGGCCGCAGCTACAAAATCGATATTTCTCCCATATACCAGTGACGTGACAGCATATACTTGATATACAGAAGAGCCATAAACACTTTCAGCTTGGATTTTTGGATCTAGCCGGGGCCGTGCTCTTAAGGCTGCTCCAAAAAAGAATTCCTTTTTTCTGTGTCGCAAACTAGTTATGCTTGGAGCAATTATGTCAAAAAACATGAATGCAGAGGAAGTAATGGACGATTCCCCTTTACTGACTTTCAGCACGTAGTTTTGGTTGGATACTGACGCTGATCCCGCCTGTGTGTTTGTGTGTGTGTTTTCTATGCCTTAAAGATAAAACCAGAAATGACAACCAAGACTGGCAGGGCTGAGAGAGCAGGTCACCCACCTGCTAACTAGTTAGCTATCTAACTAACTAATGCATGCTGGTACATGTGGGCACTGCTCGTCCCACCTCCACCGCAGTCCCGCTGGAGAGAAACCAGCTTGGTCAGTCGACATAACGCGCACCGTGGGATGCATCGCTTCAGTGGAATACATTTACCGTCCACGCCAAGTGGAGATCCACATCCAAATGTTCATCTTCATGATTTCGGGTAATACTAAAAAATATACCTTCAGAGTTTTATCCCTGGACAGCATTTTGTGCTGAACACCAGTGGTGGAATCATAACTCAAAGAGTGAATTTTATATTAAAAAAATATCATAACTAAATACTAACTTAAGGTTGCTGCTTCTGCAGCCTCACATTATCTCCAGTTAACCTTTAGAACACATTCTTGCAGAGAACAAAGAACACCGATTTGTTTCCCCATCACTTAAGTTAGAAGCACATTAAAGGGAATCCCTTAATGGTCATTAAGAACAGCAGGAAGGATTACAGCCCGTAACAATGTCCACATGCGCACCTGACTTTTGTTTTAAGACAGACTGAATCGACCCTCTAGAGACACAGTGAGAGGAAAAGGATTTTTTAAAATTCTGTGTTAATACCCTTTTTTGAGGCTGTTTTATCATAATGCCTGTATTTTCTATTCTTGTAAAATGCAGAAATTTCTTTGGTGATCCATCTTGAACTCGGGAATATGAATGTAAATCTTTCTCTTTAAATGGGATTTGAAGCTAATCGCAATGCCTACATTGTGAAGCAGCACTTGACCATCAGCAGGGTCAAAGTTACATGCATAGTGGTGTCACAACTACTGATTGTGGGTTAAGGCCCACAGATTTATAGCTCGAAGCTACTGAAATTGCAAAATAATGTTATGAAATGTTAGCCAAAGAAACAGTACCTCCAGTTTTACTGTGACTTTTGTGTGAGATTAAGTTTCCGGTTGCTTGGAATAAGTAGGTAAATGCATTTTTTTGGTGTGTGTCATATTAAGAATGACAGAAATGGTGTTTTATTTACGCTCAGTATCTTTTCAACCAAAATGATGTGTGGTACCAAAAACCCTGCAGCCTTATGTCAAGTTTGATGGGAACAAGAAGTGAACAGCCATGTCCAGCATGCACATCTAGTATTGAGTTGCATGGACACAAATACTGAATACGTGTGTATCTATGTGGACGGTAACTTCAAAACATGCTGATCGATAATGCTGTGGACTGGATTTCAATGCAGGAACCCGTGAGATGATCGAGAAGGAACCAATGACTCCGCAGTGCTGCGGATCTGTGACGAGGCAACGGTTGGCAAGGTGCAAAACACTTCTCCATTAACACCTTCACACAAGGCCTGTCACTTTAATGAAGGGCTACCGCGCCAGGCTGTGCCACACGCTAGTCTGTGACACACGCCGGCCCGTACTGTAAACTCGGTCTGTCACTTTAATTTAACCTTGCTGAATTGCTTCGCAAGATATTTTCCTCAGACGGATTTTTTGTCTGACGTGTGATGGGCTAGTTAATTAAGACAGTGACATTATTAAAGCCAGGACTGACTGCGGCATGTTTTTATTAATTCACCATCTGACCTTTCCTCTGGATTCAGCACCTGATACCTTTACAATTACTGAATCGCCCAGCGGAAACGTTCAGTGGTGAGGTAGAAAACAAGGATTCAGCGGTTCAAATTCCCACACCTAAGCTGCCCTGAGTTTCCAGTTGTGTGTCCTATAACTTGTTCGTAAAAAACACTGCTGCTCAACCGCTGTATACACATGCAGACATTTCTGTACGGAAAGCAATAAAGCAAATGTGCAAGATTCAAGCATTTCGTTTGAATATTACTTTCCAGAAATGGCCAAAACTTTAAATAGCACAGGAATGACATTTACAGAAATACAAAAAAATTTTTTTTTTTAAAGGAAAAGAAAAGCCTGATTGTTAAACAATATGAGGCCTGCGGCAGTAAACTTGCGAACCATTGAGGGAAACGATGACGGACCACGCTGCTGGGATCGGCCCGATCTCATGGCTTTGCCCTCAGACAAAAGTCATAGAATTACAGTTTTTCATCAGGTGTAGCTGATCCAACATTTAGACACCTCGTCACATGAGCAGAAACATTGCTATGTTAATCTACCTGTGAATTTGCTGGAATTCCCCAAAATTGGTGTCATTTCACCACAGGTAATCGCTTGAAATTGGTGCGTTTTAAGCATAAACTGTTGTGGGATTATGAAAACTTTGGAGCAACAATTATTGGTTTACAATCCTTGATTGCTAGCTATAACCTGCATTTATATCAACAACTGCAGAGGTACATCCAACTGACTAAAATATGTAGCTTCAGCACTGCCTCTTGTGATGGAAGGTTTTTCACAGACAATCGGAAAATAAGAATAAAGGCTCTGAATTGATTATGTCTTTCTCCGTTTATTTCCTTGCAGGGGGAAAAAAAGTACGAGCTACGTGCTCAGTAGACTGACAAGAACATCTTTTTCTTACAACAGGGCAAAGCAGTTCTCATCCCTCAGTTCAGTTACAGGTGACATCAACAGAAACTCGCTTACATCCAACACATGTGAACCAACTTGTTGTTACACTACAGCCAGGAGACCGGGGACATCTCATCAGCGTGATGACACTCTCATCACACTTCCGCTCAATTCTTTCCCATGGCCTCACCATCCCAGCAGTTTCAATTTATGAACTGCTCGTACAATGTAAAGCCTCTATGAAAAAAGCACTGCACATTCATTTGTTTGTTAAATCACCTTTTAACCCTGAACCGCCTTGATCTGAACTACACACACAATTTGATGAGCAAGCAAAACCTGTAAAATGCCTACCGAATCACCCAGAGCACAGTTTCAACCTGCAAAAGAGCAGTGGAGCATGTTGTGTACTGCGCGATACAATTAAAAAATTGTCTCTTTTCACAAACATGAAGTGAGATTTTGCCCCAGGCCACAGGCCCCCCCCCCCCCCCCCCCCCTCCTACGGGCTTGGACCCTAAACTCTTTACCGACTCCACCTGGTAAATGGTGGAGTGTTTTCATGAGTGTGAAAACACTGAAATGGTGTTAATTTATTCCATTTATTCAACACATTTTCTCCCTGATTTGAATGTCTCGTACGCTCTTTTTTACACAACATGAGACGTTTTTAAATCATTTATTTGATTGTTTTGTCAGTTTCAATGACAATGAAATATTTGATAAAATTATTCTCTGAAATATATCTTCTGCCGGCTTCCTTCTGATTTCATGTTCCATCTTTAGTCCTTCATTTGTCTAATTAAATGTAATTGGCAGGCTGATCAACCACATGCCGTCATCTTTCTTTACTTCTCCATTCTTCCACTCACAGCGCCGTGTTTTAATGCCACCTTGCTACAAAAGGAGGGTAATTCCCACGAGTAAAGCCTGCACAAAGGCTCAAAATGTCTTTCGAGAGAGCAACACATGGTCTGACAGTGTTGGAACCCTAAACCTTGGGATCGGGCCTTTGACTCATCCCAAAGGCACAGGTGTAAAAGTGATAGAATGAAAGAGGCTGCTTCGGTTCCAGGGTCCTGATGACTTACTTTGGTTACATGAACAGAGCCATGATTGATGTTATTAGTCACATGTGTTTCCTACTCTGTCAAAATATCCACTGTGAATGTTGCCTGCTAAACATCTAAACTGTCAAGGGGAAAGGAACTTACCTTTTATCTAAGTAAAAGGAACAGTAGCACAATGCAGAAGCAATGTCACACCATTAAAGTTCCTAAACCTTTTAAAATTATATCAAATTATGTGTAGCCTTTTGGAAATTTGTTGCTCTTAGGGGGAAGTCATCACAGACGGGCTCTTTACCGAGGCTCTACGGACTGTTTAACATCTCTTAATAGGCCGCTGTTTTTTGGCCTCTGCTCCGAAAATGGCACACCCATGATAAAAAGTGTAATAACTCTGGAAATACCTTGTCTATTTGTACAATTATTTTGTGTGGATAATGGGGGAAGCCCTGTGAGTGCTATGATGTGTAGAAAATATATAGAATATATATATATATATATATATATATGTATATAGTATATATGTTACTGTTAATAATTATTTTGCCTTCAATTTGTCACCCATCTGTACTTTATTATAGATTTATTATTGGACCAGCCGGCCCTCTTTAGCTCCATTAAAAAAATGGTTACGAAACACACGCTGAAACGGTTTGCAAGACAACTAAAATAGCATAGTTGTTTGCCGTGACATTATACATGCTGAATGGAGGATGAAGGTGGGTGGCACCAGCATCCGCAACAGTTACAATGAACATTATGTAATGTTGGACAGGCCAATGCATATAGTTAATATACACAGAACAAATTCAGCAATTGCATCATTGTGCACATACTCTTTGTCCTGTCGTGTATTCATCAGCCACAGAAGAGCTACCGATCCGGTGTGAATGCAGCTCTGCCGTGATGATATGTAGCAGAAAAGTGATGGAGCACCGAGCACCTGAGGTCCCTGAACCACAGAGACTGCTTTGCAGGCAACCAAAGGCATATCTGCAGGCGGCTACATCACACACCGATATCTGTCAGGGGCGGGTGTACATCATCGTGAGCTCTGTAACACCGGGTACTGAAACATCCAAACGCTGCGATTCCCAACGGAGCGCCGCTTTTCTCTTCTACAAAAGCCCGAACATATTGCATTACAGTACTGGGAATATATAACAGCGCCGTATCTGCTGGAGGTTTGTGTTGTGCCTCAAAGATCAGTTGAATAAGTTTTACCAAAGCGTAGTAGAAGGTGGTCTTTGGTTGTTACATCCAGCGCATCTCCATTCTGAAAGCAGGAAAGGGGGCGGGGGATGAGAGAGGGGGGGGGGCTGTAAACAGTGTTAATCACCACAACAGAATAATGTGATGTGCTCATAATGAGAAAGGGCGTAGCACATCACACTTAGAGCTGTGATTACTGTCAACTCACTGAGTCCAGATGAAGCAGAACTAATTCACACATACAAACGCATGTGTAAAAAAAAACTGAATTCACTTCAGGCAAATTAATAATCAAACAAACCAATGAGCAGTGAAACACCCGGATGATGCGTTGAGTCCGAGGCTTCGCTCGATATTGCCAGGAGCCTCGTTTCACATGTCTTCATTGGTGCGTTGGATTTCTTGAACATTTAGGCACCAGTCAGCGGCGAAGCAGAACTTTCTGCCATCCTTAAGGCTTGTAAACATTAAAAGCTGGTACACACAGTGAGCGGGAGAGATTAACTGGATTTCCTCCGTCCCCTTCTGGTTATGACATTAGCAAACTCAGCAAGCCAGGTCAAACTTTGTGAGACAGTCCACATCCCAGTCCATTTTATAACAAGGCCACGAAGAGGGACGGAGGCTAAATTCAATTTACTTAAGGGTGCGTTCATGTTTACTTTAATTGATGAACAGGTTAAACCAGAGTTCGTTCTAATTCTTCACACGTTTTGCATCCTGAGCAAATTACAATTAGTGTAAGCCCATTGTGAGCTTAACTTCCCTGTCGGTCAATATTGTAGATGTCCGGGCTCCGAGGGTCACAACTGCTGCATGCGGACACAAGACTGTGTCTGCACTCCAGGAATAGTCAGGTGTTAATGGAGAAGTGCCTTTGTGGCACTTCCGTGTTGGTGCTAAGGAAACAGAAAGGGGGGGAATTAGGGCAGTGCATTGTTGTCACAGTTTACAATACAACCCAACAATTAGCGGTGCCACTTGCTGTCTCCAGTGTCCAGTGCGTTAATAGCCTTGGGCGGCATCCAGTGTTCCATTACTGAATAATTGGACAGCATAGTGGGGCCATCACTGAGCCCCTTGCTCTCGCCAGGGGAGAGGTGAAAGCCTTATTGATCCCCTGTCTGAATATCTGATCAATCAGCCCCAAATCAGCCCCCAGGGATGAGGGAGGGAAAGCAGGTGACAGAGGATATCTCTATGACTATGTATATATTAATCACAACGGGGGGAGGAGATGTGCACAGCATCACAAGCAGCGGATGCTCTCGCTGAATTCTCAAAATGAGCGAGGTGGTAAAAGTTGCGTCGGGTGTTTCAGTCCGGTCAGACGCTCCGTTCCCGACTCCACAGGTGACGTCTGTGGCAAAAGGAACCTGGTGTGGCTTCTGGTAATTGAGTTTAATAAATGATTGTGTTTGCCGTGGCCATCAGCTTTACGCCTGGCTAGAGCCACGGACGATTTAATTAATTTTTAATTAGGAGGGAAAATTGCAGGCCTATTCCGCCAGGACCTTTAAGACATCTGTGCTTCAGAGATAGCGTTCTTAAATACCCCCAGCCTCCCGACAGTGGGGGCTATGAGGGGCGGCGCATGTGGTCCGGGGGGAGCGGCGGGGGTCACGCGGTGTGACGTTAAAAGATTTTCTCAGCTTGTGACGGCCGCGTGTCAGCGTACTCTCTGTGTTTTTCTCGATTGTCAATGTCACCAAGCCGGAGTACGAGCCCTGAGCCTCCGACTTGGGAAGATTTGGCCCATCCATCAGTCAAACGGTCTCGTGTCACTGTCCCAGCTTTAATTGAGTGATTGATTGAACCCTCCATTCTCCTGTCGCACACAAACACTTACTGTATATCGGCGCAGGCGCTGTGCCCTTCATCCACGCACACACCCAAACACACTCTCCCCTGGTGAATATGTATCGCTGTCCTATTTTGCTCCTTGCCGTGTAATTCCTCACACACTTAGCCATCCCGCGCTGTGGTCCAGGCTTGATGTATGGCAGTCATGGTGTGTAAGAATGTGGCGGATGTTCAACAGCCTGTTGGAAGATGTTTTACAGCCCCGGCGAGCAGTATGTTGTCACAATGTGTTCAATATCACAACGCATCAAAATTTACTGCGGGCTTCCAGCACTTTCCGTTCATTGTACTTTATCGCTACGGCGACACACATTGATCTTGGCAAATAATACTTTTTATTATTGGACATTACACTTCCGTGCACCGTAATCAGATTTATCTCCTGTCCAGCATGTCTGTGGCCGAGGCACATGAACGCAGGGAGATATGGGGGGGAAAAAATCGCCCCTATGCTCGACGCAGTAATATCCACAAAGAACACTTTATCTGAGACGGAGACAATATCGGCCTTTGTTATTCCTGAGAAAAACACCTGACCTTCTCTCGCCGATACAGACCGACAAATTCTTTCCGAAATACAGAAAAAAAAACAGCTCACTTCTTATGTTGCAGAGTGACCATATGATCATTTGCATTCCGAAGGCGTGTGAAGATGAAAGAAGAAGACGTTACAACAACAACAGCACCACTGTGAAAATGTGAAGAATTTCGCTGAATCAATCTGCTAATAATTCATTTGAAAGAGCTGATGGGCCTATTATCAGTGTCTCTCCTCTGCAGAGTGGCCGCCGCACTGTGTTGCAGTGTTCCATTTTGTTCCATTAACAAATGTGATTTTGGAGGGAGCATTTTGTTGGAAGAGCTGATGGCATTGCATGGAAGTGCCTAATTAGGCTGCTGTCCAGGAGGCTCTGGTGTGTGTGAGAAACGCCCCATCTCTGGCATTTAATCTAAGCCTGTCACATCCACTTTGCCTCCCCCTTCAGGCCCCAGAAGCACTCTGAACAAATGGCTGAGGGGACACCTGAATGCGTCGCTGTAAATTTCTCTTCGGCAAGATGTGCGCCAATGCGCTTCTCACGCGAGGCGGCTGGCGGTGCTCCGGTGCGAACCCTGCCTTGCCCATGGAATAATGAATACGGAACCACATCGATGGTTAATGTATGTATGCCTGTGTGTGTGTGTGTGTGTGTGTGTGTGTGTGTGTGTGTGTGTGTGTGTGTGTGTGTGTGTGTGTGTGTGTGTGTGTGTGTGTGTGTGTGTGTGTGGGGGGGGGGGGGGGGGATAGAAGTGAAGACACCATGACAGGAAGAGAATCAGTTATAATTGGACAAAGCAAAATATGACTTAGACTCAATTATTACTTTTTCCAACACACTTTTATTTCTGCAAGTGACAGTCTTTTAAAAATTGAATTGTCCTCCATTGATTGCACCTCGTCAATGATGAAGGCAGAATGGAGACAAAACAGAATTGCAGAGACAAACACTGTGTAAATCGGGGGTGTGGCTGTCAGGCGGGGGAAACAATGTGCAGTCTGATGAGACAACGAGGAAAACACATTATTTGTCAAACAATCATAATGTTTTTCAGCAGAAAAGGCTCAGCGTTGGTTTTAAAGGTGATTCTAGAAAAGGGGGGTGGTCCAGCAGAGGTCAGCTTTCTGCCCGGCGTATATGCAGCAACCACTATTTGCACCAGTACTGTGCGAAAGAACACGACCCACAATCGGCTTGCGTCTCGCCTATAAACTGCACGTTGGTCTAACACGTCTTTCATTCGCACACTTTGCACAAGACAACAGCTCTGGTTTCAATTCATGCAGATGTCTGCGGCAGGCTGTGTGCGCCACACTCGTGTAAGTGGGAAGTTGATGCCAAATAAAATGGCCCTAAGAGCAGCAGCTGGGGGTCGGCGATGCACTCAGCTGTGTTATCAGTAGCGGCCCCTACAGACCGCGAGGCAGTCGAGAATAGTGAGAGAGGAATCAGTAGGCGGTCAATGGCGGCATAAAACAAGCAATGAAGGGAAAGCAGGGGAAAAGAAAACGGCATCTCTTTCCAGACCGCGGTCCACAATACTGTGGATAATACTGTGTCTGAAATGTGATGCTGGTGCTGCAGATTTTTTTTCAAATGCTATGAGAACCATATGACATCCTATTGTCCTCCAGCCTGCACTGCTGGTATGAAATAGACATTTAAAAACCCATAGCAGGCTTCATAAAACCAGAGGAATGTGTAAACCACAAGGGGTGGACGTGGAATATTTGCTTTAACGGGTGAATCAAACCTTTTCTAGTGGACTATGACAGTGGGTGTCAAGGTGATGGTTACACTCTCAAGTCAACAGGACACTTGATTTGTTTAATATGAAGTGGGCATTTGGGCATAAAGGTTGAATGTAGTGGGTAACAGCAAGCAATAAATGAAACAGCACCTAAGAGCTACTTAAATAACATGCGGTTCGCGCGGTAACCTCGCGTTACCAATAACCAGTTAGAGTATGTGACTTGTACTGATTAATGAAATGAGATTGGGCATGTTGATAAGTGTAAGCTTTGCCAGCGCTGGGAGGCAGATCGTTTAAAACCTTAATTACGCTGGCTGTCCTCCCAGTCGTGATGCTTAAGCTACATATCCATTGCTTTTCTCCTAGAATGTCAAACTATAGCTTTAAGATTTATATCTGGAGGACCGCAAATACAATACAGTAGAGATGAATATCATATTCCCCTTTGTTAAATCATGGAAAACTACATTGAATGAATTATTACCGGTAGTAAATGCTACGTGTGGCATTGTAAATACTGTGAATAAAAGTGCAATGTAAAAATATATTTTCGTTAGATTTATTTTTTTAAATTACACTTGCATACGTGAGTAGCAACATTCATATCCACAATTTTTATGAAACCAAGCCTTTAAAAAGCCAGCGCACTGGCGCTTAAATCATTGGTATGTAACCCGTGGCGCTCACTCCCCAACAAGAGCAGTTAAAAAAAAAAATCTGTGTTTGCTGATTCCACCTCAACATCTGTATTCCTCCTGTTTGTGTCCCGGGAGATTGCTGCAAATACAAAACAAAGCACTGTGCCATGTCAGTGCATGGGTCCACGTGTCTCCCCCGAGGGATCCCGCCTCTGAAGCTCGCTCTGATGGTTACCGGCTGCGTGGATACTTGCAGGTGGCGAGAAATGCCTGTCATTCTATGTTAATAGATGCTAATCACAGCGGGACGTAGGAGGGCAGTTCGTACGCTGGGATCATGGAAATGAGGCGGCGACGTTGGCGCCTATTTACACTGACTCGCCATGGAAACGGGGAAAATGTCATCTCAATTAGGCCAATCACGTGCTCCGTCTCTGTCACGGCCGGCCAAAGGGATTCGCCGAGGAGTTTTGACAGCTGGATGCTGTGAGCTCCAATTGCTCCGTTATGAAGATTTTGGAATATAAATGAATCCAAAGCTGATTCGTACCGTTGATGGCGAAACGCACTTGTGGAATGAATCTGTCACTTTTATTTGTGTTTGCAATGAGATTTACAGTGAGAATATTATGAGTGGCCTCACACCCTCATGGTTTAAGTTTAAATATGATTTGAATAAAGCATTTAAGACGGCGGCTGATCGTAATCTTTATTAGTTAACGCCAACCTGCTGTGTTAACCATGGAGGACACTCGTCTAAATCGTTCAGGTGCTCTGTGAAAGCAATTCTATTTTTAGTTTTAATCATTCAGCTGATATCTGCTTCGTTAAATCAGAAGCCTCATATACCTGTTAAGGCGGATCGTTAATCAACTGGTAATCATTTTGATATTCATGTTCTTCCTGGCATGAAAAGCCTCCCAGATACTTAGATACACACTCATGAGCAACACACACACACACACACACACACACACACACACACACATGCTAACACAACACTCTTTTCCAATGGCGAACACACACAAACTCACAACCTCGGTCAAATGACTCTCACATGCCTATTAAACAACAGAAAACGGTGACCTTGGTTTCACACGGAATACGGAATATGAAATAAGCTGGGCCATTATTTTGTTAATGCAGAGTACGTGAAGCCCTTCAAGCGCTTTAGTTCCTGCCTTAACATTTAACCGCTCTTTATTACCTGCTGACTAGGCTCAAGACAGCAAGGTCAATTTACCAGAGGTCCCTCCGTCAGAAGCGACATCACCCGGCTCATCATTGTGTCGGAAGTCTTCAGAAGTAACCGTAACGAGCCTTGTGAGCGCCAGGCGGGGGATTAGAGATGATTCCTTCTGTTTTGATACACTGCTGTTTTTGCGACTTTAGCCGGAGCCGGGGAAATGACGGCAGCGGGAGAGGGCTGTAAAAAGGTTTAAGATCTCGGCGTATTAAAATATTCAGCACACACCGGCTTGAAAAATGTTATAGGCCGCATTATTTAAGGCTGTGGGGGGGGGGGGGGGGGTGGTATTCCCGGGCTACATTTGGAGGAGAAAATAAGCCAAGTGTGCAGCCGGCGCCACAATTTAGGTTCACACAGGACGGAGGACTGTAAACAGCGAAGACCTGTGACATTGCTGCTAGGACCCTCCGCCGGCTTAATGGCCTCAGGTATCAACAGTCTGCCCCCCCCACCCACCCACAAACTCCCTCCAAAACACTTCCGCATAAACGCATGCACAAAATTACACGCACATTTAGCTCATGAAACATTGCTCCAGCTTAAGTAATCACACCTGCCATGCGTGAGTCCCCCCCCCCTCCCCGGCCCCCCTTCCCTCAACTGACAGAATCTTAATCAAAGGTCACAAGTAAGAGAGGATAAAAAAAACACACCACCGTAATTGTTACATGCCTAATTTAGTAGAACATTGCATTGGCTTTGGGCTGTTGTCGGCCATTGATTTACGTTATTGCAGCCCTATTGACTTTCATAGCAGCTTTCAGCGAGCCGTTTCCCTCTGATGTTTACTACACTAGGTGTGCCCATTACATCACATCGGCCTTCGATAAATGAAACACACCGCACCTGCCTGATAGGAGCTGTTGCTTCTTATTGCCCGAGATCAAAATGTTTGTTTCACATGTAGCCCTGTGGGCAAAGTGTGTGGGGTCTGAGATGATGGTGTTTTGTGGATGTTTACCATTGTGACATAACTAATGTATCCTGTTTGTTTAAAAAATTGTATTGGTGGAGAGGTACGAGAGCCCCAAAAAACAGGAGGGGAAGTGACGTTGGAGAGGAGTTCCGGAGGAGAAAAAAAAAGACGCGGGACGAGAAAAAAAGGGAGAGTTTTTGGGAAAAAGAGCGAAAGAAAGGACGAGTTCGAGGGAGCGGAGGAAAGAGGGGATAGAGAGAGAGTGGACGAGTAGTCAACCCGGCGACGGAGTCCACGATCGGTCCCTGGACGCGGATAACTAATCCCAGCGGTGGACCGCAGGGACGATACCCCAAGTCCCGCCTCGCAAACCCCGACAGCGAGTAGCCAACCCGGCCGCTCGGTGCGGGTCTTCGGGAACCCCGCCAGCGAGTTGCCCACCCGGCGACTCCGTCCGTATCTGTTCCCGGACTTGGATCACCCAACCCTGCGAGAAAAGACGCGGAACGACGCCCCACGCCCACCTCGCCAACACCGTGAGGACGACGAGGGGGGTGTGTTTGTTTCCGTTGGCGCTTTAGCGCGAAGGCACCGTTTTTGTTTCCAAGGACCCATCCACCTGCAAACAGGCCTGCGACGTAAGCGAACAGCTATTTGGGTACCCACACACGAGATATATATATATATGTGATTTACCTGCCGGCTTATTCTGTGTGTTGTATTGTGTGTATTTATGTTCATCGTTCTTCTTGTTACATTATAGTTCAAGTAAATGTTTTATTACTGTATTTGGTGTCGGGCTGTTTGATGTGTGTTGACAGTTTAAATATATGGTTAGCAGATTGTAGTCACCTAGCATTAATTAAAGAGAAACAGTTAAGAATTTGGGCAGCGCACTCCACTCAAATAGCCAGGACGGCTAGGGGGCGCTACATAATGGGGGCTCGTCCGGGATTTTAATTAATGCAATTAGGTAATTAAAGTAACGATAAGCTAACAGTCATTTAAGCCTAAGCCGAATTACTAAAAAAAAAAAAAATGGAGCTGCAGGGTAGTACGGTAGAGTTAGTTAAAGAGCTCAAAGAGTGGTGCAGCCGAGAAGAATTAGATGAAGACCACTCCCTTATGGTGCTGATTCCCGGAGATGTGGACAATGCATTGATTGAAGAGACGGTGGGAAACGTCAAAGCCTTAGGCCGAGTGCGAGTGAGAGGACGGACAGTGAGCATGAAACGGAACCGTCTAAAAGTGCTCTGCGAGTGCAGAGAAAAGGTGGACCTCACTACAGTCCCTTTGGAACTGCTGCCGGAGGGCACAACAGAAAATTGGAGGATCATTATAGCTGCTGAAAGTCCTGTCGAAAATGTTTCTCCAAGCCCGTTAAAACGTTTGTTGGAAGATCAACCAGCTGATGGTTCGGCCGAGTCCATTATTCGTGCGGTAGGTGATTTGCTAGCCAAGATGGAGAAACCATCTGGTGAGAACAGTAGTTACCGCCGTTTAAGAGTGTTCTCTGGTACTGTGCCAACCCCATCTGGGGAAGAGTCGTTGGAGCATTGGTTGGAGCATGCACACCTGATGGTCGAGGAGAGCGAGTGTTCGGCCAAGGAGAAACGACGGCGTATCATGGAATGTCTGAAGGGGCCGGCGTTAGCTGTTGTGAAAGCTGTGAGGACTGCGGATCCAGAGGTTAGTCCAGCTCGGTGCTTAGAGGCCATTGAGAGTGCTTTTGGGTCTGCTGAGACCGGCGAGGACTTGTATTTTGCCTTTAGGTTGTTACAGCAGCAGCCCAAGGAAAGGTTGTCTGACTTTCTTAGGCGCTTGGAGTTGTCATTGACCAAGGTGGTTCGTCGTGGAGGTCTCCCTCCAGGCCGCGTCGACCGTGCTCGAGTGGAGCAGCTGCTGAGAGGTGCTGTCCACTCTGATATGATGCTTGTACAGCTCAAACTCAGGGAACGGAAAGCAGATCCGCCAACTTTCTTGGAACTCCTGAGTGATATCCGCAACGAAGAGGAGTATGAGTCTTCAAGGACAAAGCTTCACACGTCGATCCAGAGAGTTCATGCTTGGCCTGCCATTGACAGTAGACAAGAGGAGGTTGAACATTTGAGATCTGAAGTTAAAGAACTCAAATCAATGTTCACGGCCATGAGGTCTTTATCTAGCCAACCTGTAGCATATAGTAAAGAACATGCATCAACTCCAAAAGTACTCAGCCCAGAGACAGGCAGTGAAGAGGAAGTAGCTGCCCTGAGGAAACAAGTGAAGAACCTGCAAGAGCAAATAGCAGGTCAACCGCCAAAAGTCTCCGAATCTGCTGCATCAGCGCTAAGGGTAGAGCCATCAAGGCAACCATCTTTAAGTGTGATGAGAACTTTTGTTATCGCTGTGGTGAAAACGGCCATTTCTCTGCCAAATGTCATAATGCAGAGAATCAAGCCAAAGTAATCCATAAGTTGATCCAATCTCTAAAGAAAGCTAAACAGGGTGAATCATCAGCTCAAGCCACAGGAAGCAGTCACACCGTGTGTTCAGCTAAGAAAAGTGAGATAACCATACTGCAAGGAGACATTCCCCAGGGATTGATTGGCCCCTCGTCCATTGTACCAGTGAAGATAAATGGACAACAGTGCAATGCTCTCCTTGATAGCGGCTCTCAAGTCACAATAATCTTTGAGTCCTGGTACAAGCGTCACTTGCCTGATGTCGCTATCCAGCCAGTGTCGGGGTTGGCCATATGGGGTTTGAGCGAAAACAGTTACCCCTACTTGGGATATGTGGTGGTGGATATGGCGTTTCCAGAGAAGGTCACAGGCACCAAAGAGCCCCTGTCAGTCTTGGCTCTGATTTGCCCTAGCCCCTCAAGTCCTGAGCAAACTCCTGTGATCTTAGGCACGAATGCCAACCTTTTTCAGAGGCTTTCCAGACTGTGCAAAGAGACCACCGGAGTCGACATTGCCCAGACGCTTGGCATTAAAGCAAGGGACCCGGTTGTGCACACAGACCAATCAACCGCTGAGGGAGAAGAGGATGAGGTGGGATGTGTGAAGTGGATGGGTCCGAGCTCGCTGATCTTACCTCCTGGTGAATGCTGTGTCACCTGTGAAGTAGAGTTGAAGCAGCCTCTGAAGAAAGACATGCTGATGGTTGAAGCCTCCCCCACTACTCCTTTACCAGCGGGGGTGCTGCTGCAGCCGATGGTGATACAAAGTGCAGCAGTGGATGAAGGCCATTTCACTGTGTTGATCATGAATGAGTCTCGGAAGGATATAGTCATCCCAGTGGGAATAGTCCTAGGTCAACTGTGCCACGCTGATCCAGTAGTCCCATCACCAAAGGCGGAAGCTGAGGCTGTCCCAACCAAGTTAGATCCTGAACTACTTCAGTTTGGTGACTCTCCCATCCCCCATCAATGGAAAGAGCGACTCCGTCAAAAGCTGTGTGAGCGAGCAAAAGAGTTCTCGTTGCACGAGTGGGATGTCGGCCTGGCAAAGGACGTGGAGCACAATATCCGGATGACCGACCCAAAGCCCTTCAGAGAACGTTCCAGACGCCTCGCCCCAGCCGATATTGATGATGTCCGCAAGCACTTGCAGGAGTTGTTGAATGCTGGGATCATTACGGAGTCACGCAGCCAGTATGCATCACCAATTGTGATAGCAAGAAAGAAAAATGGGCGTATCAGAATGTGTATTGACTATAGGACCCTTAATAGGCGTACAATTCCAGACCAGTACACAACTCCTCGCATAGATGATGCGTTGGATTGCTTAACTGGGAGCAAGTAGTTTTCAGTCCTTGATCTGCGCAGCGGGTACTATCAGATTGCCATGGCAGACGAAGATAAAGAGAAAACCGCCTTCATCTGCCCCCTTGGATTCTTCCAATTTGACAGGATGCCCCAGGGCATAACAGGAGCTCCTGCCACGTTCCAACGACTTATGGAGAAAGCGGTCGGCGATATGAATCTCCAACAAGTGCTAGTTTATTTAGACGATCTCATTGTCTTTGGACGATCCTTGGAAGAGCACGAAGCGCGCCTCCTGCGGGTGTTAGACAGACTTGAAGAGGTAGGGCTAAAACTCTCCCTGGACAAGTGTCAATTTTGTCAACCCAGGGTCAAGTATGTAGGCCACATTGTGTCAGCCAACGGTGTTGCTACTGACCCTGAAAAGATAGAAGCAGTCACTAGGTGGCCTAAACCCACAGACCTTAAGTCACTGCGATCCTTCTTAGGTTTCTGTGGGTATTACAGACGCTTCATAGCGAATTACTCCTCCATTGTTAGGCCCCTCACTGAACTGACAAAGGGCTATGCGCCTAATCAGCCTGGAAAGAAGCAGGTCATGGACAAGACAAAGACCTACTTTAAAGCTGCAGAACCATTCAATGACCGATGGGACCAATCCTGCACGGACGCTTTCAATCGCATCATTCAATGTCTGATTAATGCCCCAGTGTTGGCATTTGCCGATGCTAACAAGCCCTATGTTTTACATACTGATGCAAGTTTCAAAGGGATTGGTGCGGTACTGTACCAGGAACACCCAGAAGGGCTACGGCCCGTGGCCTTTGCCAGCCGAAAGTTGAGCTCTCCAGAACAGCGGTATCCAGTACATCAGTTAGAGTTCCTTGCGCTGAAGTGGGCTGTAGTGGACAAGTTTCACGACTACCTTTACGGAGCCAAGTTTTCTGTACGCACAGATAATAATCCGTTGACGTATGTACTTACCACGGCTAAACTCAATGCGACGGGTCATCGTTGGCTGGCAGCCTTGGCCACCTATGATTTCGATGTACAGTATAGGCCTGGTAAAGCAAACATAGATGCTGACTTGTTGTCCCGCAACATCCCTGAGGATGTGGAGGATAGAGAATGGGGTAGCCTGTCCCCAAATGTGGTGAAGTCCATATGTCAAGGGGTGCAAGTGGAAGAAGTACCTGACACATCTCAGAGACAAGTGGAACCATTAGGAGACACCCCAGGCAGTAATCCTGAGGTGTATGCCTTTCAGTCACAGTTACACTTGAGCTCATTGGAGCAACTTTCAAAAGCAGACTTAATGGCTGCTCAGAAAAGAGACCCAGTGGTTGGACAAGTGATTGAGGCTGTGAAACAGGGAGTTTGGCCTAGTGGCAACGACTTAAACCCGGAGGTGCTACTGATGAAGAGGGAAGTTGGCAGACTTGTGATGAGGGATGGGCTTCTGTTCAGGGCAAGCAAGAAAGCTGTAGAGGAGACACTGCAGCTGGTGCTGCCCTCCCAGCTCAGAGAAGTGGTGTTGCACTCTCTTCATGATGACATGGGCCACTTGGGCGTGGAAAGACTGACTGACCTCCTAAGAGCAAGATTCTACTGGGCAAAGATGGCTCAGGATGCGGAGCAGTATGTTCGAAATTGTGGACTTTGCATCACCCGCAAAGCGCCTGCGAAGAAAGCCGCTCCACTACATCACATCACTAGCAGTGGTCCGCTGGACCTGGTGTGTATTGACTTTTTGTCAATGGAACCCGATTCCAGAGGCATTAGTAACGTCCTGGTTGTGACAGACCATTATACCAGATACGCTCAAGCCTTCCCTGCGAGGAATCAGAAAGCCCTCACAGTTGCACAGATCCTGGTCGAAAAGTATTTCGTACACTATGGTTTACCTGCAAGGATTCATTCTGATCAGGGGAGAGATTTTGAGTCGAGACTGATCAAAGAGGTGCTGACAACTTTGGGAATACGGAAATCACGAACGACTCCGTATCATCCCCAAGGAGATCCACAGCCGGAGCGTTTCAACCGTACACTGCTCTCCATGCTGGCAACATTGGGACAAGAGAAGAAGAGATCCTGGAGTCAGCATGTAGCCTCGTTAGTGCATGCATACAACAGCACGAAGAGTGACGCAACTGGATATTCTCCTCACTACTTGATGTTCGGTAGGGAAGCAAGACTACCAGTAGACCTGTGTTTCAACACAACTCAACCTGGGAGCCAGGAAAGAAATCATTACCAGTATGTTGAAAGCCTGAAGCGTGACCTGCAAAGAGCCTATGAACTGGCTTGTCAAGCTGCAGACAAGACTAACCTGCGAAACAAGAGGGCCTATGACCAGAAGGTCAGTTTTCAGAGCATAGAGGAAGGAGACCGTGTTCTGCTGAAGAATTTAGGACTCAAAGGGAGACACAAGCTTGACGGCCGATGGAGTTCTATACCCCATGTGGTGGTAGGAAAGATGCCAAACCTACCTGTATTCCGGGTGAGACCTGAGGGAGGCAGAGGGGGAGTTAGGACAATACATCGGGATCACATCTTACCTATTGAGCCATCCGTGAGGGTCCCACCAGGTCCAGCTTGTGAAGAAGTCCCGGTGAGACCGAGAACACGTGCAATCAGTAAGAGACAAAGACAATCGATTAGGAGTCAAAGAGAAGAGGCCCCAGAGACAACAGATTCCTCGTCTGATGTGGAGGGTAACAGGTCATGTCGACCATACCGGGAGTATCTGGAGCGTCTACTGAAGAGGAGAGAAGTGTCTGATGGAGATTCAGAGAGCTCAGAGAACGAAGAGGCCAGAGAACTGACTCCTGACGGTGCCACTGAGGAGCATGAGACAGAGGAAGAGGAAGGGCCCCCTGTGACCAACACTGCCCCCTATGACTCTGAAACAGACCAAGATGGGAGAAACAATGTCAGTGCACCAAAAGAAAAACTGAGCTCTAAAACTAAAACCCACAGAGTACTTAGACCACGGATACGTGAAAAAAGACAAATAAAACCAGTATTGCGACTTACCTATGATGAACCTGGAAAAGCTAGTGAGCAAGCGTTAACAATTGTTCATAGAGGTATCATTATCAAACTTGGGGAAAACTAGATCCTCTGTACTTCCGAGTTAGTAACTCAGTTCTGATAAACTCTTTCTCTACATAGTTAAAAGGTTAAAATGGCATGGTTTATGTCTATGAGGACATTTAGACATTTAGTAAGGGGAGGATGTAGCCCTGTGGGCAAAGTGTGTGGGGTCTGAGATGATGGTGTTTTGTGGATGTTTACCATTGTGACATAACTAATGTATCCTGTTTGTTTAAAAAATTGTATTGGTGGAGAGGTACGAGAGCCCCAAAAAACAGGAGGGGAAGTGACGTTGGAGAGGAGTTCCGGAGGAGAAAAAAAAAGACGCGGGACGAGAAAAAAAGGGAGAGTTTTTGGGAAAAAGAGCGAAAGAAAGGACGAGTTCGAGGGAGCGGAGGAAAGAGGGGATAGAGAGAGAGTGGACGAGTAGTCAACCCGGCGACGGAGTCCACGATCGGTCCCTGGACGCGGATAACTAATCCCAGCGGTGGACCGCAGGGACGATACCCCAAGTCCCGCCTCGCAAACCCCGACAGCGAGTAGCCAACCCGGCCGCTCGGTGCGGGTCTTCGGGAACCCCGCCAGCGAGTTGCCCACCCGGCGACTCCGTCCGTATCTGTTCCCGGACTTGGATCACCCAACCCCGCGAGAAAAGACGCGGAACGACGCCCCACGCCCACCTCGCCAACACCGTGAGGACGACGAGGGGGGTGTGTTTGTTTCCGTTGGCGCTTTAGCGCGAAGGCACCGTTTTTGTTTCCAAGGACCCATCCACCTGCAAACAGGCCTGCGACGTAAGCGAACAGCTATTTGGGTACCCACACACGAGATATATATATATATGTGATTTACCTGCCGGCTTATTCTGTGTGTTGTATTGTGTGTATTTATGTTCATCGTTCTTCTTGTTACATTATAGTTCAAGTAAATGTTTTATTACTGTATTTGGTGTCGGGCTGTTTGATGTGTGTTGACAGTTTAAATATATGGTTAGCAGATTGTAGTCACCTAGCATTAATTAAAGAGAAACAGTTAAGAATTTGGGCAGCGCACTCCACTCAAATAGCCAGGACGGCTAGGGGGCGCTACACACAGGAAGCTGAACTGCAGAGACCCCCCACCCCAAGCTCACACACACGCACACAAACACACACGCACACAAACACACAAATGCACACTGTAATTTAATGCTTTAGAAGAGGGATGATATTAGAGGAATTTTTCATCTATTGTCCTCTGACAACTACTTCTGGCTTCCCCCCCGGAGGCATTTCGCAGCGTGATTTTGAAAAGCAGACTCATCCCACATTCCTTCTCGCCTCACATTTGCACACTGGAAACTAATTAACCGGACATTTAGTTCTGTCAGAAGCCGGCAACTAAATGCCCGAAAATCAAACGAGTCAAAAAGAAATCATTCCTCAGCTGCGGTTAACAAAAATGCCATTTATGAGAAGAAAGTGTTCAATAGCATTTCCGCGCATATTTATATTTGTACCATTCACAGCCCACTGTAACTAAATGGTCTTTTAAGAGAAGACAGCCTAGAAAATAAATAAAGCGCAAAAAAAAAGTGCAATCTGTGAATTTTTATATTCAGACGTGATCTTGACGCTCCCTGAAGAAACGTGGTGGTTTAGCATGGATGGAAGCTGCGCATCATTTAGTCATTTATCTTTGCATTTGATACTAACAAGGTTGCGGATGCATGTAAGGCTAATGGCGCAGGTAAAAGAGATAGAGGAGAGGATAAATGATTTGGAGTATTGACTAAGATGCATCTTCTGGAATATAAAATGCAGTGCTATTGATTTACTAAGTTTCCCATCCAACTTAATGCTCCCTACCTTGACGCTAAAAGGGTGAGGACTCAGAAAATAGATGGGAATCCACTCAGGCTGAAGCTCGCCCAGTGCGAGCACTATTGAATCCAACATCTCAAACACAAATAGCCGCCTTGACAGTGCTAAACATAACCCCCCCATGCTCCACATCATATTGACAAACATCACTGTGGTCGGGCGTATTGGCCCTGGGTCTTCCTGCTGTGTTTGATGAGGCTGGCGTGTACGCTCAGCCTCTCACGAACCGCCGGGTGCTCAGCTGCCTCACGGTATACCATGCCCAGCAGGCCGTCTCTGTGCCGTCCCAGTCTACATTCGTATGTTGAGGCACCGGCGGATCTGAAGAACCAAGTCCCTTGCTCCAGCGGTTCGCCTGCTCCACGACGTTGCAATCGTTGTCAATCATCAGGTTTAATGCACCTGGGAAGAGCGGTGAGGACCCATGTCACCGCTCCGCTCCGCGCCGCACAGCCACCCGCCTCGGCTCCTCACAGGGAGACAAAAACAACAGACCTTAAATCACAGGCTCCTCTGAATATAATTACTGCTCTCTGGGTAATTTCCCACAGCCCTTTGTACCTCTGCCTTGGTTGTCTTTTAAGATGCGCTCATTTGAATACGCGAAAATCAGGTCCCTTTAAAATATGATTGGTTTTCTTCCTTGGAACGTAATTATGGAACCCTTACACAATGGTTGCACGAATAAAAACGTCATGAGACATAAAGCTCTGACATACTGTTGGGCTGCAGACACCGACTATGCTAATGAACACTCCATGCAGCCTCATTATGGGCTGCGGAGAAGGCTCGTTTTTCTTGGCGGTTTTCCAAATGAAGTATTGCCTGAGGTGGGGAACCGGGTTGAGGTCCATTGGTGTGCTTCTTCAGAGGATTCTAAAAGGGTGGAGTGAGGGGAGAGTGCAATCATTAGTTCATGTGATTCATACATGTATATCGAAGGTCTCGGTGTGCGTTTGTACCGGGTGCTTGTGTTCACCACTTTGGATCACCACATGCTGACGAACGAACAGCGATTTAGCTGAAGATTCAAAATCTGTAGGCCTTTGATTTGTTTCGTTAAATTCTCCCGCCACTCCAGGGACCTTGTTTGTCTTGAACGTGACTTCCCTTCCAGTACAGATGGAGTTCTAAAAAAATAAAAACAATCCTCTTCCTCTTTTCTTTCTCTTTAATGTGATCAACATGGCCTTCAAATTAGACGATTGGGTGTACCATCTTTAATTTAATGCACAAGTTCTGCGTCAATTTACGTAATAAGCTCAGGGTCCCGAGACAAAAACTGAGCATGCCAATTAAGACACTCACTTCCAATCTTCTCCTTTTTTCTCTCATTCTATTTGCTTTTTTTCATCCCACAATCATCCTCTCCATTATTTCCGATGGTGCAATCTTGTACTGCCCCCCCCCACCACACACACACACACACACACACACACACACACACACACACACACACGCACGCACACACACAGTCCCCTGTCAGCATCTCAACCTCATAATTAGCCGGCAATAATTAGATGCACTGGCATAATTGTTAATCATTGGTTACGCTGGAAACATCTTGGAGAATGTACGGAATGCCAAGCAAGGGAGGAAAACAACGGCTCAGTAGCAGACCGAGCGAGAGGGGGAGACAGAGGGAGACAGGGGGAGACAGGCGAGGGGTTTGGGTGTTGTTGTGAGGAGAGAAAACACAATGGGAACCAGTCCTCTGCTTTGCTACTCTGCCTGAAGAGGATGCACGACTACGAGATCAGGTGGCGATGATTCCTTCCTCACCGCCTGATGGTATTTCTGCACGCACCCCAGAGGAAGCACAGGGAGGGTGCACCACACGCACACATGGCGTGCGGCCGCGCTGAGCGGAGTGAAACGGGGAGTCATGGGGACGTTTGCAGGTCTGCTTTTGCAGCCCCGCTGCCTGTCCATCTCCGATTACTGTCTAATCGAATTCAGCCTCGTGTCTGGCTGCTCCCGCGGGTCTGCTCTGGCGGTCGCCTCCTGTGATAAAACATAAAAACAGGCCGCCGCCATTTCATCGTGGCGGGAGGAGGGAAGGGAGGGGGGTCATGAAAGAGCTGCATCAACTTTTCTCTATAACCATCAATGTCCTCCACATTCCTGTTTGCATCCCCCCCCTCCTGCGTCTGTCTACCGGCCTCGTCTCGCGGCCTGTTGAGGCCATTTGTCGCGCCGCTCTGGTCGTGTCATCGGGAGTCAGGCGACATCCCGCAGAGGTTACGCGGCTCATTCTTTATTCTCTGTGTCAACTGCCCGTAAATGTTTATGACTTTGTGGTAGGACCTCGACTATTCAAATGATCTTGTCACAATGCATCCCTGAGCAGGAATAAAGCCCTCCTTTATGGGAAACTGTAAACAGTTGCTGTGTGCTTCACAGGGAACAATACCCATTTATAAGAGTCCAGCAGAGGCCGTGTCCGAAGGGGACAGTTACATTTTTTTGTCTTTTTTTTCCCCTTAGATTTTCCCTTTTCTTCTTCCCTGTATGTTCTTCCTTCCTCTGCTTCTTTCTTGCCTTTCTCACCCCTCCTTTCCCAGGGCTCGGCTGAGATCAGGCCGGGTTTTAATGAGAGCTGCGGCTTCAGTCTGAGCCCTCCTCTCTATGCAGCTCCATGAGCCTCGTAATCCGCCATCGATCCTGCCATGAGTTGTTGCTGTCAGCTTTCTGGAATAACAGAAAGAAAAACAAAGCGCCGTTCCAATTAGTCCAGGTTATAATTGGGTATTATTACAGTGTCGCAGCGGGATTCGGTGGTGGCGACACGCGCGTCACCGCTCGCCCTCCCAGCAAAGCCCCTCCGAGGGGTCCGGCGGTGACACGGTGCCCTTTTCTTTCCAGCAGCGAAGCCACAAAGCAAAGGAGGAGCTCGCTGCCAAGGATGGTAACTCAGAGCCAAGTATGAATATGACCATAATCCCAATTCCATTCATTTGGTGCCGGTTGGCCCTCATACACACAGAGATGGACTTCTGGCAAATGTCTGCTGACTTGCTTGAAAACGCTCAAGGGCGGGCGAGGGAGATAACCTCTGTGAGGAGCGGCAGTGTTGCCTTTGTCCCGTCAGTCTGTCTCACCTTTGAGTGATTCGCTGGCCAACTTTTAGAGCGTCGATCGGCCTTCATGGTGCTGAGGTTGTTTAATGAAGTGGATTTGAATGACAAAGGGAATCGTTTAAGGGATGAGCCGCTCACTAGTTTTATCTGAATAATAGCCACACATCCTGTTATTGTACCTAATTTATTATATTTTATTTCTACATTTAATATCATTAAACCAGGGTTTTTAGTACGCACATTTGCGTGCAAACAGATGTTGGGCTGCTACCAAAACACAATGAAAGCTTGTCATCGATGCAACAGATGGGACAATACAGTCAAAAGAGTTTAAAAAATAAATTATATTTCTTTTTGCTCAATTCAAAACTGAGCTTTTACTTTTCTCTGCTTGTGTCCCATCTCTGATTTAAAAAAAAAGAAAATCTTCAGAATTTTTGAATTACTGGGCAATGGCAGCCACCCCCTCTCATATGACTCAAAGCCAAAGTAACATTTGGTGCAAAGTGTTAGGGAGGCTTAACTAAGTCTTCACACTCCTCCTCCCTGAATTGTATTCAGAGAATTGAATTTCTCGGGAGAGACACACGCAGAGTGGACGAAAGAAAAGAGAGACGGAAAGAAAAACCGAATTTACTTCGCCGATGTGGAAATATAGTTTACAGGCACTGCAAAGAGCAAACATCAGGACAATCAACTCGGATGCCGGCGCGTGCGCGCCAGCCACTGTGGCGCGCGTTGCCACGGCAACAACTAACCCAACTGACAATGTGAGGCAGCCTGATTGTCGCAAACACAGTCACCGAGACCCGGCTGTCAAGCTGCTGGGGGAAAAGCACTCTGAGCACTTACGGGCCCGCGCCTTTCCCCGGGTTTACTGTACCAAGACCCGCCCAACTGACACACTCGCCCTCGTGAAGGACAAGCGAGCGCGCGGTACTTTTATGACCCGCTCCGAGCGACCTGTGTAAATCTGTGTGGGCTGTTTGGAGCTGCCTCTGATTTGTAGCATCGCGTCTCCCAAGCCTTTGATGTGAGAGAAAGCAAAAGCAAGAACACTGCGTGTGCGCCATTAAAAACAGACTTCTATGAGATGATTAGGTATTCCGTGTGAAACCCCTCTCTGTTTTTTTTTTCCTCCCCGGTAGCTACCGAGCCGCAGACCGTGAAGGTGTTTAATAAAGAAAGAGCACGGCGGCGGGTGATCTTTGCCTCTGCTCTCTCTCCCGCGGGGGGGGGGGGGGGGGGGGGCGGGCGGTGGGCAGCCGCCACCTGCCGCTGGGAGCGTGGCACTTTACTGGCGCCATGAAAAGACAGAGGCAGCTCTCCAAAGGCCAATCAAGCTGTACCAACAGCTGGCCGGCTGCCCTCCTCAGCCCTGCTTTCTTTTCTCTCTCTGTCTCTCTCTCTCTCTCTCTCCCTCTGTTGTGGCCCTTCTCGTGTATCTTTCACTCGGACCCCACCCACTCGGCCCTTTATCGCTTCATCCGGTGGGCAGGACGGCCCCACCGAGAGAGAGGCGCTCCTTCCTCTTATACTCTGTCCCTGGCGACAAATATTTACTGTGCTGCCCTGATTTATTCTGGGTTAATTAGTGAAAGTTAAATAGCTATCATAGGCTTGATTCCACAAACACACGCACACACAATAACCCTGACAACTGGCTGTCTCACACACACTGCATGCCAGCTTCTGACCTGACCCTAGCCTCAAAGGTATAATGTGGTTTATTATAGACATGTGAAGACTTAATTAGTTGTGTATAATGCATGCTGTCCGGGGACGGCTGGCTGTACTGCTGTATAAACCAGGCCGCGTATAAAACTGGCTGTGTTAACAGCCTGCATTAGTAAATCTTTTTGTGTGTTGTGTTTGCGATGAGAGGCAGCCTGGTGGTAAAGCTCTGCTTGCTCCTCATTACGACTGTTATATGTTGCTTCGCTAGCCGGGAAGAGGTAGAATAAGGGGACGGTTTCACACACGCACATCTTTCTCAGCTTTTTTTTAAATAATTGGCTCTCCTAACGGTGAGGAAAACGGAACCGTGTGAGCAGCTCTAAGTAATGAGCATCATCATTAAACAAATATACAACCTAATACACCTTTTGGCTCCCCATTTGACAAGTGTGGTAGTGACAGCTGGCGCATCTGAATGTGCGTGCAAAAACTCCCCTCAAACTCTGAAGCTGGCAAATAACTTCTGAGGCTCCGGAGAGTTTCTACATCTCTGGCAGAATCATCCAGAGACGCTCAACGCTCTGCCCTGGAGAAAGCCATAAAGATTAGCAGTTAGATTGAGATCTTTACTGCAAACAGCCTTTTCCAGGAGTGGGAGGGGGGACAGAGCAGGCCAGGGCCGTGCCGATGAGCGAGATTACCCCAAACAAGAGGCACAAAACAAATCCAGTCAAAGGAGGAGGCCAGTCACACAAAAGGAAAAGATGCTGTAAACCCCCCCCAATCTCCCTTAAAAATGGAGGCTTGCTGCTGACTCCAGGAAATATTTATGACCCACAGTGGGCATAAAACCTGAGTGAGCGCGGAGGTGAACCAAAATGAAACAAAAAGAGAGGGATCAATAAATCTATACAAGTTCACGGTAACACCACGTACTGCGACATTTGTCCCATTCATTATTTGCCTGTTAGACAGAACAGTGACCCTGACTCACACCACCGACCCCGTGTTCATCTTCAGAAATGTGCAGAGCCCACACAAAGTACAGAAGCAAACCAATGACTTGTTATCTAACTCCATTTTTCAAAGATTCTGGTGGTGTCAATCTAGAATTTCTTGTGAAAAAGACCAAAGCAAACAATGTGTTAGTCTGTAGCTGCGCTGAGCCGGTCGTTCTTACTGAAGAGGAAAGAAAATTAAACAGGTCATGAACTTCAATTTTCATCTTTCAAAGAGGGCACATAACCTCGTAGAACGGATGGGCGCTGTGTTCTTTTATACAGCATGATTACAAACAGGGGCGCTTTTCTTTGGGGCTATTTTCAGCTGTGGATTGATACAAAACACCAGTGGCGGCTGATCCACAGAGGGCAACGGCCCCACCATGAGCGAAATGTAAAAGAATAATTTTTGTTTATTATATAAAAATACATTTTACAAAAAGTCAATATTAGTGTTTTTGAAACGTGGATTATATACTTGGTAATAATGACAATTTTAAAATATATGCTTTTCCTGCACGTCCTCTCCACATGTCTCAGCTGAGCTCGGCCCCAAAGGAGCAGGTCTAAGAAGCGGTTAGCTGATAAAGATAAAGGAGTGACATTATAATTTCAACCCTAAAATACATTGAGATTTGGGCCAACTGTATATATATATATATATATATATATATATATATATATATATATATATTACAGTTGGCAAAGTCTCTCTTTGACTGGAATAGTGTTATGGTCAGCTGCTGTTTTCTCCCCATGTGTGTTTGTACCTTCCTTTTCCCCGGTGTATCTGTCTGGGCTGTTTGTCTCCACCTACAAGAGGCGTGGCCAGTCATCCTGAACGTCCCCACACAGCTGATCTACATTCCACAATTCACCCCTCCGGTATTTAAACCCGGGCTGTCTGCTTCTCCAGCGCCAGATCGTTATATACCCCTGTGTGGTAACTTGACTTGGGATCCTGGCTCCCCAAGACTTTGAGTACTCATACTGTTCTTGCGTCTAACCCTGATTCCTTTGTCCAGATTCTGCTGTCCCCGCTCTGACCTGCCGTGCCACCTGCCTCCATCCCGCTGGCGTCCTCACCCGGCTGTCCCCCTTCCATTGAAATCCCCAGTCATTAAAATCCCTTCTACAGATTATCAGTCCTGTGTGATCTCTGTGTGTTGGATCAAATCTCCCCTCTAACAAATAGAATGGTCTTAAAGAATACCTGCAGCTCCAGGTGAGATTTAGAACCAGAGTTGTGACTCTTTTCTTCTTTTATTAAATGATTTGTCATTTGCAGGCCGGTTGGTGAATGTGGCGATGTAATTTAACATTGTAAACAAACCAGCATTTAATATGCAACAAAGTATATCAAAAAGCTTCAATCTGAAAACATTACAAACTTACAGAATACAGCTTTAAGTTTTAGGAACCACAAAGCCCAACACCCATGATTGCCTTGAGCAGCAGCGATGGGAAGCCCCCGTGTGAAAGGACAGACGTTTTTGTAGCGGATGGACAAACTGGACAAATGATGGTGGACGCTGAAGATGCGGACATTTCAATGGCCATGGGTGTTTCTTGTTCTTCTGGGTTAGAACCATTTTTGGTTCCAGTTGGCACCTTTTTTTACTGTGTGTATTTACAATACATTCTTTTGTAATCTTATCCAACCGTTATGGAACCGTTGATGTTGTATTTGTAGAGGAATCCAAAATGTCCATCTTTGTCTTTCTTTTCTTCTGTTGCATCTATTGTGGTTGTCCTGTTCTTCTGTTGTTGTGCTATCAGTTTGCTTAGTCTGCTCATTTATAAGGTGACGCTTGTTATTCTTTTTTTCCCATATTTTTATCCTAATTTTCGGTCCCAACACGTTTACTTGCGTTAACACTCTCATCTTGGCTGTCCTGCTGCAGCTCTCCTCCCCGTCTCTGTGAAATGCTCCAGTGATGCTCCACTGGCTCCTCCCTTTAGAAAGGACAGTCTGCCCTGATTGGTCAGCCAGCCAACTCTGTCGTGATTGGTCTATTTGCTCATTTAGAATGGAAAGTTTGCCTGAAAGTGAAATTGATTCCTCCAATTTATCTCTCCACACTATAGCCATGTACTGCATTTCTAATGAACTGATGAAAAGCAATTTGATAATGCAGTGGAACTGACAGTCATCCAAGATACAAAGCAGCCCACGTCTTATATTTTAACCTCACAAACACATGTTATATTCACCTTCAGTAGTCAAAGTTCACAAAACAAACTACTCAGTTAGGTAAAAGGAAACACAGTGGTGAGTTCTTAACATTTCATCATCCAAACTTGTCCGACTGTATGTGCCGCCCTCAAATGTGTTTGCATACAGTTTCTATCACCACAACAACAGCAGCTAAATAAGACAAGCATGAAACCTGCGTGCACAAACAGACCTGCTGGGATCATTACTTTCAGAGGTGTGTGCCAATGATTAAGATGTGTGTGCGTTTGTCGTATTTGCGTGAGCCCGGCCTGGATGTGTGTCTGTCGGCTGTTTTTGTGTGCGAGCGTGTGGAAGTGAGAGCTGCTACCCATTCATTACCCTGTAAATACAGCCTGAGCCAGAGCCGTTATTTAGTTGTTGGATGAAACACTGAGAGCAGCTGGTGAGTTTAGGGATCCACTGAACACTGGGGGCAAACGCACAGAAAGTTACCGTCGTGATGTTAATACACGGCCATGAGAACGCCTACGCAAAGTGCCACTGCATAGTTTTGGGAAGTTATAACGTTGCATTCCAATCATATAAACAAATAAGAATTGCAGCATATACTTGCTCTTCTAGACGCATCAGCAGCTTGAATCCTGGTGTTTCTATGAGCTTGCCCGTATAATCCAGTTTTATGGCCACCGACTCTAAGTGTGACTCTCCAGTTGCCTCACGCATAGCAAAAGCAAGACGGTTCAATCCAAATTTCACAAAATAAAATCTGAAAGTACCTTTTTATAAGTAATTGATTTACATCTTCCTCCCAATTTGGTAGATTATATATTTGATAAACCCACGCCCCATTTGTAAGATACTTAGAAGTCAGGGTTTCTTTTTTCAATGTTGTTATACACTGTTCCAAATACTGTGTAATGCATTTCATTTATTCTCAATTTCAAACCTCTAAATGTGAGGTTTTGGTGTTTTTCCTGTTTGAGCAGAACTGTAAAGGATCACCTATTTGCTTTTGATTGTTCAGGAGGAACAGTGTGAAATGTGTATATTTGTCAATATGTAAAAACATTTTTAATGCACCAAACAGGATAAGGTGATTCATTCAGAATAAAATTTATTTACCTATATTTACCTCAAATAATTGAACAAAAAAACAAATCTGTAATGATCTGTAACATAGAATGTCTTACACATCCTAAGGTTCTGATCTTAAGTTGTAGTCAAATTTGGAAATAAAACTTCTCTGATGTTTCTCATAAAGTCTTTTGTGACAACTTGGTTGACAGGAATAATAGCGTTTGCTTATTCTAATTCATCCCTGTTCTATAAATGTTATGACATGTGTATTAAATCATTCTCAATGTCCCTTCTCTCTCAACTAAACTAAAATAGTCACGAACGATCCTTTATGGATGGGAAAGTTTCACTAGAAGAGAAATTATAATATAATTTATTTTGTTCAAGAGGAACCTGCGAAGTTGTTTCTTTACTGGCAGTATATGTGTTTGGTTCATTTCACAAATCTGTATTATGGATTAATTTCTACTTATTACATGTTTCACGTGGTCAGTTATGTGTCCAATATGTGTATAAGTGTGAGTTATCTCCGTGTACGTCGGCCAGATTTTACAGTTTGAGTTCATCTTATTTCTCTAATACTCAAATAAATCAGGTATTTTATACACAGATAATAACATTTATTTCAATAATCAACAAATGTTATAATTTGGCCAGATTTTACAGTTTGAGTTCATCTCATTTCTCTAATAGTCAAATAAATCAGGTATTTTATACACAGATAACATTTGTTCATTATTGAAATAAATGTTATAATTCTGTTCAGTCAGTGCTGGATCAAAGAAAACAAGCTGAGAGAAGTTGTTCAAGGTATCGTCTTTTGACCTAAATATTAGGTGGTATCAGTACCATTCCTCCAATTCCTAATCCAATAAAACGTGTTTTCTGGAGCACCAATTACTTTTTCAAATCCCCCCCCCCCCCCGATCACTATTTTACACTCTAATTGAAAATGGAAGTCATCCTCAAAACTGTTTTCACTGGACCGGACAGTCGTTGTCGGCTTCAGTTTCTCTGCCGTGCAGTGATGGCTGCCTCTGAGGAGCGCTGAATGAGCCGTTGATTAGATTAATAAGGCAGCAGATTGAATGTGGTGATGTGTTTGCGTTACAGGTTGTTCCCAAGGCCCCACTCCCTCTCCGGTCTCTATAGGGGACCCGGCAGTAAAGACGTTTGTTGTCCGCCGAAGACGCTGATAGATCCCCCGGGAGCCGGTGTGGTTGGCTTACTGCTCCACCAGGCAGGCGGTCATGTTGCATCCAGATTCCCCCCTCGGATCCTTCCCTCCTTTGCGCATGCAACTCACGTCTCTGTTACGAGTCAGGCTGGGCCAAGACACCTTCCCCCTTGCCCCGTTCTCTCTTTGGTTTTCGCTCTCTCGTCTTGGTCCCTCGCTCTATTTCCAGGTGCAGTCCCTGTGATTGGGTTCCACCTGTGTCCGTCAAACAACTGGGCGGGGCTGGAGAATGAAAGTAGGAAGAATGCGGCTCTTTTTGAATGAATGTATTTTTTGAAAGTCACAGGCCGGCTCATAGCCTGTGGCAAAAATGAGGATACGAACAACAGGTATAGGCCAATCAAAAAGGTTCTTTATTGTAAACTAAAAACTATTAACTTTAAACAAAGAAAAAGGAATGAGGTGTGAAAATGTCATAATGTAAGCGTGAATTCTGTGTGTGTAAACATGACTGAGTGGAAACTAAGGCCACAGTTACACATAGCCGGGTATTTACAGAAACTAATATTTCTGCCCCTCAGTTTTCAAAAAAGTTTCGTTTTATATGAACCCGCATAAATACAGCCCCGGACGCCATCATAACTATGCCAAATCTGTGGTCGGCAGTGTAACGAGAAGGATAAAGACATGCAAACCAATCAGAATTCTCAAAACCAACAAAAAGTCGCATACTGTGACGTTTGACAACCTAAAACTCGGTTGGACCTAGTTCACACGCAAACACAAAAACAGAGTTTTCAGAAATCTCAACTTTGGACGCATGAAAATAGACATGTTTTCCCCATTGTGTAAACGGGGTCTAAGTAAAACTACAAAGGAACAAACAAAAAAGGATCCTGCCTGGAGGAGCAGAGAGACAGAGTGTGGTTAGTGAGGCAGTTTAAATACCCTGAGCCCAGGTGGCCCAATCACTAACGACCCTCCTCTGCCTGCAGGAGGAACCGCCCCTGCCAGGAGAGGAGGGGCCATGACAAGTTATTGTGAAGGTTTGTGGAGGGTGGACCAGGTGAGTCTGGGGGGGCCCTATTCATTGCTACTCTTATGTAGTCAATTACTGTCTAGAAACACTAGGTTATTGGTTGATGCCACCTCTGTACTTTGTTTTACCAACCACGTTTTAGAGAAGTATGCATAGCCATAGTTTATTCTGTTTCTAGAGGTGTGTAGACAGGCCAAGTTTAGTCGTATTACTTTCTTTTGTTGGGCTCAACCACAGGTTCCAGCCTCCCTCGTATAAAGTACAACCTTCACAGCAAAATTCGTAGAGTTAATTTTCCGGTGTTAGGCAAAAGTGTTAAAAATGCAACGTAAGTCGCTTTGGATAAACGTGTCAGCTAAATGACATGTAATGTATTTAACACTGGGCAGATTTATTTTTGACACTTATTCCGAGTTAACTTGTAAACACTGAGTGTTGATTTAACACTGACAAGATTGGGACAAAATAAACATCACTTTAGAGTTAAAATCTCACAGAGTCAATTTAGCTCTCTGAAATTTTCTGTGTTGTATTAAGATCAGAGAAGTCTAACAGTAGTAATAAATTGTGTAACTTGCCATGAGTTTGTGTTTAACTTTCTCAGCCTGACGTGGGGGACGTGTTCGTCCCTTACGCTTTCCCTGGACAAACGCAAAAAGGGGACGTAGTAGTCTCTCTACGGGATCTTATTCTCTAGTATCAACAAAAAAAAAAAACTTTGTGGTATAATCTTAAATTTACCGTTGACGCTGACCGAGCACGGCTGGCTCACACTGATATTTCACCAGAAAAATTGATGTGCAGAAACTTTTAACGTAGGATTTTCAAATATCCTGGGGTTGATATTGCCTCGCTGTTATCGAGGTCCACTGAGGCTCGTATTATTCTAGGAGATAATGGAACGACGCTTCGCAGTAGCCTCCGCTGCTTATTTCTACCTCTATAATCACCGATATGACATGATGTAATGTGACAAATGAAAAACATCACATTTCAAACCGACCAGCATTTATCATCGTTCCAGGAAATGCCCAAAGGGTGAAGCCAGAGTGCTTACCTGGAACTGTAGCCTATTGATCTCAGCTGGCTACACTAACTGTGCTCTATTCATCCTGCTCTGGCTCAGGTCTCACACAAACAGAGCCGTCAATCACCCGGCTCAGAGCCGGCCCCCATTGGCACTCACCACCCCCCTTGACATTAAGCTAACAATGTCATTTGTCTCTTAAGTCACTTTTCCGCCGAATTACAGGGGCATTCGCGGGGGAATCCTCTTCCATTTAGCCCTCAAAGACGCCAAATGAAATTTAAAGTTTAATTTTAGACGTAATGAAACTTGAAGGGAAGGGCAGGGCAACTCTCCATTAGCTCTAGATTTGCTCGCAACAGCAATTTTAAGAAGCATCACCCTCTAATGTATGCTGCTGCCACTGTAACACGTTGCGCTCCTGCGTGCCGTGTTAACGCTGGCAGGGTGAATGGCGTCAATGAATATGTATCGATGCGTGCCGTGTTGAGTATCCGACTCAAGGTCAGAGCAACAACGTCACTGTGTCAGTAATCCTGATCAGCGCCAGGAGCTTCCAGGGGCAATATCTGCAAATAATATCGACACCTTAAACAACTGATGATTTCATTGGGACTTCAAGAAAAAAAATCCATTTCACACGGTTTCCCCATCAGTAAAAAAAACTGAATGTGGGCATTAATAATTCATCTGGATTCAGAGGGAATTGATCCACAGAGATGGAAGAGTCTTGACGGCTGGGAGTGTTGGAGAAATTGCTCCCACAGTTTTTTAGACTTGTAGCTTGTGCGCACTTTTATGTGCGGACATTTGCACATTTGTAAAATAAAAACTCACCATAAAAACCTGGACTTAACTGATGAAGCACTTCACTCTGAAATCTGGAGGAAAACCATATCTTATAATAACTTTTTAAAGGAAGACACATATTAATGTCATGATAAATCTACTGATTAAATAATGATGATGCTTTTTTACATTTTTATCCCCCAATTCACAAGAGGTACCAGGTTCGTCTTCCTGAGCGCTGCCAATGCCCGTTTTCTGCAGCAGTTAAATGGCGCCTCGCTGTCTTGGTATCAGTGTCTTTTTCTTTGCTTTGAGTTGAGTTTATCCAATTATCTTGCAGGTGTGACATCACTGGAGCCGAAGAAAGCCTATGAGGCAGAGAAATTGCTGCCGGTTGAATGAGATAAGTAAATGAAAAAGATGCAAATGGGGAAAACTGTTTTGGACTTTTTTTGGGGAGGGGGGGTGATGTCTAAGCTAATTGGTCGCAAGGCAGAAGATGCTGATGCAGAGATTTTTTTTTTTTTGCAACCTGCTGCAAAGCCACCCACTCTACAGCTCGGGGGGGAGGGGGCGAGCACGTGCATGTGCTCGTGCAACACACAAAAACATGTGCACACTAGAATGCCTGCCTTATATTGGCTTACTTAACAATAATCTGCTCCGCCAGTTCACATAGGAAATCATGTGTCCTTGTCTTACTTTCTCCTGCCCGCCGCCTTTTGTTCAGCATGTGCTAAAAGCTGACATTAGTCCGCCGCTGAGGTGTGCTGGTTTTGTCCTTTTCATGAAGCATTCCAATCCCTCACCTGCCATTAGCCAACGCAGTGCGTCTCCCCGAGTCACATTTTACAGACACGGAGCTGTTCTCTCCACACCCCATTAGAGACCAGGGAAAGAGCTCCAATAAGCCTTAGATTCTCGCACATGCACAGGTACACTCACACACGCAGACAGACACACACACACAACCACATTACACAGTAAGTCATAAGCAAGGGATACTATTTCTTCAAAATGATCCCCGAAAAAGTAACAGAAGATGAAAATGAAAGAAAAACAGACAAAATGAGCAGAGCGCTAATGAGCTGCAGAGGGAGTGGAGGACACCTGCTTGTTCATACAGTGTTTCACAAACACCGTTTCGGTTAATCACCCGAGGTGCTGCCGGGGGGCGCTAATCTACATCACAATGGAAGGGCCGGCACACATAAAACACAGAGGACAGATGCCGTTCCAATTTGCGCTTTTTGGTTTTCGGCGCCGAATTTCTTTTTTTTTTTCTCAAACAGATGCAGATGTTCTGTATTGTGCTGCACCTGCACTTCCAGCCCGGCTCCTGCATGCCAACCATCAGAAAACAGCCTGACTCTGTGAGCTCTATGATGAGCCGAGTGACGCGCACCCCCTCCACCCCCCCACCCCCCCCAACACCGAAGATGGGAAAGAAAGACATCAAAAAACGATTTTGATCTCGCCTCAATAGTCTGTAAAGTAGTTCTCCTTTATAAGGAATAAAGGAAATCCTATTACATATTTCTTTTTTTTACTAGCTCTGTTGCCTCTGATGGCCTTTCAACAGCTGTAGTTACCACTTTATTTGCTGCCTCCATAAAGGTGACTTATAAGTTGTTATCACAAGGGCAGCAAGAAACGTCAATACAAGATTAAAAGGTGCAAGCAGAGAAAGCGACAGACTTCATTAAAGTTGATGTAGCTACAAACACTATTTGATATGTGCGAGACATCCGGAGTCGTTGAGAGGTTCAATCGAGTTTTGGCCCCTCATTGACACCTATTGACTCCCATTGATTCTTCAGCAGGCTGACGGGGGAAATCTTGTTTCGTTCAACATCCATTTTCAGACAATGGTAAATATCGACAATGCATCGAGAGGACTGAGGACAACGCCACGGAGAAGATAGACTTCACTGCTTCAGACAAATCCAAAGACCATTTCGAAATGCAGGCAATGCAGTTTCCCCCTGTTTGAGGAACGCACTGGTTTGAATTTATCGTTATCAAAGAAAGAAACTAGAGCTTAAACCAGCTGCTTCAAATCGGACATGGGGCCTTCAATTCGGCCCTGATTTTGATCTTAACTACGCACCTACCAACTTTTATCTTGCACAGTCGTGGCGCTATTGCTTTTTTACAAATAAACGAACAAACAAAGTATTCAAAATCGCCACCATGGTAGTTGTCGCTAACTCAACTATAACATTTCTCCAGCTTCAACGTGTCTCCAGAACCATATGTTGCTATGGTGACAGACACACAAAGCGGTAGAAAAACGAAACTGACTCTCAAACTTCCTCGAAGTGTATAATGAAACGCACAACATGCACATACTTGAACATACAGACTTGAACATAAAATATGATCAAATACGCAACATGTGTAAAACCCACCACGGGAGCTCAAAAGAAAACACACAAATGCAATTTAGTACATCATCATGTTGTTGGGTCGTCCGTGGTAAATTGCATGAGAGACAAGATAATTCTGTTTTGAATTACCCCATAATGATGATTACCTTTGACCAAAAAAAAACCCTGAGAAAACACATTACAAAACTTAACAAGTAAAAGTTTTTTTTTCCATGCAGTGAAAGAAATGAAAGACAATCAATGGCTTTAACAAAAAGTAAAACGAGCATAGTTTGCCGAATGGTTAGCTCTGATATTAAGTGTATTTGATGAGTACTTTGACAGCTTGTACAAAACTACTTATACGGTCCTTTAAGTGTGTTGATATTCTACAGTTTCCTCATTGTCAACACATTATATGAAGAGACCAAAAGCAACATTGATTTGATCCTACTGACAATAAGCAGTGTGTGTGTGCAGAGCCTGAAGTCGCTAATTCATCGGTGCCATGGAATTCTATTGTTGAAACAAAACTACTTAAAACACTCAAATGAGCCATATTGTGTATTTATCTTACTGATCTGTCTAAAAATGTTTAAATTTTTCATGGGATTGACATTGACTAGTAGTTAATGCTGAGAGATGGGATTAAACTATGTTGGCTGTAGTCTTAACCAATCAAGAGATAATAATGCTGGACTCATCTATTAAAATGAAAAAATAATCTTTCATGAGGTTGGAGACGCGTCGTGGTCATCATTAAAGCAGCTATGTACACACTTTGGAGCATGTGTTGTTACAGTGCGCAGGCATGCAGGCAACACAACAACACAAACAAAGGATTACTTACAGTGGGGAGAACAAGTATTTGATGCACTGCCAATTTTGCAGGTTTTCCCACTTACATAGCATGTAGGAGTCTTTCATTTGTATCATAGGTACTCTTCAACTGGGAGTGACGGAATCTAAAACACAAATCCAGAAAATCACATTGTATGATTTAAAAAAATACATTTAGCAGTTTATTGCATGTCGTAAGTATTTGATCACCTACCGACCAGTAAGAATTCGGGCTCTCACAGACCTGTTAGTTTGTCTTTAGGAAGCCCTCCTGTTCTCCACTCATTACCTGTATTAACTGTGCCTGTTTGAACACGTTACCTGCATAAAAGACACCTGTCCACACACTGAATCAAACAGACTACAACCTCTCCACAATGGCCAAGAGAGGAGATAGATGAATAGATACATGTGGTTGGTAGGAATGTTTTCCTGTATCTGTCCTTGTGACAGCGGAGCTAGATCAGCCTGTTGGAAAAGGTGCTCCGCTGGCCCTGCAGTAGTTGGTGAAGAGGGTGGTCCGGGTTGTCCAATATGGACAACAGTTTTTCTCAGTGTCCTCCTCTCCACCACCCGTTTCTGGAGGCGCCTGTTGGCAGCCAATGATGGAGCTGGTCTTCTTCCCCAGCTTCTTGAGTCTGTTGGTGTCACCAGCTCCAATGCTGCTCCCCCAGCAGGCAATGGTGAAGTACAGAGCACTGGCCTGAATGGTTCTGGAGACGTTGTCTTCCTTCATGAAGTCCAACACCATTTCTCTGGTCTCGGCCACATTACATTACAGGTCATTTAACTGACGCTTTTATCTAAAAGAGACTTACATTGCATTTTTAACCCTGGGGAACAATCCGGAGTTAGGGGTCTTGCTCAGGGACATGGGACAGGGTTCGAACCACCGACCTTGCGATTCCCGGCACACCCTCTCTACTCCATGCGCCACCGTCGACCCTTTGACTGATTGCATTGTACTGAGTGATTACATTAGGAGGAACCAAGGGGGGTTGGTGATAGCCATGAGCTAGCTGGTGGGGCACACTCACATGCACTTACAAGCCCTAAAAGCCTACGTCGTAAAGCCCCCACCCCCGTCGTGAACAATAAATGAAGATGTTCAGATTTCAATAAGTACAGAGGGAGAGCAACTCTATTTTCTGCTCAGGGAGACATTAGTCCACTATGTCCTTTCATGGCCAATAGTTTTATGCTGCCATGTTATTGCTCGCATAGGTTCTGAAAACATGTTCTTCCTTGTTAATGTGAACACAGCCTTTTGTCTCAAAAAGCTACCTTGACCTCCACCTGAAGAGGTTTTGGTAGTTTTACACAACAACACCTCAATATTCGCAAAAACGTAATCGGGAGCGTGCCATAAATACATAACCACAGGTCATTTCAGGCTTTGAACAAGCAAATCTTTTGTTTCTCTGGTGAAGACGTTAAAAGAAACAGGAATAAAAACATTGCACGTCTCGGCTCTGTGGGTCACGACACACAACAAAAATAAATCACTGAAAAGCAGTGCTGCCACTGCCCCTGTGGCTGATTACTCACTTAATGCATCTTTATACCACATCATGCTGCGCTGGTATAGTTTTTCACTCAGCTCCCGACAACAGAGCAAAGACTGCAGCAGGTGAAAGAGTTCATTACAGCAGCAAGCTGGGGTCCACAACAAGTGGCCTCTTCACATGAAATAGCAGAACTTAGCCTTCAGCTGTAACCTCTCCCTTCTAACACGCAGAGATAATACGGCAGCTCAGAAACTCATGGCAGACAGTGTTCCCGCAGAGACGCGTACTTTGGTCAAGGCAGAAAGTTTCCCTGGTAGCACATAGCAACTTTACCTCACAGCACACTGCCCCCAAACTTCTGACACAAATTCTCCTACAACTCTCCAAAAAGTGCTTTTCAAATATCTTTATTTTATTTATGAATATTTTCAAAGGTCAAAGCTTGAGAAGTGAGGACATTGTCAGAAAAAATCTGAAGATTTAAGGTCAAGGTTAGGGGTGTAATGAAGGCAGAAGACAGAACCTCTCCACATATATTTTACACTTTTTGCATGCTGATGTTTTTTGCCCTCCATAATCCTTCAAACAGACATGATCACACACTTCATTCTCCTTCAGAAGTACAGAAAACCAATGTCTAGCATTTGTAAAAGGTGTGGTTTCGCACTATGCAAAAAGATATAGAAAACACACCATGTGGTTTGCCTGACACAAGCACATTCAATTCAATTCAATTTATTTTGTATAGCCCAAAATCGCAAATTACAAATTGGCGTCAAAGGGCACATGACGTTTTCTCTCCCCCAACATTGTTCTCCAAAATTAAACAAGTAGAAATAGGCCTTGAATGAACTTTGCAGTTGTTTTTTGTTGGTGAAAGGCTTGCGGCAGTAAAAAAGTCAGGACATCAAATTTATCCGTTTCATATATAGGGATTCATATTGTCCTTTTCCTTTGTGATGTTTGGAAGATATCTTTTTTTTCATTACCTTGCAAAGCCAAATGTAGGTCTCTACGTTTACCACCAGGTAAAAGAAAAACATCCAGGTTGGTCTTAAAATATATAGGAAAGATCTTCAAATAATAGGTTGAGGAAATCTGCCACAAAAGCTGTGAGCAGGCCATCAGGGAAATAGGATTGTTGACTTTCCCTTGGCAATATTTTTATTCTTGACAGCTAAATTACTGTCCATTTGCACAAAACCAATAGCCTACATTCTGTGGCTATTTCATGACATGATACCGGCCTGAATTGGCTGAAACAATGTCGATTTTACTTATTTCCCAAAAAATACTGTCTTCTGTTTGTAAATAAACAAACCATTCAGAGGTTCTTCGCAAAGCTGGGGGTCAACATGCAGTTAAATTACGTAGCCATTCGGTTTTGTGTAAATCAGATAAGTGCCTGGCATTGCTTCCCAATGGCACTGATATGCTAAGAATGTTAACTTTACTGCAAACTATCAGATTCCCATCAACCCGCACTCTCCGCTCTGCATCTGCAAAACTACTCGTCCCTCCCTCACTGAGAGCAAAACACTCGACTAGATCTCGACTCTTTGCTGTCCTTGCGCCGAAATGGTGGAACGAGCTCTCTGAAGACACCAGGACCGCAGAGAGCCTTCACATCTTCCGCCGTAAACTAAAGACACACCTCTTCAGACTCTACCTCGACTAAAGACTAACAAATTGTAGCACTTAAATTGTACTTGTAACGTCACTCATCTATAGCAAATTGTAAATTGGCTTATTTGGGGAAATTGCACTTTCTTGTTTCTTGTTCTCCTGAGTTTGTACCCTATGGTTGAATGCACTTATTGTACGTCGCTTTGGATAAAAGCGTCCGCTAAATCACATGTAATGTAATGTAAAATGAAACGTTCCCTTCTCTCTCAGAATATGTGTCTTCCCACAAACAACATTTCCTGCTTTACCTAGATACGGCAATAGCCTTGTGGGTCTGACTCACTCGAGCCTTCCTCCTGTCCTGGTTCTACTGCCTAAACCAAATGGATAATGGATTTTGAGCAAAATACCAGCCAAGAACAAAACAGCCAACCCGTCAAAATGTTCTTCAACAGTACATCGAGTCTCCACTGATGACAGTTGAAGTTGAGCTCAAGTATGAAAGATCAAGGTGGATGACTTCTTGCTACCCAAGTAGCACTTAAAGTGCTACTTTAATGTTTCACAGCGGATTTCCTTGAAAATCTGACAACATGTTCCTATAGATCTTTATCATGCATAATATCTAATGTGTGATTTTCGTCTATTTCCTTTGCTTCTATTGAGGGGGGAAACTGATAATAGACAAAAGAAAAAAGTATCTTTGGAACTTCTAAAAGAATATTTTGAACCGTACCTTTTCACAAAATCTGTCCATTGTATTTTAACCTTTTAAAACCTGCCCATTTTTTAGGCCTCTGCTCAGAATTTGCATAGCCATTTTTTTAAAGCGTCTATCTCTGCAACCTTAAGGTCTATTTGAATCATTTTTGTGATTTAAGCGAACACCTATGAGATTTGTTCAGATGTGTCTTACTGGTTAAGAGTATATAAAAATGGCACACAGCAGAAATAAAAAAAAGTTTCACATTTTTACATTTGATATGTGACTCCAGAGGGGGCTTTGTGGTTTAAGCGGTCAATGCCATAATTAACGGAAACCCTGTGTTGCGCACGGATGGCGGGTCACAAAACGCACAAAAGTCTGTCTCGTCTGGCTTCAAGTGATGCGTTTGTGTTCAGTGAGCCAGACCACAGGCCTGTGATTCGCTGCTGGTCAGCTGTCTAGCAGTTTGAGCCGTACTACGGCCCGATTTCCCACGGTGATGCTGTCAGAAGACCAGTTATGAACGGCTTTAATATGTTTTAACTGTGCCAGCATATAAAACTGTACTTTGGTGTTGACTTACTGTGACTGCATCTTTTAGCCATTTTCCATATGTTTCTCTGAGGATGTTTTATTTCTCTTTTATATTCTGTCACAGCTGAATTTCACAAATAAATGAGACCTTTCTACCCTTTTCTAAGCGTTGGTGAGGAGTTAGTTGACTGAATAAACTTTACTGTAATTGTCAATGGTCAAAGCTGACGGTGGGCTTTGTGTTAACCTTATCTCTAACCGGTCTCTTCTTAATGAAATACCCATTCAACTAAATTATAGTTTCTTATATAAATTATAGCAAGCAGTGTTTTCACCGACTCCTCCGGGAAGTGCATCTGGATGACCGCGGCTTCCAGCGCTGTTTCAGGCTGTCCAGCAGCCGGTCTGATGACCTGTTGTGTCGGCTCGGTACCAGATTCTCTCGGTTAGACACAACTAACAAACATGCGTTCAGTCTCAGCTGTGTGTGTCTCTGGCAGTTTCATAAAGTGTATTCACGCTTTGGCGGCAAGACGGCCGTGATGACGAGCGGAGCGTCTCAACGGTGATTGGCTTTCGCAAGACAGCCTCGGGCAATGTTTATTTTGCCCAAAGTTGAAAAATTTTATTATTATATATTGCGCGATAAGTCAATATATTGCCAGGCCTAGATACCCCTGAAAGTGACAAAATGTTCCTGGAGACAGGGTTGGAGCTCTTATAATGTAATGCGTGAGCGTAACAGTGGCAGGTTATGGCCATGCAGAAAGCACAATTAAAAGGTGTAGTGTGAGCATCTTCCAACATTCCCACAGTAACAAACACCATCCTGTAAAAGACGTTCATACTCCACACGGAAAGGTCACTACCAGCCATTGGATTTAAATCCAGGATCTTCTCTCTTTGTGCCAAGACTATCATTACCTGCTTCTTGAAACTGTATTCTTCCGCAATGAAAGACTTGCAGCGTGTTATTAAAAGCATTAAAGGTAGTGGCGTGTTACATTACCACCGGTACAGTTGTAGGTCCTGCTCAACAGCCCTTTTCCTCATTAAAAGTTAGTTAATTGACGGTGAACTGGATCTGCTTAGGAAGAAGTAATGAGCTGGGACAGAAGGTCAGGTGCAGTGAATCAGCACTGATCTCACTTGTGCTAATTAATATTAAAAACAAAATATTCCAGTCGACTCGCCTAAGAAAGCAGAAAATAGCGACAATGATAATGTGTTTGCCCGTACGGAGAAAACGCACCAGAATCGACACCGTATCGTACAAACCTTGCAAGCACTAAACTTCCCCTCTTTGGACTAAACACGCTGAGTTAAAGGCATCAGCCCCGATTTGATCTCCTCCTCCATCCTCTCCTCCTCTGTCCATTCAACTGGCCATGTGCGTATACGTGACTGCCTGTACCGCCACCCAGCAGTGAACGCATTAGCCCCTCTACCTGCGCACTTCATCATCCTCCCCTCTGTCAGCTCCCGCTCCTCTGCCCCCTTCGCTTCCCCACATCTCTGCTCGGCCGTTTTCATCTTCCATTTTCTCCCGTGCTGGCCGGTGTCCCTCCCTCTGTTCTGCGTTTCTCCCCCTTTTCCACTGTCTATGCTTTATCTCCCTCATCTCTCCAGATGTCCCTCTTATTCCCCCCCTCCCTCCCATCTGCTGATAAAGGCCCCCTGATAACTTTGCAGAGGGAGGCTATTCTCCCTAACGTCCCTCTCCTCTGATGCTCCCAAACTCTGTCCCCTATCCATCCGACTTCTCTAAATACGCCATCGCTCCATCTCTCTATCACCCTGTTTCCTTCCCTTCAACCGCACTCCACTTCTCTCATCCATCTCCCCCTTCCGCCCTGCCTCTATTCACAAACCCGTCCATTCATCTATCCATCCAGCCATACATTCATCCAGCCAACTCTTCCGCTGTTCTTTCCAGCCAGTCCACACCCTGAAGCAGTGGGATCAAAATGTAGGGGGGCATGAGCCCAGATAAGCCGTCCCCCGCAGGTCACTGTCTATGTACTAGCTGATAGGAATCAATCTGCACCCCAGGATACTGCTCCTTTGTTGTGTTTTTCCTCCCTGTTACAGGCACAGTCGTTTTATTTTGCTTTTATTCTAATCCTTGCCTTTTTCTCTGAGGCACCGCCAAAAAAATGTTCCGTGCAATAACTTGATCCTATTTTTTTTGTGCTCCTCAGTGTCAGTAGTGCATTTGAATATTCATCTGAAACCCAGGAGGGACACATTGTCTTGTCGCTGTCTTCAGGCTAGCTGTTTTATTAGCTTCTGTAACTTGATGCAATCTCCCATTAAATATTCCTGCATCTGCCTTTTTGAAGAAATACACGTCCCTGTGGTTTCTCATCCCATTCATTGTCATATCTGAAGATTTGCCATCCATAATTTAATCCATAAGATTTTTACCTGAAGTGCTCAGATCAAGAGAAGAGTGGGCGCATGAAGAGACTGGTCCACAGATCTGCTTGTGAGCTGCTTCATAAAAGGAACCATTTCCTTTGAACCACGCTTCTTCATGAAACTGCTGCAGCAAGCTATGCTGATTTTTTGATATCTCAAAAACTAGGCAACGCACAAAAAATCCATCTAGAAATGTGTTTTGAATTTGGGGTGAACATTCATTTTAAGTTTTAATAGTATGCTAGTACAAATATACAGTAATACACTGTAACTGTTCCCTTACCCATCTTAAATGGTTATTACACCCCCAAGAGTACATAAACACATGACATAATCCTGAAGATTTGTCATGGTGACCCTGTTTGCAGGCCGTACTTCGTACGTCGTGCGTCTAGCCCCAAAATCACCTTTTTTTTCCTCTTTGGTCTCCACCAACTCGGACGGTCTGTTTACATTGTTTGTTGAGAATATCTACCTGCTGCTGCGGAAAATGAAGTCGCTGAAGATGTGTTAGTAGTTAGTAGAGAGACTAAAGCCTAGTTTAGGGTTCTGCGTTTTCAGAGCAACGCAGACGCAAGACCCCCTTGCGTGTCCCTTGCGTGTCTTTTCACACCTCCTTGCGTGCGTCGACCCATTTTTCTAGGCTTGCGCAACCCCCCGCAGCGCACAAGGCTGCGATTGGTCCGCTAACCACGTCCTTTACGGAGTCTCACATTTCCGCTTTCATGGCCCGATACTGCCATTATTAAAACGAAGAATGTTTACGAGAGAACGGATCGGATTGAAGAGCTTTTATCAGAAGAAATCTCTAAATATGACCACTTCTACAACCTGTCTTTGGCGGACTATAAGGACGCGCGGATGGCCTCTGATTCATGGAGGGAGATCTCTGCAAAAGTCGGTTTGCCGGTCGAGAGGAACAAAGTTGTGGAGGAAAATACAGGACAAATGTGTCGGCGATGAAAAGCAGCAGTGTCGATGCACGGGGCAATAAAGTCTATGATAAATAAACAATCCAAGACTTCCACAAACAAAGACGTGACTCTCTAGGTCGTCTTCAACAGAAACACGATACTCCACCTGTTGTTCTGGAGGTGAATTGCTCTGCAACACACGCAAGACTTTAGAACCATGAATTGAAACGAGTGCTGTCGACCCAACGACGCAGACGCAGAAGCATGCTCCAGCCTTTAGTCAACACATTACCCCAGAGATTACCCCAAGTCATTTTGAACTTTGGACTTGATACTTGCCTGGAATAATATTTAATGCTAAAACCCTTATTTCTGATTAAAAAAAGTTCAATTAACATGCAAAAATGTTTTTTCACTACTTCAAGCTTAACTGATCTCCTTCTTCACTGCTCAGCGAGGAGGCCACCTGGAAGGGGCACAGCCTGTTCAGTCTTACTCACTGAACCTCACTGAATTTTTTGCCTAAGCTTACTTATTTACTTGATATTCTGTTTAGCAACTTGTGAATTCAGATAAGGGATCAATAAAAGGGTATCTTTGATAATTTAGTGTATTTGAGTATTTTTAATTAATCTGAATCTGCAAAGCAACAAGTGACTAAATGATTTTAAAAATGTAGTGAATTAAAATCAGTCAATAGTAGTGTAACGTATCGGAAAATGGAAACACTCAAGTGACGTAGATTAGTAGTAGTGCTTCAAAATGTTACTTAAAATCCCAGTTGACAGTCTTACAAGAGGATGGATGTCATGTTAATATTTATTTAAATGAAATCAACACAGAAAAGCACCAGTCATATTTTGTTGTTAAAGAACAAAAGATTTATGATATGAGGATACCATAAATGGCATTTCTTGCCGATTAGTTCCACAATTTCAGAATGTGATCTAAAATATTCAAAAAGGTAATTAACTTGCATTACAACACTGCCATTAATCCGGCCCGTGCTGTCAATCTGAGGAGGGTTAACTAGAAACACTCTTGAACTTCTGAGAATGAATGGTCATTAACAGCGTTAATAAAACTATATTACAATGTCAAGTTGTAGGACATAATTGTCAACAATCTGCAACTTGTCAAGTTGTCTAACGTCTGGAACACAACCAGAAAGTGCTGAAGTCGACCAACTGCTGACAATATGGTGATGTTTCCTATGGTCCCGATGTCTGAGAGCCTCACCCCAGCCCCCCTGCCCCCCTGCCCCCCTGCCCCGCCCCCTCACACACACACACACACACACACACAGAGGAGAAAGGTCATGGTAAAGGTGGATGGGAGTGGACCACACACCTCCTGCTACAGAGAGATTTATCAAGCCAGCTCTGCTCCCCGAAACACATGGTTAATTTAGCAGCCATTACAGGTGACATCTTGATGAATGGATGAGGACTGTTCACGCATACATAGGCAACAGGCATAAATACACAAAAACACACACACGCACACGCGCGCACACATAGGGAGAGAGGGAGAGAGAGACAGAGGGACGCTCGTGGAAAGAATAATGGTCATTTTAGTGCAGTGTGCAGGAGGACAGGAGATAAAAGTTAGTGCTGGGAGAATGATGTGTCAGGATGGTTTCATTAGGTCGGTGATGGAAGACTCCTGTCTGTGCCATCAGGGGGAAGAAATCATTCTTCACTGCTGGAGACGGACATGTGCACTAACACAGTGACAAACTATCATGTTAACTAATGTTAGCCCTAGCTGCTAATGCAGTTGGCTCTGTGATTTCCTTAGAAATTGGAAATGCTGAGAGCTGAATGAAGCTAGTGCAGCTCTGTGTGAGTGTGTGTGTGTGTGTGTGTGTGTGTGTGTGTGTGTGTGTGTGTGTGTGTGTGTGTGTGTGTGTGTGTGCGTCCCCAGAGCAACTAGTGAAGCCACAAGACAACAGGCCATCGCTTATCAATCCCTTCACCCATTTGTCATCGTCGAATCGGATACGTATTGATTGAGTGAAGCTGCCCGTCACCACTTGGAGTGGGAGGTTCCACACACACACCGCAAATATTTGATCACTGTCAAACATGTGTTGGCCGGGCCTGTGAGAAAGCGTACACTAAGCCGCTCTACAAAGAGCTGTCTATTCAGACCAACAGATGATGTAGAGCTGCTCTTCCCACACATGCAGGAAAGCGGGCTGCCTACGGCTGAACGGCAGCCCAGAACCAGCAGCGGATAGAGAACGTCCCTTTATGAGGCAGCGACTCTGCTCAGGCAGCTTGGCAGGGCGCAGAACAGACGCAGAGACAGACAATGGACAAGTCTCCATGGAGATAAGCCTGCACCGCTACACGACCACCACTTTCTTTCTTTCTGTTTTTTTCCTTCTCCAGTCCCAATGCCTGCAGGGACATTGTAACCCTTTAATATGCATTTGGAAAACACGGACAAATTCCCTTTGTCGCGCTTTGTCGAATACAGAAGTGTTCTCAAGGACTAGCGGCCGATGCGGGGGAAATTACACCGTGCAAATTAAATGAGAGGCCTGAGAATACATAACGTAGCGTCGTAGCACAACTCCCGATAAAGAGATACCAGAAAGTCGATACGTCTTCTGCATCATCGGAGTGACAATCATATCAGATCAAGCAATCACATCAGATGCAAACTTGATTCGATTATAGTTTTCCGCCACTGTGGGTATTTTTCTTGCACTGGCGGCGCAGACTGGCGCGGTATCATTACTTTCGGCACCCATCAAGATGCACCCTGAAGGTCAGACCGGATGAATTGGAGAGACAGCTCTGTTGTAGAGAGAGCGGCCATTATCTATGATACTGAAAGAGATTATTCACTCTGCTGAGAAAGGTGAGGAGAGGACAGGGGAGGAAGGAAAGAAAAGGAGAGAGAGAGAGAGTGAGACACACAGATTAAAGGGAGCGGAATAAAAATAGAAGGGAGGGTGGGGAGAATGGGAGAGCCACATCCAGCGGGCTCTGAGAACACCTCAGTGAAGAGTCACGGTGAAATGTTGATAGCTGATCGGTGACAAAACTCCCCTACCCACTTAAAGTTGACACCTCGGTGCAACTTTCTCTCCACAGCAGGCAGTCAGGGATGATACCAGTGTACCAGAGAAGCTAAAATACTCCCAGCCCAGTTAGAGCTGACACCAGGAAATATTCCTCCTCCGCTCCTCTCTGTCTCAACTCAACTTGTCTTTTTTCTCCGGGCCGAGATGTCCTCCGACAGGGTTCTCTGCTGAAGCCACTCCATGAGGCAGTTAGCCGTGGATCTCCCCAGACTGGAATTTGAACGCCTGCTGGTTTGAGTGAATTAAAAGGAAGTTGGTCCTTATCACCGAGCCATTTGCCAATAATCTTAAAACATGAGAACATCCCGTTGTAACCTGAAAAGAATCCTCCAACTTACATTTGAAACTGGGTGGGGGGGGGGGGGCAAAAGTGCTGAGCTGAGGCAGCCACCCTATGGGATATCCCATCCTAATAGGGGTCTTCTTGAACCCTAAGCCCATCTCCCGGCTCTGTCTCTTGCTTCTCTCTGCAGGCTGTGGTGATGAAGTGCTCTGTGCCTGCAGTAGTCCAGCGGTGTGCGCCATGCATGATAAACAGCAAGAGATAGTAGGGGAAGCCTGGGGAAGGCTGTGCAACCTGCAGCTGCTGGTACAAAGCTGCAGGCCAGAAGCCTTTCACGCTTTAGGCCGGGGGCGGGGGATGAATAACGGCGGCAATGCTGGGATACAAATAGGCTCGGCGTGCTGCATAAACATGCAGTCGGCTGTGTGAGATGACATGCATAAACAAAGGTGATATTACACATCCATTTATACCATCTTCCATTTAATTATCCACATGAGATGTGTACAGATAAAGGCAGAATATTGAGAGGAGAACCAGCTTATTTTTCTTCTTCTGTAACCCGTCGATACGTTCACATCTTAACCTTTAATATATTACGTTCACATCCAGAAAGACATTGGTGCGTTTTGGAGTTCGAATGAGCACAAAAAAAACACATCTTGGAAAATAGTAAAATACACAGATGTAAAGTCAGAGTAAAGCTCGCTGTGTGTATATGAGTACGTAGGTGTTTGATGAGTCTACTTCCATCTCAAAGCTCGGAGGATTAAATTAGAGGAGGAGTGGGTCTTCTGCTGTGAACAGGCGAAGGCTGGACCACTTCACAGGTCTCACTTCCTGACTCATGAGCACTGCGGCCGTCCTTGAGGAGAAGATCTCAGGGGTTCAGCATGACCCGAGATTGGCTGGGGGAGCCCACGCTGAGACGAGCAGACTTCACTGTGCGGGTCAACTGCGCCTCTCGAGGGTGTAATTAAAAAGTCAGACATGGGATTTCTGCTCTTGCTGCAAAACACATTACAGTGTATATCCTGAGGCGAAAGCTGCTTGATGGCTCTCTTTGTATTTTGGCCATTTTGAAAATTAACTAATCTTAATATTGAATATAAAACAAAATGTTTTTTCCGCCTGGAACCACAATCAGTTTTAAATCATCGATGCACAATGTTACGTAAAATGAAAAGGGAGTTTTCTTCACCATCATCACCATTTGAGTGTATCTCTGTATTATGACCAAGCCGACAAACGTATTCTTTTTTTATTTTCAAAAACGATGTTTGAGGCCTGAGGATGGAGAACGATACAGTGATGACATGAAAGAAGCTAGCATGAAAAAGAACTGTCTGGACGAAGTAAATCTCGCCCCAGATTTATGCTGTGACGGCCTTAAGGTGCCTCATCCTGAGTCAGGAAGCACCGGTTTAGTTACGCCTGTGTGACACATGTAATACTCCTCTCAGTACTCCAACATGCACAATTGTATGCTTGCTCTGATGTTTTTTCAAGACGTAACAGTATGGTATGGACTGTGGCAGCCCTCTCCGCTGCTCTTAGCGGCATAAGCGGCAAATAAGTAAGCACATAATACTAGGTACTAGTACTAAGGTACTGTACTTAAGTACAGTTTGGTAACCCTGTATACTAATTTGACAGTGCAATGACATGATTCTATGAAGATACTGTTGTGGAATATTTCAATAAAACTTGTTCGGAAGAAGAGAATAAATTCTTTCAATGTTTATCTAATTAAAAAACAGAGTCTTGATGAATGATCAAAGTTGCAAAAAGTCCATTTATTGCTTGCAAGCAGGAGGCCAAATACACCAGCACGTATCACAGTGCTCTGTGGAGATGGCGTCTCCGAGCAGTAAAAACGCTGAGTTTTTATACACATAGGAAGGCCATTCTCAGTGGCAGGTACGAGAAGTTGCAAACCAAGTCGAGATAAGAACCAAGGTTAAGATGAGGTTAACACACACTGCTCCTTTGTACGAGCGCCTGTGAGAGCAAGTTAACTCCCTTTTTCAGACACAGCTGCATATGGAAACCTTAAATCTTTTCTGCTTTTGCACATCACGGTCAAATACAGACACTTGAGACACCGTTTTAGCACAAGACAATGTTATAACATATTTTTACCATTACAGTACATCATTTTAAAATGATATCAATGTATCTTTATGTATGACAAGTTAGTTATTAGTGTTGTCATGGAGACGAGCGATCGGGGTACCTTTTGGTGTCATGGCTGGTTAGGATTAGGAACAGATAGTTTAGCTTGACGTAAGCACATAAGCTACGTGGGAAAGAAGTCAATGTTGACTTCTGGTCTCAATTCTTACATGGACAGCAGTCTGCTGGGTGTCCAGTGTTGTTAGAATCATCAATCCCCCCAATCTCCTCCCTAATTGGACTTTGACCAGTCCACACTATGTCCCGTCTTAACATACCAAGTACACGTTATGTAAGAATCATACTGCATTATAGCTGTAGCTACGAGCAGTGTACACATTTTGACATATCAAAGTACCCAATAGTACATAAAAGCAGTTGAAATTAGCTTTATCTCCAACCACAGCATTAAAAAGGGATCTCCACTATATTGACATATAAAGGTCAGTTTAGTGAGGAAGACCAATCTGCCTTTTAGCAACTGTTGGAAGGTCTCCGGTGAGTCTAGAGGAGCCTTGTCAAGTCTGATTTAGCACTGTGACGATCTTGGGCTAATAAATTGAGATTAAAAACATTGTGGTTGCATTGTGGGGAATGTAGAAATCAGACCTAATTATCTGTATTTATATACAGTAGACTAGTATGCCGCACCTGAAGAGGGTTTTAAATTGGCAATCTTCATGAGCACAGCACAACAGATATTCATTTTTAAAACTCAGCAGCAATGTTTTTATCAAGAAATCATGTGTTAAACAGGAAACTAAACACTAATGAATGAGATAAGACAAGGTCAAAGAACTCATCAGAAAAGCCGGGATGGTAAACCTCTGGAACCTCTTCGGGTATAGATAGCGTTGTTATTCACTCAGTCTCAAAGCCTCTGAGACCAGCTCTCGAATCTAACACTTAGATCGGCTCTTTAAATGCACTCTGACTCAAATATGATGATCTTGACAGTAGTGGCAGCATCACCGGGGGGGGGTTCGGCAACTCCTTCGCCACCCCTGGAGCACAATGTCAATGGAAAGCGTGGCCCCAGCATGTAGAGATCGTTACTGCAGAGATTCTGCATTAGCTGGCTGACCCTTTGCCCAACCGGAGGGAGACACAACCTGACTGATTCCTGACCAAAATCATTTTCAGTTTAACACATGAATGACGCCATTCCTCCGCATTCCTCCCGAAAAACTTTTTATTTGTTAACCATGTTTTTTACAGGGAGAATCGCAGTAATTGAGAGCTGACAGCATCTCAAATAGCCTTTATTTTGTTATCATGTGTTTCTTTTTTTTTAAGGCAGTTATAATCCTTAAGAGACCATCTGCCGTTGTAGAGAAGAGCTCCCGGCGGCTGCTAATAAACTACGAGCTGCCAGTCATGTCTTATATCCCCCACCCCTCCCCATCTCCCAGAGGGACGGAGGGAAGGGGGAGGGAGACGGAAAGTTAATCAAAGGAGTAGTCTTGCAATTAAGTGACAGTGAAAGTTGCGGTTGTATCTCGAGTTGTGTCTTGAATCCATTCGGCTTACTTCATGCCTGAGATGAGTGCTCTGAATAGACCGTTGGTTCAGTCACGGCACATGAGAGCACAAAAAGGTGTTTTTACACTGCTTTCCAGTCCCGGGGTCACTGCTTAGCAGCGTGGTCCCTTTTATTTCAGTGTTTTTTCATTTTTTAGATTCAATTCAAGTTTTTTGTGACGTTCATCAGCTTTTGCCTCTATGAATATTTCCAAGAAGCCTCCTTCCAGCTGAGGCAATTCGTCGTGATGGGACTGAAGGTTACCCATACGGATGCAGAGCGTGACTTCAGTGTATGATTACATGTTTAGCTCCAATATTGATGTAATCCTCAAAGGGTATTACCCTGTGGAAGCCTACCTGTAGCTATGCAACATGGCGCTTTAAATCTGCAGCCAATCTCCCGGTATCTTGCCCCCCACCCCCCACACTGCCTTTCCTATCAAGCGGCGGCAATCCAACGCAGTTCCCCTGATGGCCTCCGCCTCCATCCTGCTGCTTCTGTTGGGCAGCTGACCCTCCAGCCAAGGTGCCTCTTCTTAACAGAGCCCAAATGTTTTATTCATGGCACCTGCAGAACACAGTAAACTGCTGGGCCACAACCAAAACAAAGCGGCTCAATCACGTCGGGAGAGACGCTTTCCCTGTTGAAATAAGACACCTCACTGATGTGGCGGTACTGCAATACTCATACCATGCGACAACCACGCTTTGACAACCAAATCCATTTATGGTTGGTCGTACATCAAATATTCGCATGCTTTCTGTCACCCGCAACACTCAGCTGAGAATCTATTCTCATTTCTCGGATGCTGTCGAGCATCTTTTTCCATTCAAAATAGCCCATCTGTAAGTTTCTTGCTTAAGGAAATAGTTTGAATTTACTTTTGTATGAATACATTTTGTATAAAATGAGCACGACAATTTTTCGACAGTGTACCTTTGTACATTTGTACAGTATAGAAGTATAGAGAGACAAACTCAGGAAAGTTAGTCCACACAAATGTAAATCTCAACAGAGAATGAAAAAAAAATACAAATCTCCTGACAATTTGCAAGCAGAGCATGACAACTTTTTTTCACTCATATCTAAAATTCCGCAGCTCACTTCTCAATACCATTCTACAAATGTTTAAGCTGTGATCTCTGCTGTCAAACCGGTCCGGTTAGAGTAATACAAGCAAAGCGTGAATCATTATTTGATTTGCAGCAAACCTGCATGGTCCATAATGTAGAGCAGAATACCGGAAATTTAGTTCGGCCATAACTCCTTCAGTGCTTTATAGACAGACGATAGTATTTCAGAATCCATTCTTGAACAAACAGGAGGCCCGTGTAGATGCCAGAGAAATGGAGTCTCTGTCTGAGGGCGGACTCAGGCGGCCACGTTCGGAATCAGATCCGGTCGAAACATTCTCACTTCCCTCCTCAAATACCGACGCTTGATCAATGTCCCTGAGCTTCAAACTGTAGCGCTCTAGATGTCCTTCCAGCTGCAGTCGTAATCTTGACAGGGTGTCTTTTTCCACAATGTATTATGTTTTATTCTAAATGAACACCAGTCATCACAGGTTAACAAAACCCCTGAAATACGTCTTGGTTTGCAGTCAAACGTCACTTCTCGAGTGAGTCACAGAACCAAAGACACTGGAGATGAAATGTCAACATTTAATTTGCTTAAGATATACGACCTTTGCAGACGACTACCGGGGTTGAAGTAGTTGTTGTTCTTGACCGTGAAGCCAACATATTTATTTTACTCAGTTTTTTTGGATAGATTACTGGCAGTTTATGGCCTTATACTAAAACAGACACAAATGGAACTGTATCAAAAAGGGGTATTGATCTTGTGTCTGAAAGTGAGTACTGTCAGACTATTCCTTTGAAACCAGTGCTGCTGTGAAGGAGAGAGAGAGAGAGAGAGCATGCCTCTTTCACTTCTCCAACCCCGCTCTTTCAAGGTAATCAGTGGATTTGAGCCAGCAGCAGTTTTTATCACAAAACGTCTCCTTCCTCATGAAAAATTCACAAATAACCTTCATGATCAATAACACTGGATCCCTGGTGATCAGACAGAGTGCATAATGCACCTTGTGTGTGACAGACGCGTATTTTTGAAAAGATTGAAATTGATACGTCAATGCTCCGTAATCACAGAGCCCCTTGTCTCTTCTCCTTGATCATTCGGAGTGAATCAGAGTCGGCCTTTGATCAGTCGCTGGCGCTCTACCCGGGGACCGACGAAAAAGAGACAGGCCGTACAGAGGAGAGGACAGACACTGCCACGTATTTACGCCTGCATTTCATTTTTCGCTAATGATTATTCACGTCCAGCCACTGCATAACGGCTTGGAGGAAGCCAAGTGCTGAGCCTTTATTATGGAAGATCTGAGTGAACGTCATTGCTTTTGCTGCATGAAACAAACTCTTCAAGCTATTATAATGATTATCATTATCTGCTGAGAGACACGCTTGATGCAAATTGGCTCTGCGTCAGTAATTAAGAGATGCTCCCCTTTTCTTTTTGGAGGAGTTGGGGCAAGTGAAGTTTTCATGGTGCTTTTGAAATAATAAAAAAAATTTAAAAAGCCTGATTAGCGCCAGGCAGGATTTTAATATCCAACCTATTGGGTTTCATTTGACCCTTTTTCTCAAAAGGTTCTACACGTCTACACTCGTAAAAAAAAAAAAGCAATAAGGAAAAATGGCCGGCTGATTTGAATATCAATGCTATAAAACGGCGAGCAACACAATAATTGTACTGTCTAAGTCAGGTCTGACTTGTGCAATTGTACTTAATGCTTCCTCTTCTTTCCGTGTCTAATTTCCTAATCCTTTCACTGGAAATGGCCCCAGATAGTGTGTGGCGGTGTGTAGCGGTCTAATTTCCTCTCCCCGTCGGTCCACGAGAAGGTGCCTGCTTTAAAACAATGCATCCGGCTCATCTCCACAGTAACAGCCTTCCCTTTACAGTAGCACCACACGCCGGTCCAGGTGTGAGTCCATGCACACGATAAATTGCGCATTAATTTGGATTTTCCTGACCTTGCCTCCGCTACTCTCGCTGAGCTGTTGCTTTGACAGAATGAGGTTAGCAATGATAGGAGAGCCAAATGCCAGATGCTGTCACAGAAGAGTATTATTTGTTTGCATCCGACATCCTCAGAAACAAAAATAATCAACTCCAAATATCCCCTTAAGGTCACACAAAATTGAAAACTTTGGGGGCGATTGTTTCAGAGTAATTTAGATTTGATGGCAGAGAAACATGTGAATCCTCTGCAATTAGCTTACCAGGCCCTATTGAGCATGCCGTACCTTTTTTATGCTCCAGAGATGTAAACGCAGGAAATGCGGATAGCTCAGTCAGAATTTGTTTTAATTCTTTCTAATGCTCTCGCAGAGTCCAGCGCGTCTCTGTTCCATCTCCCATAATGAATCTGGTTTAAAAGGCAGTATGTGTGTAATGCCTGTACACATTCTCCCCAAGCTAATGTAATTTATTTTTATTTTAGACTACTGACTCACATTACCACCAACCAGTCACACGCACATCTTCTTTCATCTATCCACTCATCCGTCCACCCGTCTATTTATACACACCAGTGTGTTAAACACAGAAAAAGGTGTTTTGGTGTACCAAGCGGTCAGCCAACTATCTGGAGGTTCTTATCGGCCGTCAACCGCTGACTTATTGGTACTGACTCGTCGTGGCGAAAACATTTTAAAGTAAAAACAAACATCATTTGGGTCATTTGGCACATAACTGGCCAAACAAACAAGAGAATGAAAATATTGCATTCAATTATTTTTTTTTTATAAGTCTCATGGACCAAAAAAGAAAACAAGGACATTTTGACAGGGATAATAGAGTCTAAGCGACTTTCTAACTGGACCAAACGCGTATGAATGTAGCCAAATCTCCTCCTCGCAGTCAAGATTATCGATCTGAAGGAATCCAGATCGATAAACCAAGTGAAATATAAATATAATAACTTTGAGTTATAATATGTATGTGAGTAACTTGAGTATTCTGGAGTTTGTAGACGCTCGCCGCTACGCTCTGCGCCAGGCTAACGAATAGAGGACCTATACGTTATTATCACAGCATCGCTGCAATGATTGATTTTGATTCATCACAGCTGAACATCAAATTGTATCTCGGGTTACTAAGCAATCCATTGGTGCTCAAGGCTGTCCGTCTACCGCTGTGTCTGCCTTCTGAAAAAGCTTCATAACTTAAATAGATTATTCTGCCTAAGCGGAGGTCGCAAGTGAGCGGAAGGACTATTATGTGATCCTCTGCCTGAAAGTGAGTATTCTTCATGCGTTTAGAGGGCAATGTGACTGTGCGAAAGGACAAAAAGAATTATAAGCCACAACAGACAGAGAGAGAGGGAAGAGGAGGTACAAAAAAACAGAAGGGGAGAAGTGTGAGATTGATGTGTGGTTGGAAGAGGAGGGGGGAGACAGAGCCGGTGAGTGGGTGGCTGTTACTTGGGTGCAGGTGGCTGGGGAGGGAGAGAAAGAGTGAATCCATGGGATATTAGATGTCCTGACCTGGCCGGTGGAGGGCGTGAGGATGGATTGGCCACTACGGACCAACTGAGAAAGCAAGAACAAGGGAGGGAAGGGGTGATGGAGGTGTGGAGAAAAAGAAGGGAGTAAGGAGAATATCAATGGCCAGACAGGGACACGTATGGATTTCTCTTCCGTCTCTCCAGAGCCCAACTTTACAGCGGCGCAGAAGCGGATCGAATTTGGGAGGGAGAGAAAAAGTGGCTGCTGATCCTCCCCAGAGAAATCAACACTTATGCATGAAAAGCTTCTTTGACTGTTAACTTTGTTTCCCTGCTCATTGTTCAATAGGATGCACTCGCTTTTACAAGTCCCTCTGTTCACAAGATGACACAATAAAAGCACCATAAGGTGGTGACAGGAAATAATGAATACAACATAAACCATAAAAAAGCCAAGTCCGTGCCTAATGCAAAAAAAGGAAATGTATGAATGTTCAGTTATTACAAAGTGCTGCCTCGCAACTATTTGCATAATTCCAATTATTGCACAATGACACAGTTCCTTCCTGATGTGATTTGCGCTGACTCTTAGTCTAGTTACATCAGCAAAAACAAAGGAATCTTAAATTGATGCTCGAGCTGAGTCTGTCAATGTATGCATCAGCATCAACGTGATTTAAAAAAGAAGGAAATGTGGAAGACATTCAAAAGTTTTGCTCTTCAGAAATTTCAAACTAGAATAGAATAGAAGAATAAATAGAGTCGAATAGAATAGAATAGAGCTAAAGACAAGGTCATTGTCATTGCTGCTCTGGGTAGTTACATGATTATGATCTAAATGGGGGTCGGCCACGATCTCTGAAGCGAGCTAAAAAGATTGTAGCCGACCCCTCTCACCCCGGACAAAACCTGTTTGTGCCCCTTCCATCTGGCAGGAGGCTGAGGTCCATCAGGACCAAGACCTCACGCCACCCAAACAGTTTCCCATCGGCAGTCGGGCTCATCAACAGAGCCCGGTCTCCCACTGACTGACTCTATCATTCCACCGGTCACTTTCTTTCATACTGCACACGTCACTTTACTGTCATTTTTCACTCGTCACTTTGTCACTTGTTCGCTAGTGCACTTTATTTTTTTAATAATTTTTAACTTTTTAAATATTTTTTACTTTAACTTTATTCTCCTATTTTATACTAACCCATAGCCTTATTCTGCTAACCGCCAAGTCAAATTCCTTGTATGTATGACATATTTTGGCAATAAATGTTTACGGATTCCTGATTCCTGATTCCTGAACATGTGAGATTGGACCAAGAGCCTCGTATTTCAATCCACAACATGGACCCCAAGACTCTGATATGTTCAGAAAATGAACAATGTAATAAATCCATGGGGGGGCAATAAGGCAAAACTCACATGCTGATGAAGATCATCTGGTGCAATCTACAGCTGCACAGCTCAATATACCTTGTATTTAGACAATTTTGCAATATTCTTCCTCTGGATATCTCAGTATTTAGGACAATGAGAGTCTCTATTCACACACAGGCACAATCGGGGTGCAGTCAGTTAATGTCGAGCTCAAACGATTCTCGCATTCTGCTCCTCCGGATCGTGTCTCAAGGAGTTCAGGGATGCACTGACTTTTGAAAGGAACTTTTTTTACAAGTATTTATCAAAGGTTTGTCTCAAAAGCTCTAACATAGAATGGAAATAATGTGAATAAAAACGTATACCGGAGGAAATAGAGCAGAATAGAAGAGAGTAGGATGGACTGATGGCCTCTGCTTCCCTAAAGGGTGGATTGCCTGTGAAGAAGATAATGAGTAAATCAATAAGGCTGGTTGTAAAACTCAGGTTCAGTCATGCCTGCTCGGTTGGGGGGTAAGCTGTGTCTTACCGCCAGCCCTCAAGCATCAGCTGCAACATACTGCAACTCCAACGTGTTACATGAGCATGTGTTAGTGTGAGTTTCTCAGCACGCGTCACTGTGTGCATCCCAATACGCGTGTGTTTCCAGGAGGTGACGTGCGAGGCGCCGAGATCAGTGGAAATCACGTATGTGCGAAGGCTTGAGCTGTCACATCCTTGCGTTAATGAACGTCGTCTCCTGGGACAGGGACAGGGTCACAGAGGGTGGTTCGGGTGTAGCTGTGGTAGTCTAAGATGTGGATCTGGGATGTAAAAACAACGCTGAGCTGGGTTACCGTCCTTGAAGTATAAGTGTAGGTCTCTGACATTTGGGAATTTTCTTAACTTTATCGTTGAATGCGAGGCTACAGTCAGCTAGCTTAACATAAAGACAGGAAACAGGATCGGTCTAACCATTTGACAGATAGCTAGCTTTGAATGTGCTAGTAGGTGTTTTTTGTTGTTCTCCTTGTTTATTGTTACCAAGCTGGAAGTAGTGTCAGATTTAGTGGGTGATTATTACAGTGGAATCAATCTTCTCTATACACCTCTCAAACTGTTGCTTTAAATGTCTTTTTGCTAGCGCTGAAAAATAAACTAATATTTATTTTATATTATCTTTTCATCCAAACAATCCCCTAAAGCTGTGTCGGTTTGCATTCTGGTTGCCTGTCTTTACACCACATATACATGTACGCCTGTGCACCAATCCAGAAACATATTTAATCTGTGCAGAGTAACATGCGTCATTGAGCAGCGAAGCCGCATGCCCCCTGCTGCTAACCAGACGCCATCATCTGCTCAGACTCTCACCAGTCAGAGGTCGGCAAGGGAACACGGGTGGCGGTAATACGCTGTTTGACCCCCGGCTGTACAAAGATATTATTGCATTTATTTGGGCTGTTTGACGTTGGCCATTCTATCAAAAGAAAAGAATTGTAACAAAATGACATAATTGGTCATGTTTTTTTGTACACACGCCACATGCGTGCTCCACACAGCCAAAGCAATGATTTACTGTGTTAAGCTCTTAATTGCCGGGGGAAAAAAGAAGCACAGGGGGGAAGAAAACGCATGCCACGGAAAGGCTTCAGGTGCTTAGCAGGCTGCATATAATCGAAAAGATGAAGACAAGTTTCGAACTACAACAATACTAAACCTTAAAGCGTAGGGAGCAATGTCTGTGGCTACGTGAGTGATAGCTTGGTGCATATTTTGTGTGGTTTGATGATTAAATCTGTTTGATATTTCATATTAAATCGAGAGGAGCAAAACGCTGCTTCAGTTCTCCATAGGGGACTTTACTGTACTTTTGAATAGGCATGAAGAGGAATACTTTATTTCCCTTTCATCAAGGTTATTGTTGTGCTACTTTTCTCCTTACATTTGGAGCGTTCTATGTTTCCATGCGTTGTATCAACATACATTCTGTCATACATTCTGCTCTCCCCTGATCAGAATCAACCCACATAAATGCGTCCTAAAACCATGATTTCCACTTTTGTGCCATTTTGCGTCAGGCAAGGAGCGTGCGCTGAGCCACACGTCTGCCTTACGTTATCCTTGTGGTCCGTTCTCAACAAGGAGGTGGCCGACCGGCATGAATACTACCGGGACAATAATATTTCACACTGTCTCCGCTCCTATAATGGCCATTGTGCTGTAGGAGAAGAGAGCAGAGCAGACCTTGAGTCTGTTATATATTCAGGACAGAGCTCCACTCTAATCCACATACACTCCAGCTCTGTCCCCCCATGTGTGCCCTGTCCTTAAGAAGACAAACAATGGATCTCCTTCAGTCTCCTCCAGACCACCTCTTCCAACACATTATCCTTCATCTTGCTTCATCTCTTTCACATACACATTTAGCCGTGTGCTCTCATGGAGACTGTAGAGAAGGATTGGAACGTATTTTGCAAACATGCCCACGTGAAAAAGATTTCATGAGGAAACAAAAGGGAGATGGGTGAAAAATAACCCTGGATCACTTTATCTGTTTGTCAAAGAGGGATTTTTAGTTTAGCCCAATTTAACATTGAGTAAGTTTAAGCAAAGGTGCTCGACACTTTCTATTCTGCAGCATAAACACTCAATATATGCTAAGCCTCATTCTCTTGGTGTGCATAATGCTGCCTGGATCTCACCGAGCGCCCGTGGACCTGCACACACGGCCCCATCCTCCTTACTCTGTCTGCCAATAGCTGCCAAGGAAAATCAATATGTCAATACACATCGCAAATGTTGGGTCTTGACTTTGCAAGGTAATGTCTGCTTGTCTCTGCAATTTTGCCCTGTGCGCAAAGGCAAAAAAACAACAAAAACAAACAAACTGTTCACTTCGCTCGGCCACAGAAACATAAAACGGATCCTCAATGTTGTTTTCTGGCCTCGAACATGACAATGCCATTCTCCGCTCTCCCTCTGTTCCCCCCTCCCCATGCTCATCCGAGGCAGCTGTGCAAAAACACGTTGCTGTTACTGCGGTCTGACAACCTTGTGATCGGGAGCAGAGGGAGCCGGATCAATCCAACCTTCCACTTTTCAGACTCCTCACTCTTTTTTTGCTCCCATTTTTCTTTCTTTTTTTCTCCAAGAAGAAGAATCAGGGCTGATTTTAAATGGGAACCACAACCGCCTAAAAGCACTGTGTTGCATCCAGGTTTCATCCCGAGGCCCCACAGTATTTAAACGTGGTGCTGAGAGGAGTGGGAGGGAAATAGCAGAGGAAGAGCCGAGCTCAACGCTAAGAGCCCAGAGACCCCCGTCTCTCTGAGAGATCGGTTCTATTCGGAAAACTCTATCTGCGCCTAATCCCGTCTCACGGGGAGACACACACACACACACACATGCACATACAAAGGAAAGCACGCATACACACATGTACAGCTGAATTACGCGTTCAAACGGAATGAGTGAATATTGCACTTAATCACAGCAGCAGCAGGAGCCATCCACAGTTTACTGATGAGCCGGGCAGACTATAGCTAAATGAGAAATAATGACACGTTTTTCACTTTAGACCACTTTCTTAATATACACTATTTCCTCCGCATCGCAGCTGAGTTGGCTGTGGGGCTCATTGCTTTACAAAAGCACATGTTGAAAGCAGTCTTTTGCGAAAACATATGAACCGTCTCCCAGAAGGGTTCTCGCTCTTGCTTGCAGCTTAAAGTGTGTGACAGATGAGTCGAGCGGTAAAAATCTGATACATCTTCAAGAGTGAGGCTGCCCTACCTTTAAAATTGAATATGCATGAGATTTCAGAAAGGTTTTTTTGGGGGGGGGTTTGGTGGTTTGGTCTTTTTGTGTTTCGCAATTCAAACACACACGTTCTGCCTCCTCAGTTGTCACTCGCTGTTCTCGTATATGACAATAAACAGCTCACAAAAACAAGCACGGTCGGGTTTCACATTTTATTTAGATATGGCTTTCCATCATCAAGCACAAGGAGCACAGAGGCTAGTCTGATCTTTTTTTTGTTCTTATTTCATGAATAAGGTTTCTAAGGAGGGGACAAAACAACCCTGTCAGACACCACCAGTGTCTGAATACCCATCAAGGCTGCTTTCTCTCCGCGGATTGTTACTCGCAGCCACTCTCACTGTGTTGTTCTGTTTTGATCCAATCTGAGCCCTCAACAGCTTTTTGGATGATCACTGATTTTGCTACAAAAGGTGACTCATGAATAATAATGTTTTCCGAGCGAGGTAAATTAATTCTTTGGAAATGTGTCAATGCCTACACTTGGAGTAAACACCACATTGACAGGTCTCCAATTTTTAGGTGAAATTACCACAAAGAAAACAACCGTCGCCGGCGCTGATGTTTGCCAGCTACGTCTACTGCCTCTGACCACAGAAATGTCATCCAAATGACATGAGTTCAAAAATAATACAAATAATTTATAGGGAGTGTGTCGGTAGCAAGCGGTCACTTATTCATTCGGCAGACCAGCGGCCATGTGACGGTAAATTTCACATTCACCCTCTTCTGCTAAGAAGAATATCTTGGTCTTTAAGATTGTTGTTTCAGTGAATGGCAAACAATTATTATTTTGTTCTACTGCCTGGTAGGGTGTGTTTAATAGTTTTAGCAGGGCTTGTGGATGAAAATTGATGCTTTCTGCCGGAAATGAAGCCTGTGATTCTTGTTGTAGGGATGTTCTGGGAATTTGGTGTTGTCATGGTGACTGTTGCTTATTCACTCATGAATACTTAATTTTGTTGAAATATATGAGAATTCAATTGGAATGAAATGATCTACTAACTTTAATGAAACGGTAACTCATTTAACCCAGTTAACCCCTTGTTTGTTGGAGTCAAATCTTAAAAATGTTATGTTCCAAGAATAAAGGATTGGATTAGTGTCATAAGATCAGCAGAGGGGTGTCCACCGACATATTTTTATATCATAGAAGGAATCATTATTCTTTTGAGATAGTTTTATCCACAGACCATATTTCAGCCAAAAAGAAACAACACAAAGTTTTGTTTTACGGTTGTTGAAATAAACTTTTTTGTTTGTGTTTCTGGTAATTCAACATTTAGTTCCATAAAACAAATGAATGTCATTACAAGGACGTTTCTCTCCGCATGAAGGCATTGATTTGTGAACATCAACATGCCTTGCATTGTGGTGGAATGAAAACAGACAGCACAATGAAGAAAACCTTGAGAACTTTGCACAACTCCTTTCCAGCTCAAGCCATTCAGGTTCCAAGCCAAGTTTCACAATGCACTCTGGTATTGCAGGATATCTTGAATATTTGCCTTATCTCGTATGCATCCGCGGGCACCCTGGGAGATATCTTCCCGGGCAGGAGAAGTATCTTTGTCTTAATTTCAAGTTTAATTAAGTGATTATTAATTCACATTACCTCTTTTGCAGCCTTAACGTCCCGATGCGCAGCCCAGTGGACCAGAAGCCCTCCTCCAACCTTATTAGACTCCCCCAGTGTGAAAGTAAAAGTAAAATGCCGTGATTTCCTCCTGGCTCATATTTCTTAAAAGTAATTTGACACTGTTTAATCAGAGATGTATAAAATTGGTCTTTTCACCACGATATTCCACACGTTGCTCTCAGGTAAGAGCAAACTAATTAATCTATAATCCATGACGGGCTGTCATTTATTGAGATAGAGTCAAAAACCATTTCCCTCCTGACTACCAATCTCCACTCTTCAGTGTGTCAACTACACGGGAACACCGCAATGGACAGAGAAATAGAGTACACCACTTAGCAATCCTTCTTTCTATTGCTAATTTTTGTCAATAAATCCTAATTGGTTGCCAATGTTTCCCTCATACAGCAGGGAAACCAGTGTTCGATTCAAGCAGGCGGCTCCCATTTCGTTTGGCTACACGCCAATATAAGCCAGAAAGTTTCGACTTACGTCATAGGTATCGGTATCCAACTGTGGTCAAAAGTGTATAAGGTACACAGCTTGTCCGAGGTATTTACCGGGTTCATTGTGTGTCATTCATTTCTTTAGGGATGGCAGTGATGGTGAGTCAGTTGGTCCAAAACTTTCTCAGCAACTAGTAAACAGACATTCTTAAAATTTGGCTCCTAACTTCTGACTTTTTCTCAACAAGTGTCAGTTGGATTGCTGAAATACTGACTATCCTAAAATAGCAAATGCTATTACGCCTAATTAAGCTGGTGATCATGGAGAACATCAATGACTGAAAAATTAATTTATTATTTTTTATGTGCTTTGTATCTTTGGGTGGAAAATAACAGACTTTTCAAGATGTCTTACTCTCTAAGAGTCAGTTTGGAATATAAGCAAACAAACAGTTGGTATTTTTCACTTGGCAAATAAGAATCAGAGATTAACTTTGTCTCAGCAATGAGTTATTGAGCCAATGATGACTAATCACTTGCTATAATGGTCGCTTGTCCTTCTAATGCTGGGTACTCAATTATGTCCAACTTGCATCCATTCCTTAAACGTTGGTTGGTGTTTCTGGATCCAAACCAGAAAGATTTGGTAATTTTTATTGGGGGTTTTTTAATGTGATGTTTGGGAGCTTATCCAAAGAAAAACAATGAACTGGTGACATTACGGCAGCAGAAAGTGCAGACAGGAAAAGCATTAGATTGCTCTTGCGTACCTCCAATGGAAACATAAAAGGAAGAATTGAGTGCCCTTCATAGAATTAGACAGTTTACACCGGCCCTGGGGGGAAATGACACATCAGGCGAGAGGAGACACAAGTGTTTTGATTAGTAATACTAATTATCTTCAGACCGTTAGCAAAGTAGAGAGAGCATTAAGTCAAATGGCCTGCTCCAAAACCTCTTTTCCTTCAGCAACATAAATAGCAATCCGACAAATCAGATGCTCGTGTATTTCTTATCCTCTCTCCCGCGGAGTGCCGTCTTATTTCTCTCTCTTTAAGAAGAGACAAATTAGTCCCGTTCATTAAAAATTCCATCAGACAGCATTATGTTGTTCTCCTATGAAATCAGCCCTTTGTCAGACGAGCCATCTTCAATCCACTGCAGCACTATGACAACTGGGTTCACACACCAAGGTCTCTGCAGACCGATGAATAGCTCTGCTGTCACACTTAGATGATAATTGTAGTATATATTGTCACAGTGGATGCATCCTGACAAAACACAAACACGACATATGCAGATCGGCCAGTTTAACAGGCTGAGAGTAAATCAACATTTAGTGTGCACCGACGCTGGGGAAATATTTATCCTGGAGGACGGACGATTTGTGTGACAAAGCAGCCATATTGGGAGAAGTAAATAAGGCAGATTAACCGTTCTGGTGTTGTGGCGATGTTGTGTTTCCAGACATGTTCTAGTAGGACAGATGGAGGCAGTGAGACATGCAACCCACATTGTTATCCTCCCAGACTGGGCAAAGCCGCATTAGAATGAATCAATGGTAAATAAACTCGGTGTGAGGAGAGCTTGATTATGTATGTTGTGCGAGGGCCTTAGATGAGAATTTACAAGGGCTCCGCCAGAGGCAGGGCCGTGGAGGGCATTCAGCCTCTTTCAAATGCTGCTTTTTGAAACTACAAAAAACAAAAATAAAACAACATTTCATCCTGTTTGAGGTTGCTTCTTTTGTAATCATTTCATTGGTGCCTGCAACACCTTTGCCCGCTAGTCTCGGCATCATCACTCTTCCCATACAGGTGTGTGTAAACCCGTCTGCCACCGTGCGCTTTCACTCCACAAACGTACTTTGTCAACAAAATGGCGTTCTTCTCTTTTTTTTTCTTCTCCCTGTCAGATAATTACAGGGAGTCTGATATTGATGTCAATCTGTTGGAAGGTCCAGCCTGTCAAATGAAAGGTCAGAAAACAGACTATATTCCTTTTCAGGAGAAACCACATGTATTGCTGGGCGGTTGTTGGAAAAATTGCAATAATGTTCCCCCCCTAGTCGGTATTACTGAGGCAACAGAGAGTCTGTGCTCTTTGGCACAGAGGTACATTGTGTTCTGGGTCATCTGGTAATCAACGTCGACGTTTATAATCTTGTGGTGCCAAAGATAATCCATACCCCCCCCCCCGTGTTTCATTATGGTATCTATCAACTATATATTCCTAACCTTTGGCGCATGACTTGTGTTTGATGCAAGTCTGTCTCCTGTTTGCAGACAATGAATATCCTGTTGAATTATTTTACGTTGTTGAGTGAGTATTTTTAACAGTGTAACAGCGGTGCATTATCAATCCCGATGAGAAGACGGCAACACTTCATCTAACCCGACTGAAAAATGCCATCTCTCCTACTTGGACCTTGCCACGTGGTTGAAGGCAAAGCTCCATGTTTGTGTCGTCTCTGCACTTGTTGTCCCTAAAGCAACGTGTTCCTCGAGGTGTTATATCATTATTGTTTAATATTAAGCTGAAACAAGTCCACTAATATTTACCCTTTATGCACTCGCGCTACCTAACTTTGACTCCTCCAACTGAATGGCCTTTTAGAGTGCGATGAAAACCTCACGCTGTTTCAAAGTGTACAGTATATACCATAAGAAATACTGAGTCCTATATTTCAAGCTCTAACAGCATTTACCTCCTGGCAAAGACCCGACTCCAACACTGAGACACAGACCAGTGGAGGAGAATTGTTCCTCCTCTCGCTCTTAATACTGATAATAAAACATGCACACTTATGGACTTGAATATGTGTAGATATCACACGGCCATTTCCTCTTCCTTTATTCATTCTTATTTTTAATCCATGTCCTTGTTACTTCCGTTGTGCATATATATTCATGGGTATGTGTTGTACACATTGTCTCTGTGCTTATTTACGCTGCATAATGGGAAAAGAGCCAGGGACATTACAATTACAATTGTTATTTCCATAAAAACAATCTCTGTGTATTTACACACCAGAAGGACACATCTAATTGAATCGATTTCCGTTGCAGATGACGGATTCACCTTCTGTCATGGTGGAGGTCTGATTTCCATGGCGTGAAAATGTGGTTTTATTTCCTGGCTTATCTCTGCTACCTCTGCCTCATCTGCTCTTGGTTCCCTCAGCATTACACTCTCTCTCTCTCTCTCTCTCTCTCTCTCTCTCTCTCTCTCTCTCTCTCTCTCTCTCTCTCTCTCTCTCTCTCTCTCTCTCTCCCACATCTTTCTCTCTCCGACTTTTTCACTAACATTACCACCAGCAGAGAAATGATGGTAATTGGCCATTTCGGGCTCGGGCGGCTGCTAACATGAAAGCGAAAGTGGCTTCATCTTGGACTACTGGGCTCTCACCTCTTCAACAGTTTTCCCTCTAATAACCAGAATACCTTCTTTTCCATGGTGCACTCTCAATGAGTACGCATGAATAAATGAATGTGCACCCTGGTAAATTGGATAAACACATATGGGACACACAACGTCACCCTGATTTCACCCCGTCTCGACTGATTGCAAGTTAGAGCTGAGATAGACGAAGGTCTCCCGTATAACCAACCTCTTATCTTGCCTCTGATGGCCTTTAAGCAAGGATGATGTGCTTGGCCGGATGATAAATGAGAAAAGTTCCACTTAGGTTGCAGCTTTTATATTTAAACCAAACCACGAATTGCATCAACTGGGCCTTGTGGAATTCTATGGAATCATGTTTTCTTCCTCTTCTTCTTTTTCTTCTTCTTCTTCTTCCTTTGCTTGACCAGGCCTCTCCCCAAATGTGCAAAGCAAACGAAATCATCTCCCGGTGATGCAGTGAAAAATCATGAAATTGAGTACAGAGGGATCCCTCTATTCTGCAGCATCCCGCAGCCTGGTACCTTGTAACAGAGATCCAATCGATGCCTGTAGCTTTAATCGCATCTAACTTGAATGCCAGCCACATCTCCAAGGTCTAATTCTTTACTTTCACACCAAATTACTTTTCAGCCCGAGGCACATATTCCTCTAAAAAGTGTATCTGCGGTCACAGCTCCGGCAGTATGACCATGGTCCATTGATTGACAAGCAGCTAAAGGCTGAATTCCAATGGAGTTACTGCACATGTAACTACACCTTCATTACAGCGAGAGCAGCCCAAAGACTCCCTCAGTCATTAATACTGCCTCAATTTGGACCAGTGCAGAGCCCAATCACGTCTCTTTATTACGTTTGATAGCAGTTTCTTATTGAGCTGATCTAACAACAACCGCTGATTCAATGAGAGAGCTTCCAGAACCTTCCTGGTAGTCTATTCAAATCCTTATAGCAAATCCAGTCAATTTTATTTCATCATTTTAGATCAACTCCTCTGGTTTCTCACTATCAGTCAGATTCCCTTGAAACCTGTATTTGCCTGTGTGGTATTACTCCTGAAATAGACAATATTCTCCAATGTACGCTAGATCTAATTTCTAATATTAAAGGATTGTCTCGTATTCCACAGTTCTACTGAGAAAAGATGTATGCGTGACGTCCAGGGAAAGAGCCGGAGTGCCATCGTGTGGCAGAAGCCCTTTGCTGCAGATTGGATGCACAGGAACTCTAATGCACAACTTATAGTATACAAGTGGAGTGGCTCCATGTTTCAGCCTACTTCACCGAAATGTGTGGATTTTGTATTTAAAGACACGTGTCTAATTTGACGTGTGAAAGAAGCGGACAATTTTTACACCCTGCTTGTAAGTAAAATAAGTGAACAGTTTTGGCTGGTTCCTCTAGATGTCTCTCTTTACTCAAGTGTATCTCTGCTTCTAGATATTTAACAGCCTCTACACGCAGTTACATCACCCAGAGAGGATCTCAGTGTGCGTGCGTGTGTTTTAAGGGGTGGTGGGTTGTTGAGATTTATTCATGTCATGAAACAAACCATGCATAACACACTTAGCCAGAAAGAAAAAAAAACAAAGCTGACACAAAAAACTACTTGGAAACACAGAAAAAATACATTTAGAAAGAAATTAAACAAGTAGACATGCGTGACCATTAAAAACAAATAACTATAGAGGATGCCTGAAAGTAAAGCCATCTATGATGTTAGGATATGATAGTGAAAATATTTCATAATGCTGCAATTAATGCTGAGGTTTCCAAAATGTCCACGTCCCTCCCTCGTTTGCTCCCCTCTCTGTGTGATAAGACAGGATATGCAGGAAGGGAACGGAAAGCTCGCCGGGCATTTCTCTCCGCCTCTAACTAGGACACAGTAAAGGAGCTGTAGCAGAGGACAGAGGGACACAGAAGGAAGGAGGGATCACATCCAGCTAAAATTGATGGGCCTAATAATGTGTTATTGCCTCGGTTATAAACGGGGCAACCCAGGTCGCTTTTTACACAGCCTAACCGGGGCAGAGAACACTGACCAGGGACAAGGAGGGGTTCAGAGGTCAATGTTCATCAAGTAGATTAAAAAAAGACAGTTTAATAGAACGTTCCTAACGGCAAGGAATGCTGGTTTACTATCAATCACACTATTCATTATTTACTCTCTCTCCTTTGATCTCACACCGTTTAATCTGTTGCTGACACATTGTGATGAGATCACACACAATGATGCTCAATGTTTCTCGCTCGTCTTCCGAGTTAAATACTTCTTCTCTGCTGCATGCGATCCCTTCCCTCCGGCACGCCGTCCCATGGGTTTCTTTCCCCAATCAGAAGCATTGCTTTCCGGAGAAGTGGGAGATGAACGGAAAAGGGTGTTTTGTATGCCGGGCTGCTTTCCTCTCGCTGCATGCTGACCCACAAACACAGCCAAGTGGAGACAGAACTGGGGTGATAAACATCTGCCTGATCACACTTTTCACTGCAGCATTTGTTCTTACGAAAGCTATGAAGAAACGCCTCATTAAAATTCTAGCACATGAATGCTCTTAATTTCATCCTTCCGGAGTCTTGATTCTGATTTGAATTCCTAAAAAATCTGCGGTTTCCTCCCTTGCCCTCCAACAGGAAGTAGAACTGTGGTTGTCTTCCGCTCGTCTTGTATAATGAAACCCGCCTTCCTGTTTTCAGATTCATCCTGATAATGGCCGAAAAGTCCCAAGCTAAAAGCTACTCACACACACACACACACACACACACACACACACACACTCTGGCCTCTGTCCCCTCCATCCCTCTCTTTCCTCTCTCCCTCTCCGACGGGCATGTGGAGCGGATAACAAAATGTATGGCCGAGTTAAAACAACTTCAATTTTTACTGCTTTTACGTTTTTTTTGCCGCTGTGCGACGCTCACCTATAATATTCTTTCAATCTTTATATCGGGGCTGTCGAGTTTTCAAGAAAAACGGTCCAGGGGGGCGGGTATCAGGATCGTCAGGGATCCGAACTTGGGTCTCCATGTAGCAGGCGGATTGCCTTCCACTGTGCTACGAGTGATTGTGACTCAGGTGCAGAGAAAGAGAGGGCAGAGTTGTTTGTGGCGAATCAAACAAGATTTCTTTACTTGAAAAGAGCAGGATGATTCCATAGTAACTCAAAAAACATTTCTAGACAACTAAAAACAAGGTCTGGGCATTTAACAAGGTAACTAAGGGTGTCCCAATAAAGAGGCAACAAAATATCTCAAAAACCAAAAACGATTAACAGAGGTAGAGCATTTAGAATCTCACGTGGCTAGGCTCCAGGTGGGAAGTTCCAAGACTCTGCAAACACAAATAAACTCAGGTGGCCTTTTAAAGGCTAGAAAACAAGGCACAGGTGAACACAATGAAAACAATACCACAACAACACTGAGGATTCCCCATGGTCTTTCAGGGTACTGCAGTCCAAAAACCCTGACAAGACCCCCCTCCTTATGAACGTCTCCTGACGTTCCCTCGAGGGTGATCTGGATGACTTTGGTGGAAGGTCCTGATGAGGGTTGGATCGAGTACAAGCCGGGAAGGAACCCAGGACCGTTCTTCCGGACCATAGCCCTTCCAGTCCACCAGATATTGCAGGCCCCTCCCCACCCGGCGACAGTCCATTAGACGTTGGACCGTATAAGCTGGACCGCCGTCGATGATCCTGGTGGTAGGAGGGGTCATAGCTGGATGGACCAGTGGGCTCGTGGCAACTGGGCGTAGCCGGGAGACATGGAAGGTTGGGTTGATCCGCATGGACCGGGGGAGTTAGAGGCGATAGGCTAATGGATTAACCTTCCTCACAACCTTGAAGGGCCCCACAAACCGCTGAGCTAGCTTGCAGGACTCCACCCGCAGAGGAAGGTCTCGCGTTGATAGGTAGGCGCTCTGTCCTGGACGTAGAGGGGGAGCAGGTCTGCTCTTACTTATGGCGCAGACCGAGCAGGCCGCAACAAAAGTTCAAAATGTTCATTCCCGGCCACCAGAACCCCCTGTTGATGAACTCCAGAGTCCTGCCCATTCCTGGAGGGCCGGTCAGACGCAAAGAGTGCCTCCACTGCAGAACCTAGGTCCGGTTGGAGGGTCCATACCCGGGATCTGGCTCTCTCTTCTGGGCTTGGCGCACCAATGTCTCAACTCCCCATCGGACCGGAGCTACAATCCTCTAGCATGGGAGGATGGACGCTGGAACTCTTTCAACCCCTGGTCTGTGAAACAGTCTAGAGAGTGCATCGGCCTTTTGGTTCTTCAAACCAGGGCGGAAGGACAAAATCAAATCAATTAATCTATTAAAAAAAGAGCCCACCTTGCCTGCCTAGGGTTGAGACATTTGGCCCTCTGAATGTACTCCAGATTTTTGTGGTCCGTCCAAACCACAAAAGGGTGCTGGGCCCCTTCTAGCCAGTGGCGCCATTCCTCCAAGGCCATCTTAATAGCCAGAAGCTCACGATCCCCCACAACATCTCTGCTGCTGGAGACCACTTAAAGGAGCCAGACTTCTTCCTTGTGAGATCGGTCATAGGGCCGACAACAGAACTGAAGTTTCTGATGAACCGTTGCACCTCTTGGACAGAGGATGGTTGGGGCCCATCCCGAACAACTTGAGTCTTCTTGGGATCTGTGAGAAGACTCCCCTTGGACAGGATGAAGCCCAAAAAGGACACCTCAGAGACGTGGAACATTTTTCAGGTTTTACAAAGAGATGATTCTCAAGCAGGCGCTGGAGGACGACTCTGACATGATGGACATGTTCATGAAGGGATTTGAAAATCAAAATGTCATCCAAATAGACAAACACAAAATGGTTTAACATTTCTCTGAGAACCTCGTTAATGAGTCCCTGGAAAACCGCTGGTGCATTGGACAACAAATGGCATAACTAAATATTCATAATGACCTGTAGGTGTGTTGAAGGCCGTCTTCCACTCGTCTCCCTCCTTGACCCGGACCAGGTGGTAGGCGTTACGGAGGTCCAATTTGGTGAAGATAGTTGTCCCTTGTAGGAGTTCAAATGCTGAGGACATTAAGGGCAAGGGGTAGCGATTCTTCATCGTGATCTTGTTCAAGCCCCGATAATCAATACATGGCCTGAGACCGCCGTCTCAGGCCATGTATTGTCAGTTGAAAGTGAATGGCTTAATCATTTTCAACTAGATTTAGTTAACTTTAATTTCTTTTTCATTTTTAATTGAGTTCAAATTAAATACATTTAACCTATTATTCACATAAACTTAACTCAAGTTGAGGCAAGTTTATTCACAGGTCATTCAAGGTGACACTTTCATCCAAAGCGACTTGCATTTACATTTACATGTCATTAAAGTTGACGCATTTGCATTGCATTAGATGGTTTACATTTTTACGGTATGGTTTACATGTACAACCCATCCCACACAGTGGGAGCAGTTAGGGGTTGGGTGTCTTTCTTAAGTACACTTCCCAGCGCACCTCCTGTACTCCATGTACACGGTCACCTGTTTTGTATCCCCCAAAACATTACAATGAACACCACAGGTATTAAAACATAAACGGACTAACATCTGATCATAGTATTGAATATTTCATTTGCATATGAGGCTGCAAACATTTCGCTTACCTTTCTGTGTGACGAACACCGATAGTAATGCACTTGACTTCAGGGATTTAGTCTTCTCTCCATATCTAAATGGGGCTTGTTCTCTTGATGATTACCGGGATCGTGTGCAGAAATGCAAATGTAGAGTGGACCTCCACATCCCATCAGCCAAACAAAACCAAAACAAATATTAAAACAAGAATGTGATGAGCTGAGACCGACCATGTACTGCCCCTATTTTCTGACCGGCCTAAAATTCCAACTGACCTATAGCAACGGAAAGAGCAACCTTTACTAGCAGCAGGTTGCACATATAAAACATAAAAACACATGGGAACTAGGCAAGTCTAATTTAGCTAGACCATGACACATGCGCTTTTTAACATTGGAATCGCTTTTTCAGTCAGAAACATTCACCGTTTTATGCCTAGCAGGTCAGTGAGGTGGACCAGGACACTCTTGCAGTGGGATGGTGCAGTCAGTGACGTGGACCCGGACACTCTTGCAGTGGGATGGCAGACACAGGATGCTTTTGCAGTCAGAAATTGCTGTAAAAGAGTCAGATAGAACAATCGATGAATATCCATGAAGGTTATGAAGTTAGCTTGATTAAAAAATATATTGTTATGGAAAGAAACTAATGTTAACTAACTTAGCTAAACTAGTGCATTGAAGTAAAAATAAATAACATTTTAAGATACATGTTCTGATTCCTTACGGGTAATACTTCGAGGCGAGACTATGATTTACTGTGGAAAGAGGGACTATTAATCAAAATTAAGAAATTAGGAATATTGGATAAAATGTTCAGATGGCTTAAACAATTTTTGGTGGGGCACTCTATAGAAGTAAGAGTGGGAAGGTGTGTGTCGGACAGCCATTTGGTGGACAATGGAACACCGCAGGGAAGTGTGATTAGTCCGTTATTGTTTTCAATAATGATTGATGATGTATATGAAAATACATACAATACACATAATATAGGGAGATCTTTATTTGCAGATGATGGGGCACTATGGAAAAGAGGTAGGAATGTGGAATATGTGGTGAAACAGATGGAGGAAACAATCAAAAGAGTGGAACAGTGGTCATTGGAATGGGGATTTAGATTTTCAGTGGAAAAAACAAATACCCTTTTCTTTACAAGAAAGAAAATTGGGACAATGGGCAGAATCTATTTATATGGGAAGGAGCTGAAAAGGATGAACTCGTACGAATTTTTAGGAATGTGGTTTGATGCGAAGCTTACCTGGAAGGGACATATTGAGAAAGTTGTTAATAAATGTAAAAAGGTTTTAAATGTAATGAGATGCTTGGTGGGAACAGAGTGGGGAGCTGACAGGGCTGCTTTAAAAGCTATATATATGGGACTGATCAGATCAGTAATAGACTATGGGTGTGTGGCTTACAGGTCGGCGTCTAAAACCGTGTTGGGAAAATTAGATGTAATACAGGTAAAAGCGTTAAGACTATGTAGTGGGGCCTTTAAAACAACATCAGTGCCGGCATTGCAGGTGGAAATGGGGGAAATGCGGTTGGAGTTGAGGACACAGATAATAATGTCATATTGGGCCAATCTACAAGGACATATCAACCATCCAACAATAAGTGCAATTGAGCCGTGCTGGGAACATGATAAGGCGCCACCAAAGAGCTTTGGTTGGGTTGCTAGGGAGAAGCCTAGGGAACTAGGTAAACTGGATAGGAGTTACTCTCCAGCAGTGGTGCCGCCAGCTGTTCCTTCTTGGATACTGCCACAGCCTGAAGTGGACCTGGGACTACTTGAACTGATGAGAGATGAGGGTGGGGGTAAATGTAAGATCTGCAAGTCATATATCAGGAGGAATTACCATAGCTATATACAAATATATACAGACGGAGCTAAGGACCCTGAAACTGGTAGAACAGCAGCGGCAGCAGTAATACCAGAATTCCAGTATGACTGTAGGAAAAGACTCAGTGATGACTTATCAGTGTTTACATGCGAGATGATGGCCATAGTTTTTGCACTGCAGTGGGTAGAGGACGTCAGGCCAGAGAGAGTGGTTATAGCATCAGACTCATGTGCAGTGCTAACGACTCTGAAGTTTTGCCACTCCAAAAGCAGAGAGAAATCCTACAATCCCTAATTTTAACCAGGGCTGTGTCCCTTTGTATTGTTGGATGGATGTTATTTTATTGTAATTTTGTAATTTGTTTTTGTCTTTTTTGTTGCTGGAGACTGGTGGTGGCGGTGGTGTCCTACCCCTTTGTTTCCTGTGTTCTGGGAAGCGGGTTCCTCACTACGTCGGGTGGTTTTGAGTTTGTTTTCTTTATTTGGTGGGTCCCCCCCAGACACACCTAGTCTGGTCCATCCACCCATTTCCAGCCCTCTAATTGATTTTCTTTTGATTTGAATTAAATTGCACTGACTTTAAAAGTATTTAAAATAAAGCTGTACTTTTCTAAAACTGTGAACTGCGTCTCCTCCCTCAAAACGAGTAAACTACCTGGCCTTGTATGTTCCAGAATATTTCCCCGGGTGAAATTAAATTATCCGTGCGCCGCTATTGGCCTTGTCCGGCTAGCTAATTTATATCCCATGTTCTAGTATAAAAGCTAAATGACGATAGTATCATCCCTAGTTAACGAAACGTGTGCTTGGTATTTATTTTCATTCCAATTCAATCCAATTCCAAGCCAGTAGTGTGGGGGGGGTGGACAACATAGCCAGTAGTAGCCAGTAGTCGGGGGAGGGGGTTGTGCAAAGGGCCGACATAGCCAGTAGTTGGGTGGGGGTGTTGGCCAACATAGTCAGTAGTTGGGGGGGGGTGTTGGCCAACATAGCTTGTAGTTGGGAGGTTGTGCAAAGGGCCAACATAGCCAAGTTTGGGGCTGTGCAAAGGCTAACATAGCCAGTAAACATGGCTCACTAGAAAACTGAGTTTCTAGTGAGGTACCTTTGGTTGGTGAGTTGTGTTATTGTACAACATAGCTAGTAGTTGGGGGGGGGTGTTGGCCAACATAGCTAGTAGTTGGGGGGGGGGGTGTTGGCCAACATAGCTAGTAGTTGGGGGGGGGGTGTTGGCCAACATAGCTAGTAGTTGGGGGGGGGGGGGGGTGTTGGCCAACATGGCCAGTAGTTTGGGGGGGTGTTGGCCAACATAGCCAGTAGTCGGGGGAGGGGGTTGTGCAAAGGGCCGACATAGCCAGTAGTTGGGGGGGGGGGGGGTTGGCCAACATAGCCAGTAGTAGCCAGTAGTCGGGGGAGGGGGGTTGTGCAAAGGGCCGACATAGCTAGTAGTTGGGGGGGGGGGGTGTTGGCCAACATAGCCAGTAGTTGGGGGGGGGGGTTGGCCAACATAGCCAGTAGTTGGGGGGGGGGGGGGGGGGGGTGTTGGCCAACATAGCCAGTAGTTGGGGGGGGTGTTGGCCAACATAGTCAGTAGTTGGGGGGGGGGGGGTGTTGGCCAACATAGCTTGTAGTTGGGAGGTTTTGCAAAGGGCCAACATAGCCAAGTTTGGGGCTGTGCAAAGGCTAACATAGCCAGTAAACATGGCTCACTAGAAAACTGAGTTTTTCTAGTGAGGTACCTTTGGTTGGTGGGTTGTGTTATTGTACAACATAGCTAGTAGTTGGGGGGGGTGTTGGCCAACATAGTCAGTAGTTTGGGGGGGGGGGGGGGGTGTTGGCCAACATAGCTAGTAGTTGGGAGGTTGTGCAAAGGGCCAACATAGCCAAGTTTGGGGCTGTGCAAAGGCTAACATAGCCAGTAAACATGGCTCACTAGAAAACTGAGTTTTTCTAGTGAGGTACCTTTGGTTGGTGGGTTGTGTTATTGTACAACATAGCTAGTAGTTGGGGGGGGGGGGTGTTGGCCAACATAGCTAGTAGTTGGGGGGGGGTGTTGGCCAACATAGCTAGTAGTTGGGAGGTTGTGCAAAGGGCCAACACAGCCAAGTTTGGGGCTGTGCAAAGGCTAACATAGCCAGTAAACATGGCTCACTAGAAAACTGAGTTTTTCTAGCTGGTCCATATCTTCTAAAAAAAAAATGACATATCAAAAACGCAAGTCTCCCGCTGCGCACAAGGCGGCGATTGGTCTGCTAACTACATCCTTTACAGAGTCTCACATTTCCGTTTTCATAGCACAATACCGCTATGAAAAGGTTGTCTTCAACAGAAACACGTTACTCCATCTGTTGTTCTGGCGGTGAATTGCTCTGCAACACACGCAAGCCTTTTAGAACCATGATTTGAAACAAGCGTGTCGACGCGACCACGCAGACTCAGACGCAGAAGCATGCGCCAGCCCTAAGGGTGGTAAGGGTGTCTGGTTCGGGACCGGCGAGGGTTCAAACCAACACTTTTTCTGGTTCACCCTTTCTACATGCGACGTGGAGGGTACTTGCCCCGGGAGAAAGTCCAATTGTCTGTAATCGATCTGGTTTTCTGCCCTCATTGCCTCGTTGCACTCCTTCAGAGGTGCTTCTCTAGCGGCCTCTCGAGTCAAAGCTTGCGTTTTCTGAAGGGTGCTCTGCAGTTCCTCAATCTGACACTGAAGAGTGCAGTTTTCACCCATCAGGCTTTCGCTTTCTGACTTTGTTGCGTTGTTTTTTTCCACATACTTCCGCTCTTTTGAGATCTTGTTTTCCAGGGTCTTGTGTTGATTTTTGAGAGTTTTATTCAGTCTGGTTGCAACTTTTATATCTGTCTTCAATGATTCGTAGTTTGCCTTACATGCGTCAAGATCTTTGAGACTGTTCATTAGACTGAGGATATTCTCTTTCCATTCATTGTTCCTCAGCTCCAGGGCGTTTTTGTATTTCCTCAGTGAGTCATAGCCAGCCTTCCAGTCTTTTTCACGGAGTAGCTTGTTGGTGGCCTCCGTGCTGACCTTAATCAACTGTCGCCGCTGCTCCTCCAGAACAGTCACCTGGCATTTCAGTTGCGGTGCCAAAGATTCTCTGGACGTGAGTTCTTCATTGAAGCCCTGGATTTGCTGTTTTAAATTATTGGTTGTTCTCTCCAAAGCGTCCCTACGGTGCATTGCGTCCTCATTTTGACGGCGTTGGTTGACAAGTTTCAGGTTTATTTCGCTTTTCTCATCTTGCAGAGCCGAGACCTGTATTTCTAACTCCTGTGTCTCTGCAATCAGTTTCTTATTCTTATATTGCAGACGTTTGTAATCCAAGTGAGTCGAAGCTGTTTTAGAGGTTAAGTTCTTTACCAAAGTCTTCTTCATAACAAGCTGATGGGCATCTCGTTTATTGGCCTCAGATAAAAGGTTACATTCATTGGTTACCTTTTGCAGTGTGGTCTCCAGGAGGTGAATTTTTTGGTCATACTCCTCATTCTCCTTTGTTATGGATGCAGCCTTTGACTCCACACGTTTTAAGTGCTCCAACATTTTCCGCTGCAATTCCACCTCTACTTCCAGCCTTTGATGTCTAGAAGACATATGTTCGTTTAGTTCTTTTTGGGCGCTGTAGATTGATTCAAAATATTCATGATTTTTGACCTGATCAAGGAGACTCTTTGCCTCTTTTTGAAGGGTTTCACATTTTCTCCTAGCAATGGCTTCCTCCTGCCTGTGATTCTCATATTTATCATCTTTAACTTTCAAAGATCCCCATCCTTCAACGTGTATTCTGCTCGAGTGAATTTTCATGCGCATAGACTTAAGAACTTTGCAGATTTCACTCAGGCTCATATGTTCTGCGTTGAACTGTTCAGATGACCCTGCTGGCTCCTGGTTGGAAACAGTCAGATTCGTTTCCGCCATTTCCGCCATTTCTTCACTTGAAAAGAGCGTTGTATTGTCAGCGGTCAAAGGTTATCAACTCATGCAGGACTGAGCAGAAAGCGTGCAGCTCTCAAGAAGTCCAGAGAAGTTATGAGTTGTATATGTAGATTCCAACATCAAAGGATTTCATGACGTTAATGGCTGTGGCACGTCAGTTGCCATGGCACGTCAGTTGCCATGGCAACTGACGTGCGAAACACAACAGCAAATAGGAAAACACAACGAAATGAACCTCTTACGGAAAGGGTAGGACCCTATAAGCAGAGGACGGACCCTTCTGATTGGACAGGCGGACTGTCTGTCAACAGGAAATGACGACTCGCTCGCTTGCTAGACCTTCATTCCGCGCGAAAATACGGCGAAAAAAAGAATGTTTGTCGTCAAAAGTTGTTGGCGAACCAACCGATTTTTTGCAGTGGTTGTGGACAGATACTTGGAAAAAGTCTGGAGTCTTTGGCTCAACCCACCGATGGACCAACTTCAGTGAGCACAAGACGTAATTTCAACGTTGAAATATGGTTGAAATCGGGTTGAAACGTTCTGAACGTCTAAGACCTCATTTCAACGTCTTTTCAACCGGCTAAAAATGGGATAAAACATCAACGTGCCAGAAAACGTCAATTTGTTGACAAATGTGTCATGATGTAACGTAAGGTTGAAAGATAGACGATATTAACGTTAAGATTTTCATAATAATTAATGAACTGGTCGGCGAAATTTGGTCTACCCGAAGACGTAATTTCAACGTATTTAATATTTCACTTAAAACGTCATAAATATGAAACTACGGACTGCGTGCTGTTAATAAGATGCGTTTAAGACATAATAATGCGGTCAGGTTCAAACATTACTTGTAAACACGTAACTCCGCTGACATCTGTAACGCGCATGCGCGAGTTCTTAGACGCCTGCAGAGCTCCGAGCGGACGCGACACGAGGCGAAGTTACGGCAGCAGAGCGACATGAACGGGCTGATAGAACCACGACTACCGGCTCCACTACTCTGTAAGTACGGGAGTGTTTGGATGAAGCACACCTGGAACTATAACCGGGTGTTTTACTTCTGCTGCCCACCCGATACAGGAAAGATGGTCCTTTTTGTTAAGCTAGTTAGCGTTAGCGCAGGTAGTTTGCTAGTTAGCATGCTAGCGTGCACCATGATGACCTGGACCAAAAGTAAACATCCCAGAATATTTTCCGTGTGTTTGGTGTTGCTAATGCGTTAGGTTGTTGCTGTACCCATAAATGTTATTGCATTCACATTGAAAATACGTTTTTAAAGCAATGGGGCTAAATACAGATTGCAAGGGTGAAGGGCTGAATTCAACAAGTAGCTCTGTAAACAAGAGGGCCAACACATTGTAAGTTACTGCTGCTTAAAGCATGATACTGTGTAATATACCTGGAAATGTTACTCCAGAAATACCATAAGTTGCAGATGAATTGTTATCTTGTTGATAATGTAATAAGTAAACCATCTATAAATGAGGGTTCTAACACACCAGCTGCTGTTGTTATTATTAGTTTATTACTGTCATAAAGCCAAATGACCAACTTTGCCTTTGTGCTTTCCCACCTCACAGGTTTCTCCGGGTGGTGGTTGCATCTGATGGAGGTTACGTCTGATGATGGTTGTCCCTGCACTGGTCCTGCCTTACCCCTGGCTTAGTAATCCACAATATTAGAATCATTTCTGTCGTAGGAATTGGATGTACTGTACATCTTTAAATTGTTCATACTCTACACACCTACTGCCTTGCTGTTTTCCCCTCAGGTTTCTCCCGGTTGAAGGTTTTTTACATTTTGGGGGTTTTGGGACAGGATGTTGCATGTTTACAGAGTGCAAAGCTCAACAAAATAAAATTATTTGAATTGAATAAACACGTTGACCAGAGGAATCTGCTCCGTGCACTCTGACTCCCTTTACACAAAGAATCCTCAAGTGAGGATGAGGGAGATGCAGCTGATTTCGGGTATACTATCCCAACTCAAGTGACTCAGATCCACATCTTGTTACAGAATCTAAAAATGAAGTTCAAATGATTCAGAACAATGGTCTACAAACACAATTGTTGTTGTTGAACACAGAAATGTTGTTTCTGCACTTTTAAATCCATAGTTCATTTCCCTGAAATATATATTTTATTTTTGTATTGTTTTTAATTAGGAAAAGTGTTATATGTATAGTGTTATATTTATAATAAATGCAAATGAACAAAATAATGTGTTTGTCCTTGTTAAGGGCTGTTAACATGACAACTGTGACTAAGTATGTAACTTGTAAGTTTCCAGCGAGCAATTTATCCGTTCAAACAACGTTTAAAAGACGTCTATGGCCCGACGTTGAAAAGACGTTGCAAAATGGTTTAAAAGTGAAAGTTGTTTCAACGTCTATTCGTAGACGTTGAAAAGACGTTCACGTATAGACCCGTTATCAACGTGATTTATAATATCGGTGGTAAACTTACAAATGTGGACGTAGTTTCCTTTTAAACCTCTAAAATAATGATATAGCACACAAGAGAGGACGAAATATTACCGTATTAAAAAATCACGTTGAAATGTGGTCTAAACATAGACGTCTTTTCAACGTCTACGAATAGACGTTGAAACAACTTTCACTTTTAAACCATTTTGCAACGTCGGGCATAGACGTCTTTTAAACGTCTTTTCAACCAAAAAATGCTCACTGGGATAAGTTAACGTAACCTTATTTGAAGGTAATGGTGGGTTTCCCCTGCCTGTCGTAAATGGCATGCCTGACCACGCTAGCTATACACTCCAAATTCGATTGAATTAACGTTAGGTAACAAGAAACATTGGTTTAAAAAATAAATTTCTTTGCTGTTACCACGGACATATCACGTTAATTATGTATATTTGCGTATTATGATCCTTGGCAGACTATCGCGTTGGCACCACAACATCCCTGCCTAAAACTGAAGTAACTGCCCCTCTCCCCCTTTGCCATTCAGATATTTTAGTCAATTATTTATGATCAAGGTGATAATGAGATATGATCAGATATCTGTCAAGTAAACCGTGCAAATGTGATTTGATATCGCTCAGAGAGACAGCAAATAATTATTTCAGTGTTGACTTGCTGTCGACATCCCATCATCATTTGAACCCTATACCTAAACCCCCCGGTAGGGTCAATTTAATGGCAAATAATATAGTTTTGCTTCAAGTCATGTTGGAAGATTAAATATGTAAATGTTAAAAATAGGTTTCTGTATTGTAGTCAATTCACTCAAACCACATAGAATTCCCTGAGTTTATCTGTTGGAAATATTTGACTTTTTTTAACTGATTCCTGATCATGAATATGAATTGATGTGTTCTGTGGAAATGAATAAAAAAAGATTAATACCTGTTAGTTGACCAAGATCGAGCTTTGATTACAAAAGGGCCTTCCAAAACTGCTGTTCACTAGGAATTGAAGGCAGGATTAAGGTTGCTCTCCTTTGAGTCACACTGTGAAAGAAAGATCCATTTGGACTCTATGTGTAACATTTGCCAACAGAGAAACAACCACTTTTTTAATCACTGTTCTTTAACCCAGATGAAGACCCTCCTTACCAGTTAGTGTTTTTTCTCTTGCAGATTAATCTTGGCTTGATGACTGCTCAGAAGGGTGTTTTAAAGCCCTCACGTGGGAAAACCATTCCCTTATCAACCGTCTCAGACATCACCGCTCAAAGTCTTCTTCATCACAGTGTGAAGAAAATGAGGGACTTTAACCAAGACCTGGGTGAAGGAGCCTTCATCCTTCTGTATCCAGATGCATCTGAAGTCATCAATACCCCTGGGACACAAAGACCTTTTATTCTAGAAAAATATAAAGCAGAATTAGGCAAACCATATTCAAGGATCACAATTTTTATCTGCCCAAAGACGGACTTTGAAGAAGGTATCCATTTATTTCTGTGGCTTGATGTTTCACCTCTGATACATACGTAAATAGGTTTAAAAATAGTTCCCCATGGTGTTGTCTGTATTCATGTTCAAATTACTGCAAGGAGTTGAGAAGAGAAGTTGGAGTTGTAGATGCATAAAAAAACCAAGTGTTTCTGGTGCAGTGCCTCAAACCAGTTTTCCATTCATCACTTTCTTCTGGAGTTGACTTCTTTTTAAATGTTTGTCTTTGACTGACACCAATCAAGCTAACTTTAATTGTTCCAGTTGGAAAAGTGTCTGACATTTCTGACTCTGACACAGAGATTGTGATAAAAAGAGCCCTCACAACATTTGAGCTAGCTGACACGTTGGTGAGTGCTATGTAAAGCATGTTGTTTTGTTTTCTATCGTATGCTTTTTTTTTTAATGAAAACGTCTTTTGTTTGCTGTGTTAAGTTCTGATCAACCCCACTGTCTTTGTAATGCTTTACTACAGCCATGTGAACCTGTGCATGAAAGCAGTGCAATACAGACGAATACAGAGGATATCCGTCCAAGTACCTCCGGATGTCCTGGAATGGCGAGAACATATTACAGGTTTGGTTTTGGGGCTTTTGTTTTAAATATTCTAGAATATTAAAGGGGTCATTGACTGGGTTTTAAGGGTATTTCACACTGTTCTTTAAGGTCTCTGAAAAGGGTACCGGATTTTCCGCACTCTAAGGCGCATTTAAAAGCCTTTAATTTTCTCAAAAAACAACAGTGTGCCTTATAATCCGGAGCGCCTTATATATGGATCAGTTGGTTAATCGGTTGATCCATACTGGTTGTACACGGCGCTCAAGGCGCTCTGCCAAACATGCCAAAGCTCGGTCTACGGCGGCGAGATGCTGAGCGGGCGCTGAAGCGCGTGAGATATGGAGCTTGTTTCAGGGCGCGTTGGAGAAACAAAGCTGTCGTTCTTGCCGAGCACTTCATGAGATTAAAGAGCGAGAGACGGCGCCCTTTTCTCTACAGTAGCTGAACCATCTTAACGGGGAAATAAGTTATTGTAAAAGGAGCCCTTGGCAGGCGGCGTGGCTGGAGAGCAGCCGAAGATTTAAGGCGTGGATGGGGGGCACGAGAGCGGACGCACCTCGCAGCATCGATCGGACCCTGAAATCACCGTCTCCACCTCCCCACATCCACCCGCCTCGACGTCAAATGCTTGACTGCAGTATCTGATGCGCCTGATAATCCGGTGCGCCCTATATATGAAAAATGTTCTAAAATAGGTCATTCATTGAAGGTGCGCCTTGTAGTGCAGAACATACGGTATGTTCAGTAACATTGGTTGCGCTGAAAATGGACCAGGTCCATTTTGAATATCCTTTTTTAAAACTTCCAAACTAGCTCCTTTGTAATTCCCGTGGAAGTACACAAAGCGGCACAGCTAAAGTAGTGTCTGAGATCCTGCGCCAGAACACCGGAGGGCTGGTCTGTACGTAACTTCAGGTAGGGGGGTGACAAAGGCGACGCTACATTTGTGACGTCACAAATTCAGCCTTTTCGAAACCGATCGTTTTACAGCTGCAGTTTCAAGTTGTGAGATTTAGATAGGAAAGAGGTATCAATGGGTGGATCGATGACAATGTATCAATGAGGTTCACTGTATGTCCATTTTACCCACCGAGCTGTCGTTATTCAACCATTACATGGTCAAATCGGTTTTGCAATCAATGACCCCTTTCTTTACATTGTATTTTGTGTACATATTTTCTTTTTGTAGCAACTACACAGACCTGTATGCGCCTATCGTCAGTGATGACGACGACGATGAAGATGAAGTTCTAACTGTCAAAGAAAATAATGAGGCATCTCCTAGAACCAATGTGAGTCATGAGTGCTATATTATATTATTATCCATCCATTGTACGAGTAGTCATTAAACAAATAAACATCACTGTATTAAGAAGGGTGAAACGACAATTCCAGTTACTGTACCGAGAAAAACTGTTGTTGAAAAACTAGAGATCCAAAGAGATGTCTTGTTGTAAGGAACTGAATGTATTAAATGTAGCCTATTTTATTAACTGCCTCCTGTCCTGAGGAGTCAGGAAGTGTTATGAGTACAATTTATGAATATTGAATGAAAGGAAGGCTTAATCCCATTTGTGTTCATCTAATAAGCTATACAATTCTGCTTGGAGGATCTTTTTTTACACACAATGTAACTTTTCTACTTTTTGTTCTAGGCACACAAGTGCACCTGAAATAATTGCAAATTTGGCGCTTTCCATTGACCACAGCAAAGTCAACAGATTCCACGTGTCCAGATCTAATGTATGGGATGGTGCTGTCAGAGGTTTTCAGCGTTGCACGTACTCTGAGGAGAATGACATGTTTGTGAAGTTTACCGATGAAGAAGGCCTAGATACCGGCGGGCCGAGGCGGGAATTCCTCACGCTTCTGATGAATGATCTGATCTTTGACGGACCTCCAGCAAGCCGTTACCTGGTGTACAACTCTACAGGTGTCTGTTTTTCATGGAATTTCTTTTTTTTTGTCCATATATTTTGATGAAAGTATTATTTTTGTTGTACATTAAGTCACACTTTCTGCCAAATTTAAGCACTTTAAAATAAGGGTTAAGGCTGGACACGACCCCTTTAGTCTTGTTAAACTTTCTGGCCATAGTCCCATGATTTATCACTTAATGCTTTAAAACTGACTGCAGATTAGATTGTGTGAAATTCACAAATGGTAAAGCATGTTCAGTGAAAAGCTTGTTTGTGGGTTGAGTGTTTTGACAGTGAAGTAGCTCTTACTGATAGTCAGAGATTTAAGGTTGAAACATATTATGTCATCATTGACAGACTTTGTTTGTGCCCATCGAAGCCTACACACATGCGTGTGACTTCTTTGGAGTTTGATTTGAGGGGGACTGCAATGATTGTGATGTGCGTGAAAGCGCTGCTAAGCTGTGCTCCACTTATCCGACAGATCTGGATAGTTCCTTCTCAGACAAACTTATTCAGTTCAAGCACTTGACTTCACCTGTACATCTTCTGCAAGCTCTTGAGAGACATGGACTTAAGACAACATTTCCAAATGTTTATGTTGCAATAAGCATGTTTTTAACCTTGCCTTTGTCTAACTGTGAGAGGTCGTTTTCTGTTTTGAAACGAGTTAAAAATGAGCTGAGGACCACAATGTCACAGACACGGCTCTCTGCACGTCGAACATGAACTTGTTAGTGCCCTTGATATTGTACACCAGTTTGCAGAAAAGTCCAGAAAATGCCACTGTAAGATGTGTTTGCCAAATGAAACCAAGCATTTCAAATTTAAACATGCACTTTCCCATTATTTAGGATTAAAATTGTGTATGTTGACATATTATGTCGCATTTCTGTAAATTGTTTATTGTTGAGAAAAAACAGGCAGATTTCAAAATGTTTATATTGCACTATAACTTGATTGTCCTTGTCCGTGGACTTCCTCTGTGATGGATCCATCAGTTCAATACATTTGTGTTGGGAATAGGTGGTGTTAAATAAATATGGATGCTTTGAAAGTGGTTGCTTATTTCTTTTTTGTTCAAAATGGATTAACCTTCCTTCCCTCTCTATGTAGTGGGTCAATTTTGCCAGATTATACTGAGTTTTGTTTTCATAAAATCATATGTGAGTGAGTGGCATTGAGGTGCATTTGTTGTTCTATGAGCATTTGCACATCTGTACATAAAATGCACTTGATGACAGTTTTTGAATTATTGAGTATATTAACTTCATATTCCTGTAAATTATTCTGTATTTTGCATCCTGGGGTCGTGATCATGGGGCCCTTGAATATTTTTGCCCAGGGTACAGCGAAGTGTTAATCTGGCCCCGCCGACGGCTGCTTTAGATACGAGTCGCTTCATCCCGACAACCCGTTGTCCCTTCACACGCGTTAACATTCCCCGCTGGCCATGTGTGTGCCCTGTGAGATGTTACATGTCTGCGAGCGCCCAAACTGATTGATTATCCACAACAGACAAGATCAAAGTGTCTGTTAAGGAGGGGGTTCAACTGTGTGTGTGTGTGTGTGTGTGTGTGTGTGTGTGTGTGTTTTGGGGATAGTGCCATGTGCAGCTAGGCCAGCGAAGTATGCAGGTCAGAGCAAAGGGAATGTGAGGAATGTCAGTGTAATTCTAACTCTCTTCTTCCACTGGAGGCTTCTATACCTGGGCACAATCATTCCAGAGGTGGGAAGAAATGGTGTGTGTCGCGCCAAAGCATGAGTTGTCATACTGTGTACACGCAGCGTCATGGGCATCTCTCCATTTAAGAATTTGCCGTGACATTGCAGCTACGCAGCGTTTCAGCCCGACTGTCCCCAAAACACCTGCACCTGGAAACAAAACGTGACCAAACCCATAACTGTTCTCTGAAGAGTTACACCTCCTGAATCCAGTTCCCAGGCTTTTAGTAAGCCTTTCATTTGATATCACAACACCTCTGACACCCGCCCCTGTCTGGCCCGGCTTTTCCACGCCAGCCTGTTTTCACTCAACTGCTTTGACAAAGACTGGTGAAATAATTACATCTGGGCCTAAACTCAGCGAGTGTTTGTCTGCACTAATCTCCAGCCGAAAGCCGCCAGTTCGGGTTCCGTGTCGTAGGAAGAGGAGGAAGGGGCCGATTGTTCTGAAAATGAGAGGCCAATGACATCATTTCAAAGAGATCTGCTGGTAGCGTTCAACACTCGCGGTAAATAGGCGTCAAAGTAAACTCGCTGCATGCGAACGGCTCGCCAAACGTCAACAAAAGTTATCATTTCAGAAAAGGGCCCATCTGGTGGGGAGTCTATAAATCTCCGATCTGTCTCCCTCCATTCATCACTCTCTTTTTCTTTCCGCTCTCATGCTTTTCGTCACTCAAACATAACGGCATTTGGGTGGATTTATCCTCCGAAGATGAGGAGTTAGTCGGTTTTATGTCGACATAAGCCAGATTTGAGCTGAAGCGCTTGGCCCGTTTGAGCCAGGATGTCTTTTGTGACGGGTTAAGGGACAACAGGAAGACGGCTTGGGGTTCTGAGGAAGTGAGTGAATAAGGGGGAGGGAGGGAAATGATGTGAAGGAGAGCAACAAACGCCGCGGTGACACAAACCTCTGAGGGAAAATGACACATATAACACATGAAAAAGCCGAAATAGACTAATACCATAGAAACAATGAAGTGAGCTTATTATGTCTACATATGGAACCTTGTAGGAAGCTACAGTGGAGAGGTCATCTGGAGAGGATGTTTCTGTGATTCACAGCTGTGGATGAGTTACTGGGGAAGTGTAGCATGTAAACCAACATCTTGCTACTACTACTACTACTACTACTACTACAAGCTCAAGTACGCAAAGTGCGCTCCAGGGAGGGGAAAGCGTCTCTATGGGCAAGCAAGGGAAGCACGGACACACAGAGATATTTACATACAGTCAGACAGACTTCCTGGCATTGTCAGCCTGAGAGCGTTGATGTCAGATCCACTCCTTCCTGTGCAGAAGGGAGAACGCGATGACAATGGGCCCAAAGCAGGACAAAGAGGAAATGTTTAAATTTAGGCCCCGTCTTCCACCATCTCCTCTTTCACGGTTATGGAGCTCTGGAGCTGTTTAGTTTTTTGCAAATTCCTTCAGCCCCCCCCCCCTGAGCTCCCTTTCGCCATTGTGCCTTTTTCAATAGAAGGGTTTTCACATTCAACCCAAATCCCAAAGGAGGATCAGCTGGTCCAGAGTTCAGTCAATCACTTGTTTTCACTGACGGCCAGATCAAAATGATCTGTCGATTAAAAAAAGCATCTCTTAAACATAAATATACACCTACGCTGTGAAGGTTTGGGAGAATAGTTCAGGATAGAACTCAAGGATTAAAGCACAGTACAAATCCTAATATATTGTACTGTAAAGATACATGACTGACGTACCAAACAACTAATTGGCTCTAAACTCGCTATCATAATTTCCATGTGTTTGTCAGCGTGCAGTCGTGTGGATTTTAGGTGTGTACGTGTGTGCGCGGAGGGTGTGTGTGTGTGTGCGTGTGTGTGTGCGTGTGTGCGTGTGTGTGTGTGTGTGTGTGTGTGTGTGTGTGTGAGAGTTCCTGCGACTGAGTGAGTGCTTTATCACAAATCACAGTGTCGGCGTCTGCGGGCGCTTACAGTGCAAGAGTTCACCGGTCCGCCGGCTCGGGGAGTTTCTCTCACGGAGTTTACAGGCGGGACACGAACTCCTCTAAGCCGGGAAGGAGTCGACGTGACTCGGCCTCGGGTTGAACGCGGAGCCGCGCGAGGTGGACGCGGTGAGCCGGTGTGCGGGAGTTTTTTTTTTTATCGGCTTCACGGACGGCGACGACGGTGCCCGTTAAACCGGGCGGAAGTAACGTTAACGTTAGTTATCAGCTTTAACGGCGCGTTTAAATGTGCAACGTTACGAGGTGAGCTTTCTTTGAAACTTTTTTCTGCGGGTATTATTTGACGGAACAATTTCCGGTGGTTATTAATAAGTTTATAACTCGCGCGGACTTATTCCGGTCTTATTCGGCTAACGGGGAACAACATTACGAAACTATTTGACAAACGTGCACTCCACAAAAAAGAAGTGGGCAACCTGTTGCTGGTTAAAACCAACGCCACTTTGAAGACGCCGCAGAAGCAAAGGTAAAGCGAAGCGGTCACCGCCACCGCCAGCTACGAGCTGTCAGCGTGAAACCCAGCGGCTAAAGTTCGTCACCGTACGTGTTCCGACGGGACGGAATAAGCCAACTAACGTATTTACCACCAACAGGCTGCGCGGCGACGTCACAATAAAGTGACCCGACACGCGCTTCAGCCTCGCGCGCTCAAAGTGCTTTTTACGTCCCAGCCGGACGAGTGACTAACGTTGCTTTCCTTAAACACAGTCTACCAGAAAGAAGCCCGGGCCTGTTCACTAAACACACTGGCACTCGCTTGCGAAAAGGCCAGTTTGGATCAAACAACATCTATTAGGTGATGATCTCATTTCACAATCACACGCGCTGCTTCCATACATTAAAGGGATTATGAGACGGGGTAATTAACATGTAGTAGTGTGACACCGAGCATCGTCCTCCTCAGAAGGAGCTTATCTGAGCTTTGATGAGGATGTCCCAGCTGGAGCGGGGGTAAATGATCGGGCATCTCTTCGGTGAGGATTTCCATGACAACACAGCCATTTAAATGTTTAAATGTTGGATTGCGGGACTGCGTCTCCAAAGAATGCTTTGGATATTGTGGAGTACATCTGGGGGCAGAGGGGATTGCGAGTGTTTGTGACTGTTTACCGGTGGTACAAAAGCCCTCGTCTGACTATCGACCTCCAATGCTCTCATTCTGCATTTGTGTTTAAGTGGCACTACAAATATCTATTATTCTTGTGACGTTTGACCTCCCGTGTGGGAGGTGATACACTAAGACGATTTAACGGCAACTCATTTGCATTAATGCCACAGTTTGTTTGACAGAATAGGACGGAACACGCATTACATGAAAACATACATTCATTGTCAAACTTCTGAATTAAAATAAGAGAAAATCTTTTGTTCTTCCAGTAGTTTGACAGCGGCCCGAGACATGACGTCCATCGGAGCTGATAGCTGACGCTGTATAATGAGAGAGGATGGAGCAGACAGACAACCCTGCCCCTGCGAGCAACAACCCTAATGGGTTTGTCAACCGAGTGTTTAATGTTTCTCTGGATGTGGAGAATGAGACCAGCAGTGTTTATATTCAGCAGAATGGGCCAGAGCCTGCAGAGGGGCAGGGAGAGACACAAGCTGCCTCTCCTCAGACCCCTGTCAAGGAGAGACAGGAGGTCAACCGAAGGCCCCGTGCCACTGGGGGCATCTGGAGGATCTTGAACCGAAAGCGTGCTGGCTCAGAGCTGGAGCGCAGACCTCACTCCATGATCCTGCCCGGGGAGGCTTCCATCCCCAAACTCTCGTTTGCTGACAAAGTTCGCTCCTTCAAGAAGCTTAAATCCCCCTCTGTGTTTAGAGGGAAGACAGAGAAATTGTCCACTGCCAAGTTCGGCAGCTCCTTGGTGGATGAGGAATCTTTCTGCCGGGACCTCGGCACTCCCCAGCAGTCCGGCAGGAGCACACTCAGGCACCGTGGCAAGAGGCACTCGTACGCTGGCCACACAGCCGACTTTGACTGCTCGTTCGAAGACATCGACCTCGTAGCTCCCATTGACGGCCAGCAGCCCGCTGTGGCGGGAGAGGCTGTGACTCAGAATGGTTGTAAACAGTCAGAAAGGGTTTGCTACACTAAAAGAAGCCAAGGAAATTCAAACAACTGTAACAAAATGGCCGCGGGTTGCGATGAGCCAAGCGGTAGCCCGAACACCCACCACAGCAGAGGAAGGAGGCACAAAGACGTGTGGAGTTACCTGAGGCGGATTTCCATTCTGGGGAAGGCCAATCCGGTCTACTCGGAGAGGAGCTTTGACTCTGAGCTTCCATCTTTTGACAAGACCACGGACTCAGATTATGGTTCCGTCGACTTCGAGAGTGTCAGAGACTTTCAGCCCCCGCCCCCGAGACACTCTGACACCAAGGGGCACTTTGGCGGTCTGTTCAAGTTTTTCAACAGTGTAGCGGAGACAGCCCGAAAATGGCGGACAACATCGCACTCTTTCTCTCCTCCGGAGGGAGAAAGGACACCGATGGGCTCCCCGCGGGTCCCACAGTCCTCAGCGGGCAGCATTCACAGTGTGTCCCTGACACTCCACAGTGAAGGCCTCCCAAAATCCCAGGCCATGCCATCAACACCAGAGAACGCTAAATCCTCACACTCAGGAAGCCTAGACAGCAATGCTCCCGCACCTGTGACAGGACGGCGATCCCCTAAGGTGGTCCTGAAAGCCTTCAGGCCGTGCCCAAGAGCTCAAGCGGTCGATGTCCTTCAGAGTTCTGAGGGCACAGACAAACATGCAGACGGGGAGACAAACCACCGGTCCACGGCCATAGTAGAGAACCATATCCCCCATTCAGGTCCAACCACCGAGGCTCAAAAAGAAGCACAGGTTGAAAGTGATCCATTAAGCTGTTTCTGTCGAGAGGAAAAGGTAGAGGGGCGGACAGGAAATGAGCAGGATTCCAGGGATGCTCCACCGTTCACCCACCAGATACAGGAAGTGAATGTCCAATCACAACAAGGTGACGAAGAGAGCACGACTAATAGCGTACCCGCATCAGATTCCACAGAGGAAATATTCAAGGTATGTGAATTTAAAATACAAGGTTAACAATGGTGATGAATACATGCATTTGTTAATGAAGTCCGAAGTTTGCATTGCTGAAGAGCATTTTCACGTGTACTGCGTCTCACATTCATGCCATAACATCATTCCATTACAGGCTTTATTCACATCATTAACATCGCAAAAGGCTTGCAACATGTAATACATGTAACTGTTTCAAACATTTCCATTCATTTGCTTCTCAAAACCACCAACAACAAACTAGACTGCAAATAGCACCGGAGCTGTTGCTCATTTCCTCATGATAGAAGTTCCTAGGTGTGGTTCATTAACTGTCAGGGAGAAACACCAGCCTGTGAGGACATGAATTGAGCAGCCGCTCTTCAGTTGACCTTTTGCACCATCTGTTGGAGAGAGGAGGAAACAGTCACTAATCACAATGGTGGAAGACACCGTATTAGTTTGTGCTCTTCCCGCTCAGCCGGCCTTGTGTGGCCTGCAAAGAAGACCCTGTTTCCCACTGCTGTGACTGCAGCGTCCCCCAGAGCTCGGTGACGCGAGCGCCTCATGGCGTCACCCTCCCTCCTCACTCCAGTGGAGGCATTAGTCATCCCCCTTCTAGTCACACCAACGAGTCAGGACATGTTAGCCCTAACTCCTGATGACAAAATGAGATGTGACATCTCAATACTCAGCACACTTTCATCGGGGGTTTATTATGCAAGGGCCTGCAGGGATCTGGGGTTTTGCGAAGGGTGTTAATGTGCAGGCCTACAATGGTTTAGCAGAAGTGACGGCACCAGAAAAATCCTCATGTTTTTCTTCTCTCACATTTAAATGCCGTTCCGGGGCTTTTCCTGGCACTAGGCACTAATGCATAGCAATTAGCTTAGTAGCATGTTTGGATATGAAATGAGGTATATTTTACTGAATCTATCGAGACGTTCCTCCCAATTTCCAACACAAGAAATGCAGTGTGTGCACCTTTTTTCTGGGCCAAATTGCTGAGTATCTGTGCCAATCACAGCTGTGCGAGCAGATTGCCAGCCAGACAGGCTGCGGCGTCAGACAGCCGGGTCCGGCCGGGCCCGACCCGAGCACAGAGAAGACCTCTGTGCCTCACAGGGCCCCACGCCCTCGCCCGGCTTCAGCCGTACTGGACCCGTGGAGGCCCAACCCAGACCGAGGTCTCTACAGCCACTACAGCGAGGTTGGCTCTCTGTGCCGGCGGAGACGCAGGCCGGCTCCCACCATGCAACACTCCCCGGGGCAGAGACAGATGGCCGCTCGCGCCAGGCCCTTCTCTGTCATAGAAACCAGCGCTACTAGGGCGATGCAGTCCACGGAGCTGCAGCACAGTGTAAGATAATACAAAAATATATATGAATATATCGATATGAAAATGTGTAAATGCATTTATGTGCAGTTAACATAAATGCATCGTTAAAATTAAAAAAATAAAGTTTGAGGGTACTCATTGGTCAATATACAACAAGGCCAAATTGAATTAAACACAAACTACTTTAAAGGGCCGGCCTTGTACTAAGCCAGTATTTATCCACCACTCAGTTGTCAGTTGCAACGGTGCATGCATGCTCTGCCCCATTTTTAGAGGCCAGTGTTTCTGGATGCTGCCTTTCCCTCAGCTTACCTCCCCCTCTCCCTCGCCTTTTTCTTACCCTCTCTTTTCCTCACACACACACACACACACACTCTTTCTCTGTTCCTTAGTCTCTCTTTTTGACGTCAATTTTCTGCCTCATCGCTCCCATAAGCTCTACCTCTCATTGCCCTAACTCAGAGTCATTCCCTTTTATCCTGTGAGACCGCCCCGGTTGGCATGATGTATAGTCTTTCATGGTTTGCTGCAGGGCATGCACACTGACCAATGCACCAGAATAGACTTCCTGGATGTGAAATACTTTAATTCACTGCAAAAAAAGGAGGGAGGGGCAAAGCACTAAGGAAGAAAGAAATGTAACATGAAAGGCAGGAGGATGTGTCAACCTTTGTATGTGCAACTGTGTGTGTGTGGAAGCTACATCTGGAATATAGGAGATGCCCTAACCACCCAGTACCCTCTAGGCCTTGTCGCGGCCCCTGGGTGTGTCACCGTTAGAGCCCCCGCTGAAGGCTTCTCTCCTGCGGTGTCGCTCCCTGCCGCTGCCCCCGAGCACTCTCACCGTCGTGGCGCTGCTCCTTCCTCAGTCAGGTACCCTTGCGTCTTTCAAAAAACAAAACGTTCCATCAATATGCAGACAGTGGATTGATATGATTCTGTGTAAACTGATCATCTATTTGCCCCCCCCACCCCCCAACTCCAACCTCAGACGCGGGTCAGTCGTCCTCAGTGCGCTTGCGGCCGGGCTCTGGTAGCTGCAGGAGGAGGAGGCTGCTGAGAGCTGGTTCGGAACCACTGCAGGTCAACGTTGTGAGTCCCACACACACACATACCTTCTTAAACACACACACGCGTGAAGGGGTCAGTGACGAATAAGGCGTCTAAGAATGTAATTACATTAAATAAATCCTAAATGGATGTAATGCAAATGATTTAGTCTGTTTTAGACATGTGTGTTTAAACAAATCGAAGCTAGATAACAACAAAGTTGTTATCTAACTTTTCATAGTGTTTTTTAAATTAACTTCACAAGCGGAAAAATGTTAGGTAGTGCAACCGCCTATTTGTGATATGTATATATATTATCTATTTTTTTTTTCTGGTTGTAGTTTATATATTAAAATAATTTAAGATAATTACGTTTTCTTGACCAGGTTTTTTTTTAATTCTATAACTGACATGTATCAGTTGTACTGCACATATCAGTAGAAGATATATTTCAAAAGAAATATGCAAAATAATTTCTATTTCTATTTCAAATACAACAAGTCTTTTTAAGCTCTAGTAGTAAATATTTTATAGTATCATACTGGTACTCATATAATAATGAATACTCATATTCAGCAAAACATTGATTAGATCGACGGACTGTGTAATGTATAGTGATGAAACAGAAACAAAGTCTTACTTTTAAATAGAAACAGCATATGTAGGATGACGTCATCAACTCTTAGGCTTTCTCTTTGAAGCTCTTTCCCTGAGTGCAGCCTACTGCAGTGGTATTTGTCCAGGCCATTGAGCTACTGAAAACGTTCAACAGTTAAGAGCCGTTTCGCTATTTTTAAATTAGATTTAAACGGAAATGGTCCATAGTTCGAATATTTCATAATTTGACTTGAAGTTTATAACAGACCACCTCAAGGCTCCACTCAGAGAATCGGGCTACTCTGAGGTAGCGTTTCAAATGAAAGCCCTTCAAAATCTCCTTCAAATTCCTTCTTACTTCTTTGAAACAATTCATAACGTTTTTTTTATCCATTGATCATCACTGTCGCTTCAACCCGGGTGTTGTCATTTCTACCATGTTGGAGCAGCATTTTGCATGATAAAACAAGCGCATGTGTTCCTATGTGACACATTCGGCTGTGTAACAGAGAAAGGACAATATCGGATACACTGTCGGTGAGACGGCCAGTGGGAGTTTTGCATTTCAGAAGTGGAGCCCAGTGAATGTTTAACCACCACACACCTCGGTGGTTTGCCTCAGTTTTATTGTCCCTGTAACCCGACGGATCTCATCCAAAGAGAAGTCAACAACTCATCTTTTTTCTCTGGGTTGCTGGTGTCCTTGCAATCCTTAATCTATATTCTCTTCATTTCACATTTTGCCTTTTGAATTTTTTTTTTGCTCCATCCTTATTTTGGTGGCTTAACATTTCTGCTTTCATTTTGTTCATTTTATTACTTGTCGTTCTCTCTTCAATTTGACTTCTTCCTTGGGTTGCTGTAGAGCTAAACTGGTAATATTCTCTCCATCAATGTTGGGAGGGTTACATTGAAATAAAAATTACTTTTTTAATACGGTTGTAAAGCTTGACACAAAAAGTGTACTGTCGTACCTTGAAGTTGATAGTAGCTATTTTTATCAATATTGGAGCGAGATCTGAACACATTTTCACTCAGCACCAAAGGTCACTTGGGGCCCTCTTGGTGATGCAGTATCCTGTTAGCTGCGCTGTCCTTTACTGCAAAGTAAAAGTCCCATATTCAATGTTGTGCCACCCTGACATAAAAGAAAATGTGAATTGCCAAGCCTTTAGGGTTTTAGGGTTATCTCACCAGCTTACAATTTTTGGTACTCAAAAATATTGTTTTTGATTTGTTTCAAAAATAAAAGCATGCCATCCAATTTTATTTTTAAATCGTTTTAAAGGTTGTGTTACCTGACATTTCCAGGGTTTGAGGGGTCAAAGCATAAAATTATATATATATATATATATATATATATATATATATATATATATATATATATATATATATATATATATATATATATTATTTGAATCTACTTAAAATGTAATCAAACTGGATAGGCTTTATAGAATAAATTATGTCATGAATTGATTATTTTAAAAGGAAAGAAATGGACGCAAAATGCATGTCATGTCATTGACCCCAATACAGATGAATCTAGCTTTTACTCTGCTTTTTGTCAGGCTTTCAAGGGCTTCTGAGTCATTTATAAAAACACACTGTACACCGGGTTTGTCCACTTGTCACATTTATTAGCAGACGGAAATGAGACGATCGGATGTATCATGGAGCAGGAGTGGGAGAAATAACCTCTCACCGATAATGGTGTTATGGAGATGACAGAGCACTGGTCAATGTTTCATCACATGATTAGGGCCACTGATCCGTGAAGATGGGTGGCCACATGGATTAATGTCATCTAGTACTCTTGGGCCATTACTCATCTTGAATAGGCCACCCAACAGATCAGATGTTTTTAAATCTTGACGAGAGCTCATGCAGACAACGCAGAGAGCGCAATGGCGCTAAATCGCTTCCACATACTTGGCGCTTCGGATCTGACGAAAAGTGTAATGCGTCCATGTCAGCTGTTTAAAACACTAGGTCGGAGTAAAACCGCTCGGGAAGGCAATCCCAGGCATTTGAGAATCGCTGCTTTGATGTGCAAGTGGCCTCGAGGGAGGGTTGGGGGGGGTGGGGGGGATTCGGCTGAAAGGAGACGCAGAGGAGTTTCTCTGAAGCATCCTGACGGGCTGGTGAACATTTCTGGGACTGCGTCCAGCCCCTGCACCTGCAGAACCGCTTAACACTATTTACGTTGTTGTTTGATCGCACTACGTCGAATCTCTGCTCTGAGTCCCACCTGCAAAGTTTCATTCTGTGATTTGCTTTCTCTCCTTGAGCGAAATGCGCCCGAGCATGATGTTGCCAAGCAGTGTTTTTCCCCTTGATCGTAAGACAAAATATGGAGTTTAAAGCATTTGTAGCATTTGAAGTACAATCAGAAGTCCATTTTTATGGAAGATGCTGTCTACTCAACTGCTGAATGCTGAGCACAGCGCTCTAAGCCTTGGCAGGTCCATGCGTCGAAATTTACTAAATTGTGTAATTTTTTTTTAATTACAGCTTTGATTACAACTTCTTTTTTTTCTTCTTTTCTCTGGTCTAAACGGTGTTGGGGAGCCACTGCACGTTGTTGCCATGACACTCTCTGGCTGTTGTTCATCTCCTTGCTTCTATCTTTAGGCAGCCTCTTAGTGTGAGCTAAATAGAGAAAGTGTGTGGGTGAGAGAGAAGAAGGGGTGGGAGAGAAACAGAGCGCGGAAGAGAGATGCTCCCCTTCGTGTGTGCACTTTTGTGTCATGGCCCTCCCCTGGGGAAGGGAACGTGGACTCACAACACTGGAAATGTCTTGTGTGTGTGTGTGTGTGTGTGTGTGTGTGTGTGTGGGAATGGCGAGGGGGAGTTCATTTCCCTCAAGTACTGGGATTCATGACTGCGCCTTGAGCATAGAGGTAGCATGTATACTGTACATGCTGCATCAATATTTTACAAAAACAATATGACATGTGACACGAATGGATGATGCTTCAACATCAGATCTGTGTGACACTCTCTGGCTTCTGGTAAGTCAAGCATTGTTTACATGGTATGGATCTCAGGGCAGGATTGGATCTGTTGTTAGTAATACAGATGTGTGTACAGTGTGTGTGTGTGTGTGTGTTACAGCTGTCCTGTCAGGAGGACTACCGGAGGCCGCAGGCAGAGAGAGAGCGTTCTCGCTGCAGTGGATTAGCTGCTAATGCTGACGCCTCTCTTCTCCCTTTCATTTACATGGGTTTCTCCCCCTAGTCACTGCCCTCTTGTCTCCTCTCTTCTAGCCTCCCCTCCTCTCCTCTCCTCTCCTCCCACCTCCTCTCTCCTCTCTTCACAACCAGCAATTAGCAACGGCAGTCTTTGCGTCTTTGTTAGTCCACATGCAGGTGAGAGGACTGTTCCCTGTGCGTTACGAATGCGCCCGAAGCTCCGCTGTCAACTTGTCAGAGCGGGGGCCCGTTTTATTAAGGTGCTTCGCGCGGATCAAGAGTTTCAAGAGGAACGATGATCGTGGGCTCATGTGATTAATATGATTGGTATGATTGGTCTAACCCATCTCTGCCTGGTCATAATCATATTATGCAATGCCATCTATTTATTATGAACGCATGAGTCAGCAGCGGCTAGTTGGGGCAGGCAGTAGTGCAGTGTTGGAAAAAGTACAACAATTTCTGTTTGTTTTTTTCCATACACCAGTGCTCAGCTGTTAATTTGACCACACACACGCACACACACAGACACACACGCATATACACACTTTATATCTGCCTCCCTCTGTCCAGGGCCTATGATACACCCTCTTCACTCTGACGCACACTTCACGTGCACTCCCAGGGTATTCTGAATTCATCTGTCAGGGATTTCTGAGTCATGCATTGACAGCTTCATTATTTGGCGGGGATGAAAGAGCAGCGGCCAGCGATATCTTGCTCAGCCACACTGCGATGGTGCGGCATTTTGTCTTGCCCAGGGCTTTTATTTTTTAAGTTGACAGACTGCGGGAATCTCCTTCAAAAGAAGCTGCATGTGTGATGTACGGTCCGCTTTTTGAGCCACCGGCAAACCAGAACCCTTTATGAGTGTTCGTCCGACACGGCCCCCCGGCCAAGGTGCAGGCAGGTATCCGCTGTGACTTACTGCAGCCACCAGCTAATGCAGTTCTGCACGATGCATGGGGCGCTCACCAATGGAATCGCCACTGAATGTGTCTGAACATCCCTGGGCCGTTTCTTACAAAAAAATAGGTTTCTGTCTAGGTGGTGTGTTTCATTGTTGTTGTTAAAATATTCACAGGCATGCGGCTCATGCACTTATGTGGTGTGTGTTCTCTATGCTAGAGAGAGAGAGAGACAGTTTCTTATGTAAGTGTTGAGAGGGTTTCCTTAGCTCCTGACAAAAGCCATCTCCCCCTTTATTTCAGATGGCTGCACGTTCCGAGGGACTTGGGGAACAGTGCTGTGTGTTAATTCTCCCACTCACTGGTGTATCCTGTTCTACAGTATGTCCGCATTAGGCTCTCATCTTGTCAGGTCGTGCATGCCCATGCATGTAGAGATTTGTGTTTGTGCTCTCATGAAGCTCTGGTTTAAACCTCATCAGGGCCTGTTTCTCCACCCTTCCATCACCATTGTAGTACAGTGGGGATATATTGTTGGAAGCAATGTCACAACACGCAGCGCTTTTGTTATGAGACTGTTGAAGGCCTAAGGCACCCCGGTGCTTGTTATCAAGCTTCCGTTGTATCGTTTGTGAGTTTTCTCAGGCTGCTCAGGTGATTTTACCCACAGCTTCTGCCTTTTGGGTAATGTTTTCATGGCTATTTGGCAGGTTTATGTTTGGGATAAAGATTTTTTCCTGGTCTTGAGTCAACTCAGAGGAATGTCACCTTGTGTAAGGTAGGATGATGATCCCCTGTTATCTGACAGCACCATCTGAGAGCAGGAACCCCACAGGCAAAAACGTGTACCAGAGGTCTTTCCCAGAGAGATTGTGGAACCTTTATATCTGTATTAACTCCACTGATAACTTCCACTGCAGCCGTTCTGTTCACCCAACTGCAACAATAGTTGCTCAATAGTCTCATTACAATCTCCTTATTCCTTACCTGATACGTTGCTTTGTAGGGAGGAGGTCCTGCCAGTGTCTAGTCGCACCTTGAAGTCATTCGACGTCTCCCCACAAACAATTTGTAGGACACAGAAATTTAATTGACTTAAATGACTAATAACTGTTAATACTTAACATTTTGGCATCAGCGTTCAAACTTCAACCCAAAGTCTCTGCCTGATAATTTTAGGACGTAGGTAGCAACAATTCACAAAATACATATACATACAATACAATAAGAAGATTTATTTGATATACTATATAATTAAGCTAAAAATGGATATTACACCGATAGCAGGAAAGGAGAGTAGATATTATAGCGAGCTGCATTACATAATTGGGGTGTAATTTTCTGCTGGACTATTGTTGCTGTTATTTTCTAATATTTGCATTTACCCACTTAGTCATTATATCCCGATGATTACTTATTAAACACCCCATTGTGTAAATATTCTGTGAAACCACCAATAGACAATCTAACAATATCAACATGGAGGTATCTATTCATCTATTGCCCAGGTCCACGATGAATAAATCATTTTTACAACTGTGTAATCTAATATACATTAAAAATTCATATTCTATTAAGCATATTTTCCCATTGCTATTATGTTGTATACTTTATGCTATTGCAATCTTTTGTGACATAGAAAAGTAGGCGGGCGAGTATTTAGCCTCACCATGTGTCAATACATTATTCAGACCCGATTAATGGTTTTCATCTCGCTACTTTGTCAACTTACAGGCTAATATCTGCTGGCTATTGTCTTGGGGATCATGTGTGTTTTGCATAAACTGTATCTTCAAAATAGCAGCAACTCAATGTGCCTTACTCGTCAATGTGCCACAAATCACACCTGCTTCGAATCAATCATTCGCAATATTGTAAGTCAGCGCAGTTCTGCCTTCAGCTTTTGCAACAAACTGATGGGACCATTTTGAAGAGGTCCTATGCAACGATGTCTATCTCCCAATCAAGGGCATTTAGAGTTTTTACTGAACGATTGTTTCATACTTTTTCCTATTTGAGTACATTTTACATTTAGAGCAATGAATAAGCTTCACACTAATATGAAACATTTACAGTAATCAAATATTTGCGTCCAAAGAAATCTTGTACCAACATTGACAAGGCAATAAGTAATCAAACATTTTGTGAGCATGTGTGGCTTTTTACAAAAAAAAAGTTGTGTGTGTATTAAAGCTTTGACCGCTGCTGTGATTTAAATATACGTTAATTGTTGTATTCCGAAGAAAGTACGCAGCTCCTGTCCTTTGTCCCTGCCCTAATATACTGAGAAAGAGGCTAACTGCCCGTACAGTGTGCTGCTAGTTAGAATGTGTCCTGCAGGCCTTTGTGAGAGACGGGCTGCATTTTTCTGGCAGCTGCCACTTCTTATGTACATTATTTAGCGTACCTTTGTGCCTCTGACCTCCCTGGCTCCCTGCTACACCTCATTCAGCGACACATACTCGGATTATGCAACCGCCATTGCTCCTTGGACTCCTTCCTCACCCCCCCCTCCCCCCCCCCCTCCGCATCCGCCTCTTTTTACGTCACCACTCGCATCTCTCTTCTCCCCCTCTTCTCAGGTCGAGCCCCCCCCCACACCCTGCTGACTCCCATCCCCTCCTATTCCCTCCTTCCTGTTCCCCCCTCCAGGCCTCCGTGAGGACACCTGCTTCTCGCGCACTGCGAGGTGCCGGTTAGTACCAGAGCATGCAAGTGTGTCTGCGCATCCACGGTGCCGACATACATGGCGACCTTGAGCCAGGATATTTTGCACGACACCACTGTATCCGCTGAAGTTCGTGAAGTGTTTGATGGCGGGAATGGAAGTGACCTATCGACGGGACGAAAGCGTTTGAGAAACAGTGCTGAGAAACAACCCTGCGCCCAGATATCATTTCACTGCAGAATTTTGCACTTCAATCCCATGTTCTGCATTTGAACTCTCGTCGCGTGGAGGCAGTGAGAATGTAAAAGGGTTTCAGCTCAGAGGAGAGGCGGAGCTCTAGATTTTCTTCTACAAGTTACGGTATGCGCGATGGTTGATTAGAGGAGGGGAGAAGAATCTTTACTGCAAAGCTCTCTCTCTCTCTCTCCCTCTCTCTACCTCAAACGGGGGGGGGGGGGGGGGGGGCTAGCCTCACTCAAAACTGTTGCAATAGAAATCCAATTCTGCTCCCAGAGACACACTACAGAAACTTCAAACGTAGGTCGTATGCAAATGTAGTGGCCAGAGCGCTGGGAAAGGACGGGAAGACACTACGGTTCTTACCTCCCAGTGCTTTGGGCCGCGGGAGGCCGGCGGTGCTCTGATGAACGAGGACGCGCGCGGACTCAGTGCACTCACAACGAACCCAGTAAAGCAGCGACGGCTGAGGCGAAGCAGCCCCAAACTCCCAACATACGACATCAGATTTTATCCCTCGCTCCACAGCCGGGCTCCCAGATGACCAACAGAAACATAAATGAAGAATATCTCAACAGTTTCTTTTGAGTTATGTGAGAAGATTGACACCACCTTCACAAATGTAGGTTAGATATGCTACAGCCAGCAAGAAACAGCTGTGTACATGACCCCCGTTAAACATCAATGTGTTCAATTTTGTACAGAAAGCAAACACGTGTATTCCCCAACATGTCACACTATTCCTTGAATCTTTGCCATAACGCATGGAAGGAAGAAGTCAAGTGAGCACTGTGAACACAGAACACAGCCAATTGCGCTTAGTGGTTCCCATCATTTGTAGTTTTGCAGTGTGTTGAGGTGGAGCTATCTGTGTAATATGTGCTTTCAGCTTTCAGTTAATATTCAAGCAAAAGAAATTACAGTTATCCAAGTAGTGTACTCCTATTTGGAAAATAAGACAGACGTGTATTAAACCAGCTGCACATTTTTGTTTCTCTTCCGCAAGCTTGTCTTCAAAAGCCTGTTTTCATTCTGGCGAGAGACTTTATATATGATACATCCGGCCTTGTTCCTAAGAAGACGAATTTCTCCCAAGGCAGTTAGCTCTAGGAATGCTGATATCACTTGGGATGTCTTTAACCCGGATTTCTCCACCCCACTTGGCATGACCTACCTCTCTTATCTGATTTATCTCGCACTATTTCTTAAAACCCTTGATGCCCTGACCCACTAACTCACCTTCACACTAACCGGCCAAATTGAGCTTAACGAAAAAACAGCTGATGTCTGAACAATGGTGACAAAACTGTGTTCCGGAAAAGTCCAGCGTTTTATTTTTAGAGCGCTTTGTGGCTGGAAGGCCTGGGAGGAAGCAGGAAGTCAGTGTGGTTGTCGTGGGGACGGGAGGAGAACAAAAGGATTGGAGCAGACTGGAGGGGAAATGGGTGTGGTGGGCTTCGCCTCCCATTAGCCAAATGCCTACTGACCACAAACAGATTGGTTTGGTAGCCCTGAAACGCGAGACTTTCTAAAGACGGAGCTTTTGCTGACTAGGACTGACCTCCGCGTGGATCCACAGTGACAACTGGACAGATCAGCCAGATCTCAGACCAGCAAATAATCACCTATTTCTACACTGATGGCACGATGAATGGACATTCTGCAGTATTATTTCCATATGTAGAAAGTTAAAGAAAATCTGCAAAAAGAAAAGAGCTGAAAGTCTAGATTAAACTGAGAGAGTTTGCGTTGTGCCCGTCCCACCCTAGCTGGACTTAATGTAATGCTTAAAAAACAAGGAGGGTGTGGAATAGTTTACCGCCTTTCATCGAGGGGTGAGAGGCGCACGCATTGTGCCTCATACGCTTGTCAGTGTGGCAGTGATGGATGACGCCAATATTGTGGCAAACGACCGCTGCCTAAAGTAGCGTAGCTTCCTTTCTATACTCTACCAGGATACCAATTACTTTTATGAGTAGATATCGCCCCCCGATTGCATTTGTAAATAGTGCTCCGCGACAATACTACAAGCTTGGCATCATCAACCTCATTCGAGGAAGGTGTGGAAGATATGCATTGTACTTGAATATGATGTTATATCTGTTGACAGGAAGTTGAGGCACGCTCAAGTTTCTGGAAAGCGTCCAGTCAGCTGACCTTAGATGGTCCTCCGTTATACGCGGAGGATTTTCTTACGTTTTGGCTCTTTTTGAATACCCGATGTGCACTGTGGTCCTCTCTTGGGGTGAAAAGATGTTCCAAACTGAGCAGGTCATGAGCCGCTGCTTCTGTGGAAGGGATTAAGGCTGCGTTTTCACATGTCAGGACTTGACGCGTGACATCGTAACACCACCTGATTGTCTTGTTTTAGAAAACGGACAGAAAGCTGCCACGAAGCTTATCTGCAAATAGATTAAAGCACTTTTTGTCCTCTCCCACCCTCCCTCCATCTCGTAATGCAGCGCCCAGGTGCCCACATGCACAGTGTAACTGTTCCTCAAGTCCATACTGGCTGCAAAGCAATTTCAGAGTAATAGATCCGAAAGAAAGATGAATGGCGAAGTGCCACTAAAGTTAATATGAGACTTCAGCAGTCTGAGTTTGACGAATGAAGTAGATATCTTTACAATATTTTTTGTACCAAATGACCCCACGATATCTTTGCTCAGCAAGGAAACACTCAAAACTAAAAGGGAAATTTTAAAACTCACTTTTAGCAGATACACATGGGCATGTCTTTCAAAAGTGAAAATCTATTTTTGATGCTTCCTACATGATCAGGTAAGTAGGCCAGAGAGTTCATAACTTATATGAGAACCCGGCAGAGGGAAGTCAGGGCCCTTCAAGAGGTACAGCCAGAGTGTAGGCCTGAGCCAGACCAATTACACAGTGGAGGGATCTGCATTGCTCTGCTGGGCCTTTTTCATTACTCTGTAGCCTTATCTGGATAAATGGCAGGGAATATGTCTAAATGGATGGCTGGAATGAAGCCCTCCCAATCCAGACATGTGCTGTAGATTTTTATCTGGACTCATTAATTCATTGTCATCATTAATTACAATTGGGAAAAGGGAAGGGTTTTGATGCAAGCTTGCATATTATTTGATGAAGTCCTTTCAAACATGGCTGCACAGCATACCAGCATGCTATGCCTTAGACATTAATACCATGGCCCTGCTGAAGCTGTACATCTTTGTTGCATGGGTCTCATATAACTCTAGAGTACACAGCTAATGAAGACAAAACAGTAAACCTGGAAATTCCCCACCACAACGAGAGTCCACAAAACAAGGCAGGTCCATCGATTAAATGCAGCTGTGCTTGTTGTGCACGCAATTCACGTACAGTAAGTTTAAGTTCATTCCTATTTAACGCATGATTCTCTGCAGGCGGGAAATATTTCCCCTCTTTTGTATATGCATGAGTATATTAGCATTGGTGTCTGCGCAGATTTAGACTTTCAGATGTGACCTTTGTTGTCTAAATGTCAGGGAGATTGGACTGGGAGCCCACAGAGGTAGGGCGGGCTTATGTAATCTGCTCACTCTCCGCTTCACACACGCACACACACACACGCGCACGCGCAGAGCAAAGACAAAAAGAAAGCTTGTTTGAGGACGTTTGTCATATCTCAGCTGCGATGCCTCATGCAGCGGCTCACTAAAATAAGCCCAGCTTTCAGGAGCCACTGCTTTTATCGGCATGTATGTGCAGAGAGTGCCCTACAAATTATTTATGGCTTTAAAAATACTGATATGGTGCACTGATATGGTCTGTCTGTCGTTATTCTTTAAAACGCTGGGCCTTTCCATCCACCTCAAAGCTGTGTGCTGGATGTGTGGCCGGACGTGTAGTTAGGAGGTCTGTGTCTGTGTGTCGGATGTGTTGCCTGGGTGGTGGCTGGAACTGAGCTGAACTGATTCATGTTGCGCCATCTTCATAACCTGCCAACAACGAGAGGCGTAGACACCGGGACAAGCGCTGCAGGCGGGCAAGCGCCTGCGCGTAATGCGATGTTCATCTCAAGGATCGCTGCGAACACGCAGGCCAAAACGACGCCTGTGTGCGCCAACGGCAAACACGCGCATCCGAGGGGAGCCGGAGACACTTTGTCCCGTCACTCACAAGGCCGAGCCCCGAAGGAATGAGGCGCCGCCGAAAATGGTTATGAATACCAAAGACTCTGCCTCCTGTTGACTGAAAGGTTTTGTAGCTGCGCTCCTCCTGCGGGGAACTTGAGCAGCAAACAGCACAGAGTCACGGTGCACGTGCATTCCGGCATCGACAAACACACACCTCTAGGAACGATCGCGAAGCACAACCCACTTCGCTAGCATCCGTTCATTTTGTCATTATGCTACCGACAGTTCGACCAAGCGACTGCAGTGAGTTCACTGACACATTGAGCACTGCGCATGGAGCCTATTGGTTGGCAGCGGCATGAATGGTTGGAGCAGTTTTCGCTGATATTTTGACTTTCAGTTTATTGTGAATGGTGTGACACCCACAACAAGCCGCCACTTCCGTTGGTAGTGCTACAAGGAGCTCTCGCTGCTACTTTGAGAGTAAAAATTGATTCATTGAAGGGAATCATTCTTCAAACAGCTTGGTTGTGACCTTTAAAATGATATTGGACAAAATGATATGGTCATTACAATTTAATGGTGTTGTTGTTGTTTTTACTGTGTGCTGCACAATATTCAGGAAATTGTTACTTTGCTCCACAGTTGTTTTCTTGAATAATTTCTTTAACATGTTGTAATGCCGTTCTGGGCCCAGGGCGTCACATCACCATTACAGCATTGAAAATGAGATTCACGATAAGTACTGGGCAAACCTCAGCACTCCTCAATATATTCTCCTGTTCCACAAATGAGTGTGTGTTTAGTTTAGAAGACTCAAGACACACACCCTCTGGTTGAGGTTTGGAGCGCTGTGTTTTTAGTGCCTTTGTTTGTTTAGAGTTAAGTTTCTCTGAACCCCGTGCTTTATAAAAGATTTCGTCCCGCTCCGCATTTACACAGTTGCGCACTTTTCACATCTGGAAGCCACCTCTGCAACCCTATTCTGATCCGTGAGACACTGAGCAGCTCCGTTAGTGCAGTTTGAGGTTTGACTGTGCTGCTCGAGGGCACCTCAAAGGGGGTAAAGAGGTCAAGGGCACTCTCTGCCAAACCAGTTGGAATTCATTGTGGATGTGATCCCTCACTGGCCCACCCACACTGCTGGTAAGCACATTTCCCTATATTTGAAGTCTATAAATCCAGGGCTGTGTGGATGTTTCTCCAAAATAGCATACAAGATTAAAATGATTATTAAAATCTTTCCATATAATGCTTTGAATGCCCTTGAGTCTAGTTTCACTCATAGAATGTTCACAACAAATGTACGAACTGTCAGGGGATGCGTGGAAAGGCAGGACTCAAATGCAGAGTTCGAGCAGCAAAAAGACTTTAATAGTCAAAAGGCAAAAAACGCACACAGGAACCGGGGCAAAAATACAGGCAGGAAACTAGAACCATCCAGGACGATAGACAAGTGACACCAGAGACACACGGCTTAAATACACTAGGGAGGTGCAGGTGATTGGACACAGGTGGAAACAATCAGACAATTACAGGGGATGACAGGACCAGGCAGGAAGGGAAGTTACCCAGGGAGACAAGAAGCAGAAAACTACAAAATAAGACAGGAAATAAAACCACACCGTGACACGAACTCGTCTTAACGATTGGTTAGCAAACTGACATTTAAAGCCATTTCGATATTTTACGCTATACCTTACTATATCGCCCATTTGACAGTAAATTGTATCATCGTTTAATAAATGAACATAAAGCTGTTTTGCCAAACACTTGCAACTAGTGGTTGATACCATAAATACATGTTGACACTGTTTACTGAGGGCAGGGGTGGCCACACACTTTTCAATCGACCAAGTCATGGGGATCGACCAACCCCATCGGCCGGTTCTGGTCCGTTCGCCCGACCACAACCCCCACCCCTCACCCGATGGAATTAGATATGTCCGTTCGTAAGCTCCCTAATTAGCCCTACCATGTTTTACGTTCCGTGGTCGACCGTGCGTGCATGGTGACCCAACGTGATTTTTTTTCAAATGTCAGGTGATCTACCGGCACTGCCTTGGTGATCGGTACTTATTGGGCCCCCCTGACCGAGGAAATAAATGAAGTGAGAACAAGAGTCATGCTCTCATTCTCGTCCAAACAGACTTCTTCTTGCAACCAGAGGAGTCGCCCCCTGCTGGCCAGAAGAGAGAAGCCGAGTTTAAGGTTCTATGGCAATGGCTTCACTTTTCAGAGCCGGAGCTGGTCCAACTGCAATAGTGTAAATGAAATGGGAACCACATGAGCACCGCTGAACCCAAATAAAGTTCTTATCCTTGTTCTTAGTTTGAGGATGTTATTCAGGCTTAGCATGACACATTTTGTCTCGTCTTTTGCTGACAAGAAACAAAATTAATGTTGACACGTCAGTCTGAATTCAGTGAATCATTCATCCTATTTCTTCACCACAAAAAAATGGGAATTTGAGTGGATTTTATAAAGGAAGGTGAACCTTTGTCAGCTACAAAGGAGAGTAGCAAACATCTCCCACTCTCCCATATAGCATCACATCATTTCGCTGTCTTTTTCAAACATCCAGAGAGCCAACCACTGGGGATGCATGTGGAGGTTGATGGTCAGATCGACTGGGCACACTGTGTCTGAGTGATGCGCCGCCAACACAATTATAAGATGGTGATCACTTTGAGGAGCGCGCGCCTCCACCCGCCTCCACCCGGGCCCCTTAATGACAAACGATAAATCAGCGCGGGCGCGGCGATATTTTTAGACGGGCCGGGAGATTAATGAGGTTTATGATTCTGGCCTCTGTGGTCGATGTGGTGAGCGCGATGGGCTGGCTGTGCCCCCCCGCCCCGTCTCCCTCCCTCCCCTCCCCGAGTGTAGGTGATGGCTGAAGCCGGCGGTCTGGCGGCGGAGCGCTGATCAGCATTAACACAGCACCGCCTCTCAGCTCCGCAGCTGATCTCTCCCGGCCCCCCACTCACCGGAAGGCGGCTCGGCAGCTGCGAAACAGCCTGCGCACAGCCTCCCTCCTGTTGGCTGCGAGAGTCTATTGGCCCGAGAGCCGGTCGCTTTTAGGGGAAGAGGCGAAAACACCGGCAGGTGTTGACTAGCGGGGAAAAATCGCGGTGCAGACTGATGACGATGATGATGGTGAGGCATGATGCATCTCTTCCCGTGCCTTTATGAATTACATGGCGTATTGTGAAGAGGCGTAGAAGCATCGCTCTCTTTTTTCCCCCCCCATTTTATTTTTATTTTTTCTTTCTGTGGGCTCATTCCTCGCCTCACTGTAGTGGTGGATTTCTCCGCGGCTTTTGAGGCGACGCGTCTAGACGTGGAGGGCTGAATTCCGCACGGCTTCCCAGAGCGCATCAGCATCGGCCCGCAGCGCTGCGCCATGGCCTTGGACGTCCAGACTTGCGCGGTGTTCACGGTGATCGCGGTTCTGGTGCTCGTGAACGTGCTGTTGATGTTCATCCTCGGTACTCGTTAATGGATCTGCGCTTGGGGCCCGGTACGCAGCGCAGCGCACTTTCGCACCGGAGCGGAGAGAAAGGCAGTGCGCGTTGGTCGAGAGCGGGGACACCCGGCGCTCCATCGCGGCAACGCGTTGAAATGAATGACGTTGGTACAACATAATGTATTTCTGTTACCCCCCTCCACCCCATCCTCCACCACCTCCCCAATCCTCCGTCATGTCTTGTGTCCTCTCGCCGTATAGTGTTATAGTGTTGTCTGGTGGTGCTGGTGGTAGTTGTGCGGATACAGATCTGTGATGCTCTGGCCTTTTTTTGTAGTAACTGGAAATTCGTAACCCCGCATATAAACATACCCCCCCCCCCTCTCCCCTCCATCCCTCCTCTGCTCTACGTCGATCTCCCTCTCTCCTCCATGTTGTATTTTGTGGATTATGCGCATGGATTAATTGTATTCTAGGGTCATTGGATTTATGGAGGAAACATTACTCTGATGGTCCTCATTCTTTCCTTCCAGCAGCTCACTGCTGCGTCAGGTCTTGTTTTCCTCTTGTGATCCACGGCCTCATCAGCAATATGGCAGCTGTGAGCAGTGTTCTCTCCGTTGAAGTAATTGGAATGTTTGTAGCAAATCCCGGTGCCTGTAAGAAGTTGCAGTTGATGGTGGACTCCAGAGGATCATTGTAATCTCAGTTGAGCAGTAACCAATAGCAGGCAGGGCTAGGCCTAATAAAGGAGGGCCTCTGTCACTCCAGGTTTCCCCCATTTTAGATGCAGCTAAACTCAGCTACCATTTCACAGCCCTACAATATTCACATGTATCCTGCTGACAACATTACACTGTGACAGCTGATTCTGCAGTCTACACAACTCAATCAAATTGTTTCTAATAAGAGAAAGTCCGTAAATATGCCCATTTGTTACAGATGAAATGTGCTCCGAGTGAAAAAGCATATCGGGGGGGGGTGGGGGTAGATAAAAATGCCCATTCTTTTTACTGACCACATGCAGTTGCGTAATCGAATAAAAGATTGAACGCAGGTGTCATGAATGTTGAATGAATGTCAGAAATAGATATGCTAAAAGCCCAACCCAGACCCTTCCATGACAGTCCTATAAATAGGGATGGTAGGCTGGCTGGGGTTTTAGATGATACTGTATGTGCTCTCTCACACTCAAAGTGCCAAGCTATTTTTTGTGTATGTGTGTGTGTGTGTGTCTAGTTAAGTGATAAATGTTGTACTGAAGGTGCAGAAAGAAGTGATTGGCCACAAATAGCTCCATCACATGCTGTGGCATGTGGGCCGGTGCGTGTCTCCATCAACGCATACACATCCCTCCTAGAGGGGACCCCCACAGGACTGTAAACATAGCATCCTAATACTGTATACTGCAGTGGCCAAGGATCAGGTGGCTAGCGGTGATAACCCAGTGCTTCTTATACATGTGTGTTCACATGTTAAGTCGTACGTGCGTGTGGTTGTGGTTGTATGTTTCGGGGTTGGATGTTATCCGTAGTTCCTTTTTGAATCTGAGTCGTGCACACGTCCCCGAGTGTTCACACATTTGTAATCCCTCCAGGGCAGGTGCCTTATAATAGAGCACCGTTAAACGCTGTGCAGTCAGAAGTGTCGATGTGCGGATGGTGTGCGCGAGCGAGATGACGGCGTGTGTGAGGATGTGAGTGCATTTTCTCACCGGTTTTAGGCAGAGCAGCTTTCATTGGCTCCCAGACTGGGGGTATAAGTGTATTACATAATAGGGTTGGCAGACAGAGGGAGGACGGACCGCGAGACTCACTCAGTGCGTCGGAACGAGAAGCCTCGTGCGCCAAGGACCACCACCTCGAACCTCTTCCACAAAGAGAGATTTAATTATCATGATCGTGTGAGCCGGACTTCTCCATGCATACACTCTCTGAACAGTTCCATGCCACAAACATGGTAAGGCTGGCAAAAGGCGTGTTTGTGTGTGTGTGTGTGTGTGTGTGTGTGTGTGCGTGTGCGCGTATGTGTGTGTTTGCTCGGGGAGGCTGTAGGTGCTTTGCTGCAGATGTGCTACGGCTACAGATTGAGGAGGATGTTGGAATGCAGTGTAGCTGCCAGTGCTGTGAATGCTGATGTGTTGTGCTGCAAAGACGATTTAAGTGAATCTGCTCTCTGTTTTCACGTTTCCCTGTCAAAGCATGAAACGGAGAGTCCGTGTGCGTCTGTGTCCGTGTGCAGGGACGGATTCCTCTGCATTCATTTGCATTGACCCAAATACAGGTTTCGCGGTTTAGAAGCGGCAGTTCCACTCGTCGATCTTTGATGTTGCAACCGCAGTGTAACTCTCCCGATGACACAGGTCCTTACGGCCGGCAGGCACTCAGGCAACGAGGAGTTTTGTGGCGAGACTCATCTGTGTTTTGGTGTGTTCACTGCATGCCGTTTGATCAAGCTAGGTATGAGGTTGTTTGAAGGCTTGGGATTGGGACGATTGATTGTAAAATGCCTTTTTTAATAGATTCAGACATGTAGAGGGGTAAAAAGATGCACCGTATTGGGAAGGGCAGCACTGATCTCATTAGGGAGATGGGGGGGGGGAGAAGGGAGGCGGGCAAGGAGGAACATTGGTCGTGAATGGATCTCTATCGCTCCCCCTCACCCTAGGGCTGGGCCGTATACCGGTTCTAACGGTATACCGGTATTAGAATTCCGTGCGGTATGAATTTCTGGCGTAGCGTTCATTCCGGTGTTACGCCGTAATAACTGACGTTGCTCTTCGGCAGGCGGCAGAATTTATCATCATGGAGCGCCCGAGCGGTCGTACCTACTTGTCTTACGTGAGTTGAGATTGAGTCACGGTTATAACTTTTTAACAACAACGAATAACGCACAACAAACACTCTTTACCAGGGCTTTTACCAACAATTTGTAACACTAATGATTGTATATTTATAACGATGACCGCGCCGAACTGCATGCTGGGTACAGCTCACAACCAATAAGTAACTATAAGTTTCTACATGAAAACACGGAAAAGAGCGATACGCGAGGACAACGAGAGACCAGAGATGCAGTAACACAACTTGTGCCCAAGAGAGGAACTGTGTCTGTTTGGAGAGTTTTGGGTTTTGGAAAATCTGACGTGAATTAGATTTATTGCAAAATCTGTCGAGCCGCTGGTATTGCCTCTGGTGGCAAAACTAGCAGCCACAACAAGCTAACACGCTAACGAGCTAACACTCTAACACGCTGGCCAGTTGCGAGCGAGTTGGCCAGCGAGCGGCGAACAGCTGTTCGAATAGCATGCGGTCCTTTTTTCGGGGTCAATGAATGAATGTGTTTACTTGAAAAAGCAATACCGTGATATACCGGGATACCGTCAGAATCTTTCTAAATTCCGTGATATGGATTATCGGCCATACCGCACTCTACCTGTCTGTGTGCGATATTACAGCAGATCGATGGGGATTGGAGAGATTGAGTGGGGCCGAAATTGGCGTGGTCCTGGAGCATGGGTTGCAGAATGGGTGGGGGCCGGTGATTTTGAGAAAGGGGACATTGTAGGAGAGCGAGAAACAGGAGTGACCTGAATGACTTACGCTCTTCTACGGGTGCTGTTTCAGGCAGAGGCCGCAATGTCAGAGGGGGCGACCAAGTACAGTGGATTTGGCTTCTACTAACTGCGTTGGATTTTTTTTTTTGACTCTCCCAATTTTGCCCTACAATTCCCTTTACTGAATCCCGAAGGATTTTTTTTAGAACTACTATTCATTCGTCCTGTTTCCATGGCAGCGTGACACATGGGTAGATCTTTTGTGACCCCAGCTCCAAACCTTATGTAATACCTGATTGAGTCAGGCTTCTCAAAGCGATCTTTGATCTTAAACCTGCATGCACAGGCCAACACTATGTGCCTTTGATTTAACATTAACATGGAAATCAACATATGAACGGATTGTCTGCCGGGAAGAGCTCGTCATTTTAATATTTAATAGCAGGGCAATGTTGTAGATAATCGGTGGTCACTCAGAGGGCACACACTCTTAAATTTGGAAATATTCTGGTGCATGCTGAAGTGTCAGTGAAGCATCCTCATCTGTCACCATGGCGACAGCTGTTCTCTCCCTTCCAGGCATAGACATCCCTCCTTGTGTTCCCTCCTCTGACATGATTGTCTTATACCCCCGGTAGCTGTCTCAGTAAGTCAACATGGAAGTAGACATGTCCACAGGTTGAAGGGGCAAAGTCTTCTGCGTGAGAGATCGGATATTTGCGCGCGCCCGAGGAGACGTGGGGGGTTGATGTCGTTTTTTAAAACAGACATACGCACACAATCTGCTGTGCCTCACCCACCTTCCTGCAAACTCACTGCATCAGCACATGGGTGGAATAACATTTCGGCACCGTGATGATGTGCATTTTAAAAAGGTTAATTTTGTAAGAGGCACAGCAATCTTGAAAGGATGGAAGAAAAACATTTAGAAAGCAACAGTAGCTCAATATTAATATGCAAGTACCAATTTTGCAAGAACCAAAGAACCAATTTAACGTCCATCCATGCCACATCCCTGTCTCAAGGCCTTTGATAACTCCTTACCTGGAGCCTAAGCAGCTCCTGTCAGGCTCTGTTAGCACTGGCTGCTCTGCCCACTGCCCCGGGGAGTGGATGCATGGTTAGCTCTGGAGTGGAAGATGTTGATGAACACTACTTTGCAGAGACCAATCGGAACAAGCCGTCGTGGCAGACGTGCCACGGATGCATACAGGGGTTGAATGCATGCAAAGTTAGACTGCACGCGTGTTGCGTATTCTTTGCGCACACCCCAAGGCCACAGAGCCGAGAGCTCAGTGTGATGGATGGTGCGGCTCGGTTAGATGGATGATGTCAGAATCAGGTCCTTCTTGGGAACACTGTCTTCTGTCTGTTGTCCTTTAATGAGAACAACCTTTGGCCTCTCCAAATCCCCTGCAGCATGCTGAACACCTGACAGGCCTCCGTGTCCTTTCCCACTGCGCCCAATGCGCGCCTGGCAAAAAAGTTGACTCTGTTCTTGTTCATGCGCACCAGTTGTGCAATTGAAACATTTATTTCAGCGTTGCATAATGTCCACATTATTTATTCATGATGCGGAAATCAATAGAGGAGATTTGATGAGTCATCCTTCTGTGTTGTCAAAGACCGCGCTGCTGATAAAATAACACGCATAAGGGAAGGAAGATTATCCCTTCACATTTGTTTGCTCCTCAGCATTTATATTGCATTAACACATGTAATTATTCTAATGTCATAATGGGCCAATTACCATCCCAGTGTGGAGACTTGTTCTGTGCTTCTGAACGCCGTGTTGTTTCTCCACTAATGGCTCTGTCTTTTTTGTGTTGTTGCATTTTGTTGTGTTGTGCTGTCGCCTGCGTCGGACATTGTGTTGTTCTATTTGCAATCCCTAAACTGCCAGTGGGCCGTTGCTGTGAGGGAGTGTATTTGCATCCATTAGTAATCCGAGTGGGCTTAACAACAGGGATTCACACAGATCAAGGCCAAAATTAGGCCGAGCACTGCATCGCGATCACTTTTAAATTAGATTTAAATGCTGTTTTTGCTCACAGCGATCAATATCCATTGGACAGTTCCTGCGGTGCTCTTCACATTGTCTGGGATATGAGAATAAAACTTAATATATCGCCTGTCTTTCCCATCGCTTTCTCTAGTTGATAAGTGGAGGTTCAATCGTCAACGCTGAGGCGGTATGGGACCATGTGACCATGGCGGACCGGGAGTTGGCGTTTAAGGCCGGTGACGTCATCAAGGTGCTGGACGCCTCCAACAAGGACTGGTGGTGGGGCCAGATTGACGAGGAGGAAGGATGGTTTCCCGCCAGCTTTGTACGGGTGAGTTAGCCGCTTCCATGGCTGGCCAGCAACCATAGACACAACACACACCCACGCACACGCGTAGACGGAGGCACATGAACATATGCACACAAGCTGATAAACATGCAGGGGAAGGAGCACACAAGCGTTCTGTCACATACACAAAAACCCACACGGACGCACACTGTTCAACATTACGCTATTTAGAGCACACGTAACACTCAAGAGATCTGAGAATAGCTGGCTAAGTGCCTTTATCGGGGTATTCAGGTGTTCTTCATTAACAATACAGATAAAGATGCTGATGAAGCCCTTTTTTTTTGTTTGGCATCAAATTCAGTTCCTACACTTAAAATCCACTTATATTTGAAGCGTCCTCATTTTACATTGTGATTAAGTATCACCGATACAATATGTGAGCTCAACTTAACCCAACACAGAGGTCTGATGCGGCCGAAGGAAGAATGAGCATCCTTGTTTTCAGGTGGAGGCTTCCCACAGCCGAGCATCCCCCTTCACCTCCCCCAACCCTCCCCCTCCCTCCCCCCCCCCCCTCCCACCAACCCCCCACAGACACTCATCATGGCCATTCCCACTTGTCCACCCTTCCCATATTCACTCCTGAGAGGGCAGGGCAGACAGGCTGACCGACTGTCAACCAAAAAGTATCTCTCTGTTCTGTCATTCTCTCTCTCCCAAGGTGGAACCCCACCCTCCTCAGCCCCAAACAAAACAGGTTTTCTATATCAACCCCATAGCAACTCCACGGTTCCAAAACACCACGTCAAAGGTGCGTTTTTTTTCCCCCCACTCCATCTACCCATCCAGCCTGCCCGCCCACCCGCCCGCTCCAGTCTGTCCACGCGGCGTTCCCACGACATCACCAAACATTAACGTTACGTCAACTAACAGGACGTCTTCACATCATTCTCGACGGGGGTCGATAGAGAGGGAGAACTGATAACTCGAATGTAAAGTAATGTTAAATGTCTCCTCAACGGCCTTCACTCAAATTCTGCAAAAGTGTTCGTATAAAATTGGATGGCTTTTGGAATCATTATTCCTGGTAATATTCATGGAGATTTTCGATTTGAAATATGTATCGTGCATTTTTCTGCTCTCTATTTACTGTTGACTCTATTAATTTACTATTTCTCAGTGTTTATGCAGCGCGACTAGTTCTAGCCTGCACTCAAAGCTCCACTACCCGTCACTCTGCTTGTCTGTGGCGCTGCATTTCTCATCTTGTGTTTGGCATTCTACCCCTCGGGTTCTTTGATGTTCTCTTGGCTAACTGTGTGTCATCAGGTGTTGGCTGCTGGACATCTGAAACCATGCACACGTGGCCCTTTCTATGAGCAATAGTGGAATACACAATGTATGTGGTCCTGTGCGTGGGTGGGTGTTGGTGAGTGCATGCTCATGTGTGGAAATTGTGAGTGCGCGTGTGTGTGTATATGCATGCGTTTGTGCAGAAGGCTGGGGGATTGTTTGGAGTCACACACAGGGCCGTAGTTGGGCATTGAATATCCTCTGGCCACCAGCCTCAGCAAGAAGCTTATTTTAAGTCTGTCCCTTTCTAAAAAGCTGGACCAACAGTGTTACCTAATGTCCAAGCTGACAGAGACCCCCAAATGACGCTCTGTGTGTGTGAGTTGTGTGTTCATTTTTGTGCATTCATGCTCATGAGGTTTGCGTAGTACCACTTTTATGACAATGTTTTGTGATGTGAATCACAAAATTACAACAAAAAGAAATGTTTGTTTACTTATACCTTTTTTCCTGTCAGATTTAGTGTCATAGCTGAGCACATTTTTTATTCAAGTACGTGTGTGGCTGTGTGTGTGTGTGTGGATGTGTGTGTGTGTGTGTGTGTGGATGTGTTTTCACTCAGCTGTGGGTAAACCAGGACGACGTGGGAGGGGAGCCGGCCGAGGGGACCAGCGAGGTGCAGAACGGGCACCTGGACCCGACCAATGACTGCCTGTGTCTGGGCTCGCCCCTCCAGAACCGAGACCAGATGAGAGCCAACGTCATCAACGAGATCATGAGCACGGAGAGACACTACATCAAACACCTCAAGGACATCTGTGAGGTACTGAAAACCCACCAACACGCACACGCACACACACACACACACACACACACACACACACACACACACACACACATACGTCCAGTGCTGTTCCAGGGCACGCTTGTTTAGTTCCAGTGAGCAGCCAGCTTGATGATACACGAGTGTCTAGTAGGAATTCTTAACACTCCCACATTCACACTTTCATTCGAGACATATTTATTTTTATCAAAACGTTCCAAAAATAGTTTTCTTCCTTATTAATCTGTTTTTTGTAGATAAGAAGACACAGTGGTGGCAGCAGCCACACTCTTCTTTCATTATGATTCATGCCGAAGTGGCAGGTTCAAATTCACACCTAATGAAATGAAACAAGGGCCTTGCTGTCCGTTTCATTTATAGCACACCGAGCCTTTTATAAAAACTCAAAACATAACACGTCCAAATTTAAATCTCACTCTCAAAAATGTGGGAAATATTTATAACCACACGTTTCCTGATAAAACTGTAAAAACAAATTCACAAAAATACAAGTCAGTTAAAGTAGTGTGGCGTAATTTTTGTTTTTTTCATGACAGGCTGTAATTTCTAAAAAAGTGCCTCGTTGCCTTTGTGCAAGATTCATAGAGGTCAAATGTGAAGACAGAACACAACACCTGCATAATGACTTTGGGTCGGGCAAGTTTTTATAGTGCAAATTGTTTTGCTTATCTAATCATCTTTCTCTCTGTGTATCCTTTGTCCGGGTGAAGCATAACATGTAAAAATAGCTGCTGTAAAGCATAAATTTCACCTTCTCACCTGCACACTTTGGCTGTGTAAATACCCGGCGTGTTTACAGTACAGGCGCATGCACGAAAGAGCCTTTAAATGTTCAATGTAAATGTTATGTTCAAATTATTATTCATCATAACTATTTGTGTGTCAAACTTTGTGTGTCACAGAAATTAGGGTTTCAAAATTTTAGAGCGAAGTATAATATAAGTATAAAGTATAATCATAATCATGTATTTTACTCTCTGACTGTCGGCCCATTTGGGAAGAGACTTTTCTCAGCTTTAAATTATTTTCATTGAGGTTGACTGTGCAAAACAAAAAAACGGCTTAACGTATGTATTCCATAGACATAGAGAATTCTGGTTGGTGGAGTGTGAAAAAGGAAAAACTTTTCCCAAAGTGCAGAATCTTTAGGGCATTTAATTAACCAGAAGAATCAGACTGACTGAAATTGAGGCCACAGTTCGACCTACACAAAATAGTTTTTGCCTCTGCAGAAGCTTCGGAGTCATAGTTAATTTGGATTCCAATTAATTATATTCAAGGAGAGACTTTAGATGTTTATTAACAAAGAATGATCAAAAATAGTGACTGGATGTAACAAGCGGTGGCCCGCATCGCGCACTTGTGGCGCACCATGTCACAAATTAGGAGCAGATTCTTAAACTACTGCACATCGCCTCTGAACGCCTCGTACTAGTTGTAACCCATATTGTTTCAGGGCTACCTGCGGCAGTGCAGGAAGCGCGTGGACATGTTCAATGACGACCAGCTGAGGGTCATCTTTGGGAACATCGAGGACATCTTCCGCTTCCAGATGGGCTTTGTTAGAGACTTGGAGAAACAGTACAACACGGATGACCCACACCTCTCTGAAATCGGACCATGCTTTTTAGAACACGTGAGTCCGTTTCTCCTTTATATAACACAAACAGTTTGTCAAGATAATGAGATAATTAAGTCATGATCTCGAAAAAGCCGCTCTAATGAAAGTTTTAGAGACCGGATTTGCTCCTCCGTACATGTCGCCGCGCTTCTCCCCGGCTCGTTTTATTAAAAAGGATTTCTGTTTCATATTCGCCCCTCTAATCTCATATCCTCTGCTCTTTTCATCTACAGCAAGATGGTTTTTGGATCTACTCAGAGTACTGTAACAACCACTTGGATGCCTGTATGGAACTGAGCAAACTGATGAGGGACGGCAGGTATCAGCACTTCTTCGAGGCCTGTCGCCTCCTCCAGCAAATGATTGACATTGCCATAGACGGCTTCTTGCTCACCCCTGTCCAGAAAATCTGCAAATATCCACTCCAATTGGCTGAGCTTCTCAAATACACAGCGCAGGAGCACAGGTACTGTACGCTTTGTCCAAAGACTCTTTAAATCCGGATCTGAACGTGTTGCTTTTGATGCCATTACTGATGCATCATTGTGTTCCAGACGTATTGTGTTGCTATGCAGCCGTTGCAGGGGTTGGGTTTGTTTTATTGAAGGGGGGATTATCCATGCATGACCTGATACAAATGTTATGTCTTGCTGTTCTGCCGGCTTACTGTGAATGTTGCGGAGGGAAACATTTCATCAAGGACTTTCAATTGCGTCAAAAATGTAAAACACTGCTTCTCATCGTCATTCCGCATCATCTGCATTCCAATTCACGGCCGTAGGATCATTGCACAGAACTCTGGATATAAATAGATTGCAGATTAAGTATGAATTTGGGCTTTTGCTGGCACACGTCCGAGCAATAACATTCCCAGCACCGCACAGAAGCACAGTAAACATTTGCCGATACCAGATCGTCCAGATGTGCAAGCTCATGCGTGCAAACTCACAGAAAAAAATGTGCGAGTGATTCAGCGTGTCTCAGCGAGCTCCAGGTCATTGACAAAGCACGTGTTCTCAGCCAGAGAGGGACAGCAGCCAGCTCTGCCTGCCAGATCACAGTGTTTGACTGTTTGGAGCGGTAGAGAATCTGTCTGCTCCCTGTCACACACACACACAGCCATTATTTTCCAAAGTGAGGATTGGATCCATTGCATCTCTGAGCTAGAGGGATAAACCCAGCTCAGTTAGCATAGACACAGTCAGAGTTAACAGTGACTAGAGAAATTGGTTGATTAGAATTATTTGGTAGTTGTATGTTGTTTTTGCTGTTTCAGCAGCAGCTGCTACTGGAGTTTATGAGCCCAGTCCTTTAATAGGCTCCTCTGTATCTTTCTCTGCTGCAACATTACATGTCTTTTTTTAATGGGTGTCCAAAATCCAAAAGCTATAAATGTACCCTTTAACACTTCAGGAGTACTTATGTATACACTGTGTCCGTAGTGATTATCGATACGTGGCAGCTGCGCTGGCAGTAATGCGGAACGTCACTCAGCAGATAAACGAGAGGAAGAGGAGGCTGGAGAACATCGACAAGATCGCCCAGTGGCAAGCTTCTGTTCTGGACTGGGAGGTACGTGCGTACGTGGACTGTGGGCTTCTTCTAAGCATCCGATGTGCACTGATCCTCGTTTTTACTGGCAGAATGTGCTTCAGTCTGTTTAGTCCATCTGTTGAGTCACGCCCAGGGGAGGGAAGAACTTTTACTTAATTTATATCAATTACCTGAAGTTCTGAATAACAGGATTTGTGGAACCGTGGATCTAGTGAAGAGTGGAGGGGAAAAGGTCAAAGGGGGGGCAGCGTTGGTTCAACAATATGATTGTCTGAGGAGATCGTGGAAAAATGTGGTTGGTTTGGGGTAGAAGATTTACAGGCAGAATAAAGAGAGTCTCCCCGACTGAACCTAAGCTTCAGTTATTGTTTTTACCTGTTTGTAAAAGTCACTCCTTGAATGCCTTGAATGTTTGTCTATTTAACAAACCAAAAATGGGTTCAATCCAATTTAATCATAATTTTACTTTGAATCATGTTGGACCAGACCTTAAAAATAGCTAAAAATCAAGGATTGAATTTAAACACCCCCCCACTTAGAACCTAGATCAAATTTTATTCTGTTGTACCAAAGCATTAAACTGTGATCCATTATTAACTTTAGACTAACACTTTTTTAACGGCTGCCCTTTTGAGATGGATTGGACAAAAATAACTAATGTGAGGCTCAAAGAAAAGTTACTTCAAGGATATTAATAGAGCTGTATTGCTATGGCCTGCGTAAGCCAACAACCAGGCCCTTGTCGGCCCCGCGCTGCAGTGGGAGCTGTGGCTACTGAAGCCTGAGGCTTTTCAGCTAGCTAGCGACCACGATGAGTAGACCGATCTTTCCCGTGTGCTGTTTCTTTTGGCCCTTGCATCCCAGTGCATTGTTGTACCTATTCTTTGGCATTTACACACCGTGCGTGTGCGTGTGTTGGTCTGTGTGTCCAGGGGGATGATATCCTGGACCGGAGCTCGGAGCTCATCTACACCGGGGAGTTGTCATGGATCTATCAGCCCTACGGACGCAGCCAGCAGCGAGTGTTCTTCCTCTTTGATCACCAGCTGGTTCTCTGTAAGAAGGTGGGTTCTCTCTCTCTCTCTCTCTCTTTCCCTTTGTTCGCTTAATTTTTTTTTTAAAACACCATATTGGCTGAAAACAAGCTGAGAAGCTCAACTGCGCCCTCGTCCGGTTGTCTTGAAACGGCTGGTGGCAGAGGCGCGTGGAGACAGACCACGCGACGTCCTCAGCCACACTCGAGAGCTGCAAATAGATTACATAAAACCGCATGAGACGCACACCGCCCTCGGCGAAGACGCCATCAAATGCTCAGCACCAAAATGGAGCGGTGGTGGTTTGGGCTCTAATGCACCTTAGGCTGCGCTCTCCTGTCAGACGGATGTTCACGCTCGACTAGACCTCAACAACACACGCGCGCCCGCAGAGACACACCGGGGCGGGAGAGGTGCGTCATCACGCGCACGTGCGCACACACAGAGGAGCAATGCTTTCTTACACTTACACGGATAAACACACACGCACAGAAGGATCCAACAGAGACGTGCAGATACAGTGTCTTGCTGTTTCTCCGATTCCGTCCTTATCACTTCTATCGCTGTCCATCATCTCTGACACCTGAAATTAAATCACGCGTTGGTGCAGATCCCCCCGTGTGTGTGTGTGTGCGTGTGTGCGTGCGTGAGCGGTTCCGGTCCGCTAAGATTCTTGGTTCCACACACACAAAAGCATCCTCGGTACAACACTGGTAGCTTTCGGCCCCCAGGGTGTGTAAGTAACACGTCCCATATAGCTTTCCATCTTTTCCATTTATCTCGTCCCTATCAGCACACGGATGCAGATTTGTCTCGGCACAATTATTAAAAGATTGCTGCTCTTGTTTTTTTTTTTATCTTTACCTGCCCTTCCCTTATAGTGTGGCTGGAGGTAATTTGTTCCCTCAGGCAACAGTCAAGATGAGGATTTTATTTACGGGGATGTTTTATTCCGGCACAGTAACACGGGTCATGGTTACTGATGAACTGTTGTAGAGGCAAACATATGTTATTATTCTGATGATTGATTAATTAGTATTCACTTTGTTTCTCTCTTGTGATTGTAAACTGAACATCATTGAGTTTTGGACCACCAGGGATATATATATATATATATATATATATAGAATAAACTTCTCCTTCAGATCTCTTTTAGTCACAAGGTTAGTGTCACTCTCCGGTGTTTATCTCTAGTTCACTGGGGCCGTCCTTATTTAAGCTGTAGTACTGATGTACTGTCTACCATTTGACAAGCATCTTATATATAGTGCCCTCAAACATTCCTCAATGGAAAGAAAATAATAGTGTCCTTAAATCAAGATCATCAGAAAATGTGCCTGAAACTGATTCATAATTGATTCGTATCAAAGATGTTTCTCCGACAGAACACATGTAAACATTTAGCAGATGTTTGGATTGTAAATTGAGATATTCTTACCTCCTATTTTTTTTATTGGTTGCAGCCTTATAATCAAGTACACCAAAATCCCGATGGTCTTGGAAAATACAATAGTTGAATAAACAATCAAAAACTGTCCAGCATGAGCTTCACAAAGACAGAATTTCTCACAGCGGGATTTTGCTGCTCTACATAATAAACAAGTAAATGTTCTAAAAGTACTTTCTACCTTTTTTGTGCTTGGGGAGTCTGCAGTGTGTTTGCACGACTGGGCAGCAGATGGAAAGGGTTGCATAAGGCGGCAGACTCCAGATACAAGGGGACAGATGCTTGTTGACATCTCTGAGGTTCAGATTAACAGACCTCTCTTCATCCTCCTCCACAGGATCTGATACGCCGGGACATCCTGTACTACAAGGGTCGCATCGACATGGACCGCTACGACGTACGGGACGCCATTGACGGGCGCGACGACGACTTCAACGTCAGCGTGAAGAACGCCTTCAAACTGTGCAACAAAGACAGCGAGGAGATCCACATCTTCCTGGCCAAGAAGCCGGAGGAGAAGATCCGCTGGCTCAGGGCCTTCCACGAGGAGAGGAAGATGGTGCAGGAGGATGAGAAAATCGGTTAGTCACCCCCCCTCCCTCCCTCCCTCTGTACATCCCCGTTTGGAACGCTTTAGTTCCACTCACAATGGACGTTGGAGTGTCAGCTCCATGTTGCATTTGGTGCAGTAGTGGCTACGGGCTGATGTTCTTCAGCACCAAACATGTATTCCCCCTACGAGGGACGGTTGGAAAAAGCACTCAATGCTATTTAGCGAGGCGCTGTAAAACGCTGGCTTCTCATGGCTGATCATCTTGCCCCTTTGCGATTTTGTTTGCTGTTCAGGTTTCGAGATCTCTGAGTACCAGAAGCGGCAGGCAGCCATGACGGTGAGAAAGGTGACCAAACAGAAAGGTGAGGCAACAAGAAGATATCAGGTGATTTCCCTTTTCTTTTCCTCGCTGGTGTGCTCTGTCTTCTCATCGCTGTTTACTCTCTTCTCCTTAACCTGCTCTCTTTTGTGTCTTCCACTTTCTACACCCCTTTTTTCGAACATGCCCACTTTGTTTATGAGTGGACGTAGACTATCTGTGTGCTGAGTAAGCTAGAAAAAGTCACGTTGATCCATGTCTTCTCGTTACATTATTTTCAATCTACTTCGTTTGAGTCAAATGTCTGTCGGCCCGTACGCAGGGTTCAATCCATTGGAGGTATGAAGCAGCTGTTAAGCATCAATGAAAAGACAGAGGGCTGTTTGCATGACGTATTGAGTTTAAAGGGTGATAGCGGTGATGGTGACGCGCGGGTCCTGTGACGCGCTGGTCTACAACAAATGTCCGACTGTTTGCATTTGTTCTTTTACTGAGTTAGGGCGGTTGTTGGTCGCTTCCATTTAAAACAAGATTTTCAACGTATACCAGAAATCTTCTGCGCTGCACCAGTGTTTTGCAGTTGATTCATTTGGTTTTATTACCAAAAAAATCTGAAATGTAACACCTTTACTTTTAGTAGGTTATTCTAGTCAACATAACGCCTTGAAGTGCGTCAGGAGGGATCAGGTTTTTTTGGTGATTTGAACTAGTTCTGTTGCCAAATATGTAAAAATACGGTAAAACGCCAACGGCCGCTGACTATCTCAGTATCAGAAAAACATGTCAAGCAAGTTATTCAAGATGCTAATTCCAGGCAACCAGACAAAGGACCCACATGTGAGAGTCGGTATCATCCTTTAAGTTTTAGCCGTTTTAGGGCCAGGCTAGATGTTTGTACATTTACCATTACTGATGTTCTCGCTATTGCCAGTTTCACACAGAGCATGACCATCCATTAAGGTTCTAATTAACCAGTGACCCCCACTAGAATGTTCTCACTGACGTTAGGATCCCTGTAGATGTCTATGTAAGTAAATGTTGTGTGTTTCAAAGTGCTGTATGTGTACATGGCTGGCACAAGGTGAAGTACTCTCTTGAATTTCAGATTCATTTATAGATTTCATCTTGAGAAAGAGGGCCATGTTGTATGGACATGGTTTGAGAATGATAAAGGTATATGCATTGGAGTTCTCCTTAGAGATAGCACAATAAGATGCCATGGCAACTGCTAAGCAGCATTGGGAGGTGTTGTGATTAACGTTGGCATTGGCGCATGAGGTCACAGTCTGACCTGTTTAATGACACTATCTTGGCTATCCAAGATTTTCCCTTCAAAATGCTAAAACAGCGTTTGGCCAAATACCCCCCCCCCTCCCCCCACCCCCCTCTCGAGAAAAGACACTGTTCCGCACCTTTTCATTTCTTCCAAAGATGCCATGGCAACTTTTGAATATTTCATCTCCAAATATTGATTGTATCTAATTTTGAACTGCACTAGAATAGTTGTGATGCTTGTAGACCGTAGCTAAATGACATCGTAGGCTGTAGTTAAATGCATATTAACGGCTTTCTGTTGGCTCTATTTTTGCCGCTCTTGTGTTCTCAAGTGTCGAGGGTGCTATTCAAACAAATGTGCTGTCAACAAACGTGGAAGAACAATGCCTGTTGTCCAAATGCCTGGTTTCATCGCTCCGATGCAATCTGCTGTCTCTCTTGTTTTGTCTGCTACAGACTTTGATTGAATAGCATCTTCAGTCTCCCTTGTGTCATGGCTAGTGCTGAATTCCACTCATGTCCCAATTCAGCTGTCTCTACATGGTCATACTGTGGCATATCGTGGGTTTAATATGCAGGAATGTTGACTCTGAAGACTCATCTTGTACGTCTACGTGCCTGTTGTCTTTGGAAGCATGACTTGGTGTTGTGTTTTTGTGTCCGTTAAAGAGACGTTTACTGACTTTGTTTCCTGTTCGCTATCCACTTTTTTTCTTCTCTCGCTTTGTGTCCTGCGCTACTTCCTCCTTTTCCCCCTCCCCCTCACTCCCCCTTCTTGCTATTTTTGCACCTGCCTTCCTAGGTGTAAACAGGTGCACGCCCCCCTCATACCCGCCCCCACAGGACCCCCTAAGTGCGGGGCAGTATGAGGTAACGGAGGACATGGCACAAGGAGAGGTTTTTGAATTCAGTCAATCCAAAAGAGGCCAGGCTCCTTTCTGGCAGAATTTTAGTAGATTAGCTCCATTTAAGAAATAGAGAAACACGGACTCTTCTGAAGGACCAGCTATTTTTCTTAGAAGCACTAAACACTGGAGGATCTTGTCCCATGATGAAGAAAAATACAAAAAAAACACACACAAGAGACTTTTGAAATGATGGACCATTGTTAATATAGCGTGTGACTGGAAGCAGCAAGAGGACAGAAGACTTGGATTTAAAACTTTGAGAAAAATGAAAAAAGCATCACAACTGATATCTGTTAGCAACGTTCTTAGTTATCATGCTTCTCCAGCTGAGTGGCTTGTCTACAGCTCTTTCCCCTCCAATTCTGCATCGTCACGCCATCTGAATGTCCCTGAGTTTTTCAAATTGTCATATTAATCTATTTTTAATCCAATCATCGGGAGGAAAACACAAGGTCGGGACAGGGCATTCCTCGTGGTATGATTGTGTCGACCCTGCTGTGCTGCTATGTGACATCGCTTGTTGAATTCTTCTGAATGTGAGATGGAGTAACGACGGGCCCCCGTGGCGTGCGAGGGACCCGCGAAAGCTCGCCCGTTGGCGTCGTCCCAGCGTTCCGTCCATCTGTCCACTGATCACAGACCAGCCGGGCCGCCGACGTCTGCGTCCGGATCACCTCCTCGCTCACAGCGGCCCACGTTCCGCTCTCTAGCTGCTCGCATGCAGTCCCCCTCGCCCACCCGCACACACCCACCACCCCCATCACCAGGTGTAGTTCAGTATCTCCCTCGCTCTCCCTCGTCCATCCCTCGTCACCTCTTATCTCTCCACCCACCTGCTCCGCCTGCGTGAGTCAGTGGCTCTCAGAGGAAGAGCTTCCCTCTTTTGGAAACCTGCCATTGGCCGTGATATGATGCATCAGGGAACGAATCAATCGTTGGGACACCGATAGAATAGTTACATCCGCCCACCAACCACCTTTGACAGGGTATTCATAAGCGTTCATGCCGACGATGCGCCGACAGGCCTTTGCCGCTCGGATTGAACAGCTGGGAGCAGGAGATTGGTGGTGCCGTGGTTCCACCTGCCCTGTGTCAGAGCCCCTCCCCACTCCCCCCCCCAGAGACCACCCCTGTAGCACTGTGCCGGCATCTCACCGGGCGCTTGGAAAGAGAATAGCCGACCCCCCCCACCCCTCCCCGGAAAGGAAACAGCGAGATCTAAGAAGCGATGTTGAGGCATTGGCCGAAGTCTAGACTAACGTGTCTCTTTTTCACGTCAGTTGTCAAAAGAAAGACTCCTTCGGCCGGCTTCATTATTTCCTGTTGCTCACACTATAAAAAGCACAGCACACATTCAGTCTGCGGGGGGGGGGTTTCCTTTTCTGCCGGTTTGAGTAGGAGCGGCGATAACAGCGCGCCATTTTGGAGCAAACCCCCTAAACCAGCACAAAGGGAAGCATATACATGAACTAACAGGTTGTGAGTCAGCACTGGAGGAATGTACGGTGCAGAAGAGTGAGCCAACATAGAAAGTTGAAGCTAATCTGTAGCATGCAGCTGTCCTGTCACAGATTGATGCATCTCTAAAGGCTGCAGCTCCGAAGCTTGGCACTCCTCCCCGATGTTTTTCCACTTCTGATCCGTGTCCTGGCAGTAGGCTCGGCACCGTTAAGTGATTTACACAGGACCCGGTCGGATTGTCGTGTTGTGAGATCCTGCCATATGCTACTAGCAGTGTTAGAAAGGAGAGGATCCAAGCGCCGTTCACACACATCATGAAGATATATTGTTTTCTACAGTTGGAATGTAAGTGACACACAAGTCCGTGGTTTGTGATCATATTTGGACCTCCGATACAGAAGTACATTTTGTGTTGAATTATATCACCCCGTACATATACAGTATGACAACTTGTGCAATGTGATATATCATTATATATCTTCACTATCCACTACAACGTGATATGAAAGAGTTATATATAGTTCTATGTCATTTGTTTGCCTGCTTATAGGCCTTATAACCTATTGGAGAAAAAAAAAGAGACCGTAGAATTGCTTTGTGTGTTGTGTAATTTATGTTTTTGTTTCAGTAAAGACGGTTTAGACCTGCGTGAGTTGGCTGCTGGTGTCTGGAGAGACGGCTCCCAGTGAGATTGTTTTGGAAGATAATTCCCTGGTCTGGCACAGCTAAAAGATATGGTTCCCAGGCCATGATAACCTCAGGTCCCGTGCTACGCACCCCCCCCCCCCCCCTCCTCCAACACCCCCCAGGCTCCCTCACCTCCCCCATTCCCCTACTCGCACCACCCACCAACATACAGACACAAGCATGCAGGCAAACACAAACACACAATCCCGCGCACTTGCTGGCCCGTTCTGCTGCGGAGAGGAGAGATGCTATCTAACAGTGCCTTCCAGCATTCCACTAGTGATTATCTATTCCGTTTCACAGGCAGATTTGAATTAGTCATGTATTTTCCCTTCAGTGTGCGACTTGCCTCTCTCTCTCTCTCTTTGTTTTTCTCTCTCTCGCTCGCACACTTTGGGAATTCCTCGTTCCCCAGTGCACGAGATCCACCCGGACAGAAACGTAGAGGTCAGACCTTTTCCACATGAGTAGATACTGTGCCGTCTGACTGAAACACACCTTATTATATTATACCACGCGTACATAGCGCTAATTTTATTGCACAAAAAGAGGTTCATTCTAATTTCAGATGTTTAGAAAACTACATAGGATTCCTTAATTGTCATATACATGTTGAAAGATGGTTTCCTTTGAATATATAGTAGGAAGCAGACTTTCATTAGCCAAGTTAGTTTCCCCTTTTCAAGGTATATTATTACTAGTGAGTTATGAATCAAAAGAAGAATCATCTATTTTACCGTTATCAGCTACACACTGTAAATAATGTAAAAAGAACAGATCATATATTTGGATATTGGTATTTTGCGTTGGAGACGAATGTTGTTCCAGTTCTAGCGTGCGGTAGACCTCAGTACCCGGTAAATGCATGCTTGTGGCATCCAATATTTTGCATGAGACTTTAGACAAGTCCCGACAGATTGTTTGGTTTCATTTAACTTCCAATGGGATTTTTTTCTGGTTTGTTTGTTTCCTCACAACGCGGAACCATTCATTTGTGAAACCCATGCCATCTCACTGAGGGGAGTTCTCTTCTCAGTCCACCCGTCTCCTGCTCACGAGACACTACAGGTTGTAGCTTGGGTTTTTATTTATTAGGTTGAGGGGACACACCTTTCCTCGTGCTCAAAGACTCAACTGTTGATAGTCAAAATGAAAGACTCTAATGTTCTGTTTGCCCAGATACATTGGGTACTATTAACTGTAAACTTATTCTGAAGTCTTTATCGACTCTTTTCTTTGACTCCAATCTGCACTGTCATGGTCCAAACTGCTGGTTATTTTTTTGGAATTCCATTAAATCGCTGAGGAAAAACGGGTATCATTTTTCTATGACAACAGTGAACCAAATAGGAGTTAGCACTGATCATGGGCGTTTGTGTATAGATTTGTAGTCAAGCAGAAGAGCTCAATAAATGCGAAACCCTTTTGGGATGAGCTAAAAATAAAACATAATCCTGAAGACGCATTCACACACATACACACACACGCACACACACACGCACACACAGTACTTCATTGCAATTCATATCATGCTCTTGTTTCTACTTAAGAAATGATTCTTTAAAGTGAAATGACTTGACACTACAAATTAATTCCTCACTTGTATTTATTGAATAGCGTATTAAATAGAACCATTTTGGCCACATTGTTCAAAAGGATGTATACATTATTTTTATTATGTAATTAGCATTCTGACCTTGTGCTGAGAACTGAGTGGACAGCTTTCTGTGTGGAAGATTTCTTTTCCCTTCCATTTGCGGTCATAAAACCGAGACAGACAATTTAGCAGACAGTCATTTGGATGCATCAGGCGTTGCTCAGATTTATGTAATTCCTTTTAGTCCAGAGTGCGCGTGAGCCACTCGCGTTTAGCATCGCAACATCTCCAGTAGGAACTCTCTGCAGTGTCGTTTCCGAATAGTCAGGGTACAAACGGAGTCTTCTACCAGCCATAGAGCGACGGGGTGTCCAATGACAACAAGGTAAAAAGAAGACTGGCATTCCACGTTCGGAATCTATTCATTGTATATTACCATCTAGTTTAAGGTCTGGATTTTTGCCTCACACAGAAAAGATTTACTCACTATATCCATATCCTTTTGTCACCATATGCAAGCATATGCCATTTTTATTTCTTGCTGGCCTTTGAGTTTGATTATTTGTTGTAGAAATGAAAAACCCGAAAAATAATGCCTATTCAATCCAGAAACTGTGAATGGGAGAGTGGAGATGTCAACTGTATGTACATTCTATGTTTTGATGTAATCAGAAGCACTGGGAATATGTTGTACTTCGCTGTAAAAATAAATCCATATCTGATATAGCTGTACTTTTGTTGAAAATAAAACCTCTACAGAACTTCGTGTCGAGGCGTCGATGTGTGAGTGGGAGCATTGTGCTGGGTTTCCTGTTGGGGGGCATTATTTCCTGTTTGCAGGTCCCAATTCCCAACAGCTGACGCATTAACTCCTGTCACAGAGGAAAGATTCAAGGCCACGCAGCCGTTAGACAATAACAGTATCAGGAGGGGTTCCGCATCGCACAAAAAGAGACATTTATACAATTGTAGCAAACAACTATGCTGTTATCAATAAGTAATGAGACTTTGGGCAAATTATCTTCGCTTCCTGTTATGAAGTCCACGGCTGAGAAACCATGTTTTTTTTTAAGGAAGATCTGACAAAAGTACCGAGTGATGCAGACGGCCTGTGTGTGTGTGTGTGTGTGTGTGTGTGTGTGTGTGTGTGTGTCCGGATGTATAAATCTTCCATTGTGTAATGTTACCTGAGAGGAGAGCAGCACTAGAGTTAACGCAAAGAGGCGTTACCACATTCGGACTCGGGCATCAGGAGAGAGTTACTGTGGTCTCTAGTGGTCGACCGCGGCGTTACACTGAGAGGACGCGGCACGCTTCCACCACGGAGCCCTTTGGCCTCTCTCTGTGTTTCACCAAGACAATTCAGTGAGCTTTGTAGATCTATGTAGGTTCACATTTCAATCTATATATAAATGACAAAAGCAAGAATCTATAGCACTCATTGGGAAGACGCAGTGACCTTTTGTACTTGACGGTGAGATCTGGTAGAAATCATCAATGCAGTCCTCAGAAACGCGACCTGTCACTGTCCATACGTTCTGATGATATGGTGAGCATCATATGTGTTCAGAGGATTCGTGCTTCAGATACTTCCTCAGGATCAAAGGAACGTCCAAATTGTTGATAGCCGGCTCTTTATCGGCAAAGGGGAGGTACCTTCGTATTGCCAGCCGAGTCTGCGACATCAGCGTTTTGGGAAAAACTGGAGCAGACACAGACAAACGAAAGTACATCAACTTGTTCACACTTTTGCACGCTCCAATGCACCCTGAACCAAACCCGGATCGGCGTCTCACCTCTCTCTTTGAGCAGCAGAACCAGAGCTTCGTTCTGCTTCGTGGTCTTGTCAATGATCAGTGTGGGCAGATACACGTCCGCCCCAAAGTCCACGAGCAGCTGGATGTACTCCACCCCGCAGCCGTAGCGCAGACACACCTCCAGCACCGTCTTAGGCTGCTTAATCCTGGCCAGCACCTTCCCGTCCGTGCAGTTGTAGTCGGGGTTGGCCCCGTGGAGAAGGAGCACTTTGAAGCAGTCAAGGTGTCCGTACGCAGCCGAGATGTAGAGGGGCCCTCTGCACGCTGTGGCGTTGGAGGCCCACTCGGGCACCTTGGGCCTGGCGTCCACCTCGGCTCCGAAACGCAACAGCTGTCGGAGCAAGTCCACGTGGCCCTCGCGGGCCGCCGTCAGCAGAGGGGTGCAGTTGTTGTGCTGGCTGCCGTTGGGATCGGCTCCGGCCTTCAGCAGGGCAACCACGCAGTCCAGATGTTTCCCACTCACGGCTGTGAACAGAGGCGTCTGGGCCTTCACGTCCAGGCTGTCGACCTGGATTCAAACGCAGCAGCGCGCCAACGCGTTGGGACAGTGGGAAAGCAATGCCGCCGAATCAGCATTCGGCGATCCAAATAATACTGACATATTCTCACCAGTCAATTTGTATTTACTTAATTATGTAATGATTTGAAATCCAATATTCACTCTCATTTTGACACTTCAATGATCTCCACCGACACCTGAGGGAAATATCCTGCTTATTAGAAGCTAAATGTTCCACTGTATTCCTCCCTAGTCCCTTACATTGTCAACGTGCTGCCAGGTAGTAAACAGTGGGTTTATCTCAGCCTTTAATTTGCTCCCTGCTGCCTCTGCCAAACAATCCTTAGGATGGAAAAACAAAAATGAAGAAAAAAGGTATATATAAGGTTCCTTAAACCTGAGGTGAACTGCAGAGGTTTGTATGAGTTCATCTCTGTGCCAGTGACCCCCTTCATATTACATTTAACCATGTGATCATTCTTTATTGTAAATTATGATAAATGCAGCTTCTTAATAATTATTCTATGTTGACACCCCCTTCCCCCCTCCAGACACACACATAGTCAAACACACACTCCAACTACCAAAGATCCATCTCGGCATCTTGCTACGAACGAAAGGCTCTCTCCACATCTCACCTCTGCTCCGTGCTCCAACAACAACTCCAAGCACCTCAGGTGTCCCAGAGCGGCAGCACGGCGCAAGGGGGTTACAGGGACCCCCCAGCCGCTCCGAGCGTTGATAGACCTCCTGTGACTCTCCTGAGACAGAAGCTCAGAGAGCAGAGACGCGTTGTCACTGCTCACGGCGTCGTTCAAGGCCTGACACTGCTCAGCGTCCTCATCGTCCTCCTTGGGCTGCAGCAGGGAGAAGATCTTGGAAATGTCCATCAAACTCATGTTGACAGCTCGTCCCAGAACCATGATGCCACCCCGGGGCTGCTGCGAGTCAAAGCCCCTCCATCTGCAGTGGGCGAAAAATGTCAGCGAGAGACAGTAATACATTCAAACACACACGGTTGACATCTTGGGTTATTTGTGTGAGGAGTGATTCTTCTCTCAACAATGCAAATTCCTCCGTGAAAGGCCGAGAGTGACTTCTTGCCGTGACCAACCGTTACTGCAACAAGACGGTGCGGCTCGTTCACATGACACTTATGTTGCACGAGTCGAATCGAGTCAAATCAAAGCCATAAAGAAAGAACGGTATCCACCGCAGGGCTTCCTGGTTGGCCGAGGGTTACGCAGCAGCAACATGCATCACACTCACCTCCACCCGCTGTGTGCTGCTGTTTTTTATTCCAAAGGCACGAGGAAAGAAGTACAACACTTCCGAAGCGCCAACATGAAGTCACGTGGAGGAAAGACGGCACGAAGAGGAGTGTGTGATGCTTCCACAGGAGCCTTGAGTTGTGAAGAGCACAGTATAGTGTGTGTGAGTGTGTGTGAGTGTGTGTGTGTGTGTGTGTGTGTGTGTGTGTGTGTTAGCAGACAGAGGCGACCGGAGCTCCTTTCCAGGGGGGCAGGGAGGGCTAATTTTAGGCCACAGATGGGGCTGGTTGAACTTCCATTCTTGGAGGGTCCAGGCTCAGGGTTATAATTAGAAAGGTGATACAAGAGTGACACTCCGGCTGTGAGTGGAGAGCGCGCCTGGAATAAAAACCAAAAGGAGAATGGAGACTTCTGCGTCTCCCCACAGGTCGCGCTGCACGAAAGGAGCACGATCCTCCACTTTCAGTTCCAGCTGGTCAAACAGGTATTAAAGGCGACACCACTGCCCTGCAACGTGCTCCCCGCTGTGACAATAAAGCCCAACGGCCAATGAGAATGGCCTTGGGTTTGCCTGCTCCGCTATCACCTGTTTCCGTGATTCACAACAGGTCCAGAGCCAGAAAATGTCAAGTATTTGTGTTCTTCAATACACTTCAACAACCCCCCCGTCCAAGGAGACATGGTGTCAGTGTCAGGAGCTGCCAGTCAGTCAGCTGTCCCTCTGCCAAACCCACCCATGTCCTCATCCTGCTCTGCGTTCAGGGGGGGTGGGGGGGGGGGTCCCGGGACACATCACATTCTTTCAGCAGCTGATGAAGAGTTTCCAGATTCCTGGCCTTCGAATACAGACGTACACTTTATTTATCCACCCGAGCACACAGACGTGTAGCAGTTCAGTGTGGATAACAAAGACAGACCGGACCCGAGAACAGTGAAAAGATTTTTTTATTGCTATTCATACTTTTGGAGATCCAACCAACTTGAGAGGCAGACGGTGCACCAAGCAACCAGGCGTCTGTGGCCGAGGCGGTGCCACAATACTGCACATGTTCTGTAGCTTAGGTCTATTTTTTCTCAGCCTAACTAAGTGGTTTATTTTCCTTTTCTACTTTCCTTTAACTTTAACTTTTATTATTTTATTTTAAACTAACCCATAGCATATTTTATTTTATTCATCGTGCACTCTTGTATTGTCGTCCATTGTTGTTGTCATTGCTGTTACGCACCAACCGCCAAGTCAAATTCCTTGTATGTCGGACATATTACGGCAATAAATGTTTCCTGATTCCTGATTCTTAATCTTTGCAGAAAGCCTCTCGGCTGGCAAATCAAGCAGCGTTATTAAGCCAACGTATGCTCTCCATAGTGCGAGTAGACGCTCTACAAGCCGAGCCTACTTGAAACTCCAAGCTCCACTACAATAGATACTTTAACCATATTTCAAAAATTTCACAGAGAGTCTTTCTATTCTTTGTAGTTTTTATAAGTTGTTCTTATTTCCAAACCCTCTATTTATTAAGGATGAGTTAGAAAATAAACACCATATTACTGCCATACCTTTATTTATTTTAAATGAGTTTGAATCCACAATTGTGTTATTTAAATTGTTTTTTTTTTTTGCATGACACACTGTACTATTAGAACATATAGCTATACACACGCAGTAATTGTTTGATCACATTTGGAAATCAAATCGCAGATAAGAAATCACAGATTACAACATTGTGCATTTGCTCTTCTGGGCCTCGGTGGTTGCGAGAGATGAAAATACCTTGTATCCATTTCCATTGAGCGTCTCCTCTGAGGTGCTGACGTCACCCGATGCATTGTGGGATTTACCTTGTTGATGTTTCAGCTGATGCCTAATGCATCGTTCATAATGAAGAGCTTGGTGCTCTTGTTCCAGCGGTGGTCGTGTGTAACTTTGAGCTAACTGCACTTATCTAACTTTTACTCCATAACATCTCAGAGGCAAATATCGTAATTTTAACTTCCCTCCATTTATTTGACACTGTTTGCAAAGAAGAGCCAATTATTGCATCATCGGTCATCAGCCTTATATATTGAATATATGTTGTCCATTCTATGGATATATGAATAGAAATGGTCATTTAAGTACATTTTGCTGCCAGCACCTTTTGCGCTTTTCACTGTGCTCTAGTAAATAATGAAATGATAAACCCTCCGTCTGTGCTGCTCACTGGTGCAGATGAAATGTGCCCTGAGAGAGAGAGAGAGCCACCCGTCGAGAAATGTTAAACTATTTTTGGTTTATTATGAAACCGTCGCCAGAAAAAATTAACTTTGGCGAGCAGCAGCAGTCCAGTTAATTAACGTGAACACTGCAGTGACTAAAAAACAAACAAACAACAACGACCCAAACAAAGTCACATCCACTCGTCTCCAATAAGATGGGATGAAATATTTCTTTCATATATTTTTCATAGATTAGTGGCTGACTGGTTTAATTATTCTACCACTTCATCCAGCAGTAATACACATGAACATTGTAGGAAACAGCAGATGATTGATATCAATGTCACAATAATATGTAATTTAGTGTTTCCTAAAAAGACACTTTTCAGGTGTTTTTATTTGTCACACTTCTAGATATGCGGCTTCAATGGATCACATCTGAGATGAAAAGAAACATTCTTAAATATAACAGAAAGAACGTCTCTGTTGCCGAGGCTCTGACCTACAATATGTGTTTAATCTCGATGAGTTTTGGAAGTTAATATTTCAATTCAGTGTCCTATTGGGCTCGGTTTTCATGGAATTATGGGATACGCTGTGTAATACACACGGACATTCTGACGTCCTCCAGTTTGATTTACGCAGCAGGAGCAGCTAGAGACACTAAAGCGCGGCTCATCAGAAGCTGCTCAGCCGCTCCGAGACGAGATCTGAAGACCAGGAAAGCGCCTGGATTCTCACAGCGTCCTTTCTCCTCAGATGGGTGTTCCATACCAAACATTGACAGAGACGTTCTCCCTATCTCGTCCTAAAAACCCAATGTGAGAATATGGGGATTCATTTGTACCAAGAGAAGTGTTATTGACGTTAATGCCAGCAGACGTGACACATACTGACAGCCGTGTGCACAGGAAGGAAGAGCAGGATAACGTTCCACATTCGTGTCAGCCAAGGACTTTCTCTCTTAGCCGGTAGTTCCAAACAACAGCCATGAAGGTCAAAATGATTAATAACTACTCCTGCTCCTTATGCAAGTACTTTGGCCAGAGAGGTAATGCAGTTTATACCGAAAGCTGGCTCAAAGAATACTATGAAAACTTCATTTACATTCTATAAAAACAATGGCATTATTTATTCATTCGACTGCCAGCAGACAAACAAGTGTAAAAGGAGCTCTAAATTACCGAGACTAAATGTACCACAGCTGCTTGATTCATCCAAATTAATTCACAATAGAGCTGAATTCAATTTGTCTAATTATACAACAAGCTCTGCAAACCTCGACTTTAACCTTTTATTATTTTCTTATTTTATACTTTGAGTGTTTCCTACATGTTTACGTAACACATCTTGTACAAACCCTACATCTATATGTAGCAGTCTACTTTTTAAACCAACAATGTTTCTTTTGGACTGAGGAGATTTATGATCTTCCAACCGATGGAAAATGTCCCCACAATCCCTGATTTTGAATTCTATAAAGATATTGAGCTCTTGACTTATTAAAAGCTGTAATATTTGTATTTCTATTGTTACTTTCATTTCATGCTGTGAAACTTTTGGGACCCAGGTGCCAATCTAATAAAAATGTTAAAAATCAACTATATGTCGATATTATTTGGTGAATTTCTTTTTATAACAACAAAAATGAGATTTCTCAATGTTTTGAATGTGTCAATCAAAGGAGCCGGCATAATGTTTGGGGGAATAAAACTACACCAGATGCTTTCTGTTATTTCAGTGAATATCGTACTGATCGTTTTAGGCCAATTTGAAGTCATTTTTATGCTGTTATCACTTTTTGGGAATCAGCTTCTTTCCCATGAAACTTTATGGCATATGATAATATAATTTTCAATACTGTGTTATGAATTTTTATGGCCTGTTTTTTAGGACAATTTTTACGGGATTTGTGACATTTTGATGGCATTTTATGACATACTATAATTCAGAGTTTTATGGTATTTTTATAAAATACAACAGTATGACTTTTTAACGACTACTACCACAACAGAAACGACTCATACTGCTACAATCATGACCACAACAACTCCAAAACAAACACTGCAAAAACTTCAGCTATTACTTAATTATAATTATAGTTATTTTCAAGAAAGTCATGTATTTAGTACATTTTGAGTAGATTATGAAAACATTTGAATTCCTTTATAATACCTAATTTAAGGATACATGCAAATACTCAGGCATGATAACTAATAATACGGTTCAAGTTTTATAAAGTTTTATGAAATCTTTATAATTACCTATAAAGTGCTGGACATTATGTATCATAAGTTCAGTGTTAATAGTGTTGTTCTCGGGTTACACAGCACATTAAAACTGCCATAAAATATCATAACTGCTGACTACAGCACCTTTATGAAAGGTAAAGTGGAAGAAAGTATGGGTTTGGATAAATGTAATATTGTGTCATACATTTATATCTGAACATACAATCACAAAGTGCTTTGTGTAATGTGCATTAAATGTGACTTAGATTTCATTAGATAAAGGGCTGTGTCAGCCCATTAAATTGGTAACATACAATGAAATACAAATAAAAAGTAGATAGGATCCACCTTTAATCACCATGATGTCATCGTCTGCGTCGTCGGCTGCTCCTCCCCCAACACTCTGAAAAGCCACAAAAACAAGGATTTTCTGAGGAAATTAAATTAAACCAAATGAATGTGTCCATCACAGACCACAGTGCACCATTTCAAACCTGCAAACGTGAATGCTTACAGTTTATTTTTAATGTTGCAATGTGCAGTATGTCAGTAGAATAGGCTGACAGGAGGTAATGTGGACCCAAGCTGTTGGCTTGCAACACAATTCTGTCCAAAGGTTTCAAATTTAGGGAATTTCCAAGAAGCTCATAACAAAGATAAAGAGACCACTGAATTGTAAATATATTGTATGCTTTAAATATTCAACGACATTTAACACAGCGCAGCTGGTAATGATGAGAAGGTATCCTTCCTCAGGGCTTCGGCGCAGATGAAAACACGTTTTCTCAGTTGGTTTAATGTCCATCTTTTAATGTCCATCGTCTTCCCATATGTCCTCCGTTGCTGCGGCAAAGCTAAACGTGTGTGACAGATAAAAGCAACTGTCTTAACATGCAACACAACTGAGAAAATCTCACGCAAATCTCTTGCTTCCAACTATATTCCTGCCAGATATCAGCCGTCGCTCTGGAATTGATCAGTCACAATGTTGTCACTTGAGTGGTAGAAGATGTTTTTGCGAGGGGGCAAATTTGAGTTTCTTTATGTTTTCTAAAGGAGTCTTTGTGAGTCTTTGGCAGACAATAGCATATTGTGTGTAATTTGGCCTGGAATTGTACCAGTATTCACAGTGCGATAGTATAAATATAACATTAATATACATCGTCAAATCTTTAAACCCCTCAGTAACCTGGAGTGCCATTACGAACATCTCTCACTTTTCCATGTCCAGGCAGTGTGCAACGAGTCCATGACAGAAACCATCCACTGCGGATGAAGTGCGCCGTGTGGCGCGTTGACCACCGGGTGGCGCTGTTAGTTCGTTGATGGCAGGAAAGGCTTCTTCACCAAGCAGTAAAAGCAAAGGGCGTGTAAACACGCTTTGGCAAAGATGACCTCAGCGCCCTCAATGAACTTCATGAAGTTAATATTTCACTTCCAACCGTCCGCTTCCCAGCTGTTGGTTTCTATACTGGGATTTACGCCCCCCCCCCAATAAAAAGAGCGGCCGGCCGCTTGATTTGCAGAATAATGTCACCTAACTAACGAAAGCTCATCGTTGGTTGTGGGATTCAGATAATATATTTAATATGGGAGGAGGAAAAAAGGACTCCCCCCTCTCCCGCCTCCCTCGAGGAGGAGCGGAAAGCAGAGGGGCCGCAGGGAGCGAAGGGACCGACCGTGAGTTTAGGGAGAGTACAAAATGTAACCTCCCCCCCTCCCGGACGGTACGGCAAGAGAGACAGAACGAACCTCCCCCGGGCTCCTGTGTCAAGGTCCTGAAGTTCAGTCCCCCCACCAAAAAAAATCTCAATGCCTCCCTTCAAGGAGGAGGCGACACTCCACCCGGGTGACTCATTGTGGCCCCCTGGGGGCCAGTGTGTGTGTGTGTGTGTGTGCGGGGGGGGGGGGGGGGGGGGGGTTGCTATAGTTGCTATACTTTCCTCCGCTCCGTGTTTGTGTTGTGCTGCAGGAACAGGCTTCTCCGGCCTTGACCGCTCTTATCAGGAGGGAGAAGACACAACCGCGGCTCCATCGCAGACTAAACACGCGGCGCAGCTCTAAGCGAGGGAACAACGTTTGTGTCAATTTCCACCGATTCACAGGACAGAAAAAGGAAGCAAACTTATTTTTTCTGGGACGGGAGTCCACACCTTGGGGGAGTTTTCTCGTAAAGCCCTTCGATGCCTCTCCCTGGATTTGGGAGGAACTACTCGGTGGAGACGTGCGGGTCACAGCAACCTGGGGTTGCCTTAGCAACGGCTAAGGAACGTGGAGTTGCCCTGGCAACAGATGAAATGAGGGGTTACCCTGACAAAAAAGCAACAGGAACTCATTTAGAAAGACCTCGCTGTCCTTTTTCAGACTGATAGCTGCAGAGATGATGGGCACAGTAATAATACAATGAAAAGGACAATGTTGTGGTGGAGTCAAACATATTCCCATCTCTTTATTTTGACACACAGGATAAACCCACCTAATAAACACTAATCCATATGCTGAGGTGGTGTCCTCGGTGACCAGCCAGCCACAGCTGTGTGTGTTCACACCACTAAGGAGCAAAAACAAACGTCTAGTCTTTGTTCCGTGTAAAAAAAAAAACTGTTTACAAGGTTAGTACAAAAAACAGCCATTTATTGTTATCACTCTATTAAAGTTAAACACACAACACTATTCTGAGCTTTTTGTTGATCCTGTCCGTGCTCACTTGAACACTGTAAATATTAAAACAACATGGTTTTATTTAAACGCTACCGAACCAATTTTCATTTTATATTGGCACTAAAAGTACACGACAGACAGCCATAGGAGCAAGCATGCATTGCAAACAAAATGTACAGTACAATATTGAAGAAAAAACAAACACTGGCAACATGGGCAAAGTTATTTAGACGTTTCCTTTTTGCATTACTTCAGTTACACGCTCAGGGTCTATCCTATCAAAGTCAGAAAATGACAGACAAACATCCAAAGCACTGATAAGACCAAACGACACGAGGACACCAGCAGATTCTGCATCCTTTTCAGTTGACAGTTTATGAAAAGATCATTTGTTAAAGCGGGGCGAAATCGTCCTGCAGCACAGACCTGTAGTTTCAGCCGCACACTGTGGTGGTGTACGTGGCTGATCTTAGATCAGTGTATTGGACCAGGTCCCTTTTAAACGCCCTACTGGAGCTGAAGTAGGATCTACTCATCAGGCTTCCTCTTGGGCTTCTTCGGGTTGCGGGAGCGGCTCTTGGCCTTGCACAGCGGGCAGATGGGAGCATTACGATGAATCTGCTGGTGGCAAGACAGGCAGGCCTGGAGAGAGGGGGAGAAGTTTAGAGCCATCGCTTCACATCGCGCCTTCCTCTCTGTGCTGTGTCGAGAAGCATCTTTGTCAGGTGGCACGTGGGCGTGTCGGACAGAGCTTATTCTTCGCTTTATTCAACTTTGGGCTGGTGTGTTAGTTGTTGGGTTTTTTCTCCTACGTTTGGCACCACTAGGACTCGGAAACATGCCGGAGACTCACTAAGCTTTTTTCGTGACACAGCGAAACGACTAAGTGCAGCAAAACTAAATAAAACTTGGGTCCTAGATTACTGCCGCTTTGTTTTCAGGTCCGACCGTTCAACAACTCTTCAGACTCGCAAAATGTGATTTTCCTTCAAGGTTGCAGCTCTTTTTAGGGCAGCGGGAGGAATACCTTCATAGGCGGGGGCTGCTGTCTGAAGGTGGCCGTCTGGCGTGCATCTTGCTTCCTGGAAACCTGAAGCTGCTGAGCTGCCGCTGCGGCGGCAGCGAGGGATTCTGGGATGGCGGGCTCATGCGGCTCCTTCTGCCACTCCGCTTTCTGCTTCTCAAAGTAGCTGTTTGAAGAAAAGAGAGAAAAAAAGAAAAAGATAGACGAAAAATCTGGCTGGCTGCGATGCTTATTTAGAGCTTATGAATCATATCACAGTTGAGATTATCCCATCTACTCTGCGTATCAAGAGATGTGGAGTGGCAAAACCAAATATAAAAGGCGACTAAAATTGAAGAGCATTATAGACAATCTCACACATCCTCTTTGTATGTATAACTCCACGGAAAGTACTTTTATCGGGAGGGTGTTTGTCTGCTTGCATGGGAGCGTGTCAGTGTGTGCGGAGGGCTGGGAAAGAAATGTGGCCTTGGACTTTATGCCTCACTGGCCCATTTTCAAAATAAAAAAAGTGATATCCCATTACTTTGGGCTCTCTGGTTTCTCTCAAAATAGGTTTGTGACCGAGTAGAGCATTAACAGAACAAATGTAACGTGTCCTGCGACCATGAGCCACCAAAGCACCGACTAACACATTTCATCATGTCGGCCTTGATATGGATTCCATGTCTGTCCCGTCTTAATAAGACATGCTATTCAAGTTGGATCGTTTGCTATTACAGACATAGTAAAAGGCTCACTTTTTGGGCTGAAATCACCGTCACGTCTTATCTTAAAATGAGCCCCCCTTCCCTCGAACAGTGGCGCGATCGAAGTGTTAACACTGTTAATTTGGGTTTTTTTTCTGCCACCAAAATGTGCAAGTGTTAGTTTTTAAATCTCCCAGATATCTCGCCACAAATCCGCATGAGAAGAGGCACCAGAGTGAAGCGTCGGTCGGAACTCTATAAGTACCTTGTAAACTCGGGAGTTGGGGGGGGGGGGGAGCCCAACCACCAAGAAGGAAAAGCGAGACGCGTACCACCTGGCCAATGAACTCGTCCTGCCAGCTTCCACAGCACAACGCGGCCAAAAGCAGCAGAGCAGCAGTGGCCCATCAAACCTTCCCTAAACTCGGGCTCTTCATTTGAAAAGACGATTAAACAAATTCCACTGCATAAAATATCCCTTCTAACCAAAGTGAGAAAAATAACCTGACATTCTGAAACAACGCCCCCCCTCCTCTCCCCCGCCTGGCGCTGCCTTAATGTACCCGTGAGTAAGGGACCACAGCAACTGGCAGATTGACGACAGGAAAACTGGGTCAATATTTCCGTCTGCACGGTAGGTAGAGGAACAGCTCACACGCAAAAGCACATTTTAAAACAACTGTCCTGTGTGTGATCGTTGGTCCGATTGCACAACCTCAATATCCCAAAGAAAACGGTTCCATCTTGATATCGACCCCAGTTGGAGGATGTGCGGCTGCTCTCTCCGTGCAGCTGGGAGTCCGCCGCCGCCCCCCCCGGGGGGGGGATTCGGCGTGCAGGGCTGTGGGTGACCGGGACATTCTGGAGCTACCAAATGGATTTATTGCTCTGCGGCTTTTGCAAGGCACCGAATCATGCGGAAAGGAGGGGCAATTAAGTTGGATATGAACGTCCGAATGGGCCAACGGAGCTGAAGGGACTATCGCCTATCGGAGGAACTGAGTCGGATGTCCTCTACATTACCGCAGAGACACACCAGAGGCTGTGCGCTGCAGAGACATGGGGGTAAAAATAGAGCGGGACGTTTCAGAAAGGACATTGGGTGTTTTGTTCTGATCGAAGTCAGTTAAATGAAATGATTGTCTTAACCTGATTAGTCTGTAGTTGAGTGACTGCATGCAAGCATGGTCGTGGTGCAGCTGGAGATATTTGTTAATAATTTCCTCTATAACTTTAGTGCTGTATTCATTTTCCAGGAAAGCGCTCAATCAAACCAGAAAACACTCATACTTGATACTAATCATTTTAAACTATGTCATTCACACGGAGGTACACATACCATGTGGTTATTTATGTACACACATATATATACAGTGTAAATATAGTAGAAAATAATTTTGAAACGACCTGTTCAAAACAGCTTTCATGATAAACAAATAAGAAACATATTCAAGTTGGATCCTTCTAGACCATTGATGACCAGAGGGTCGTGTCTCACTAAGGGTATTGTGGTGAAGTGAAAATGTCCGTATCGTTTGAAGACCAATACAGATAAAGGAGTTATTGTGCTACAGCACACGCAGTGAATTGCTAAGATCTACTGTATTCATGCTGTGTTCTGCGCAGGCAGCTGCGGATTACAGAAAACGATTGTGAGCATCTCTGTCCCTCTCCGCCGTATGGAGCGGTGAGTAAAAAAGTATTTATAATCCTGTGTACGATTAATTGTGTCCTACTGCACAATGTGAGACTTGTTACTGTGGTCAAAGGCTTTCTGAAGGCAGATATCACAATTATGATGCGTGAAAGGTTTTGGCTAATTATACTTAGGGTTTTGAATCTACGAGACTAATCTGAAATCGGATCCTTTGTGCTCTTTACAGTTTACAAAACCAACTTGTTTTCACAGCCTATAAACGTAGCACCACATTCTGAAATGACACCGCCGCCGCATTCACTTAGCGGCTGCAGGTGTGATGTACTTCTCAGGTGGACTTTGACAGTGACCATCGAGTACTTCTATTGTTTACTTACTTTTTACTTCTCTGAATGCCATTACCACGCATCGCATCCCAGAGAATCTGTTTGCTTACACTATAGATGACATAGGTAAATGGACCTATACACAAATTTAAAACCGAATGGACTTTGGGTTTGAATCATGAATTATGAGATTTGACTGTTCAAACGAAACCTGTTAATCACATCGCCGTGTTAGTTTCACACTCATGTCCGAAGGGGCATATAATCCGCTGTAAAAACCACAAAGCAAAATTTGGTCAAACTAATCTTACTGTGACTGTGTGTGTGTGTGTGTGTGTGTGTGTGTGTGTGTGTGTGTGTGTGTGTGTGTGTGTGTGTGTGTGTGTGTGTGTGTGTGTGTGTGTGTGTGTGTGTGTGTGTGCGCGTTTGTGGGTGTGTGCATACTGACTCCAGGGAGAGCTTCTCTTCTTCTTCGTTCAGGTTGGGGAGTCGGTGCAGGCCTAAAGTCATCCTGAGGGCATCGACGTGCTCCTTCAGAGGTTTGTACTCGTCATGCAGCCGGCGAGTGGTTTCTAGCAGCTTGTTCAGGTCATTCTCCGACTGCTTGATGGTGCTCTCCATCTGAGAGGGCAGGGACGGGTATTTCAGAACAACAACAGTGACAGGCCCGAGTGTAAGCTATTCCTGGTTGTCATCACACGTCCACTGTGGGACTATTAAAGGATTCTCTTATCATTGTACAGTAAAAATAACACCGAAGGACTGACGTTGCGTTTACTTCATCGTTATTATGCCGTGTTTATCTAGCATTGCTAAGATGTACCGAACCCGAGATTCCAGCGGCACCACACAGAACGTGTGTGTCTGCGAACGGCCTCGCTCACCACATTTATGTCCGCGTGGATGAGACGCAGCTCTTCCACGTGGGCCATTTTCTCTTGAAGAAGCAGATCCATCTCTTGTTTGTACTCTTTCAGGTGCTTCTCCTCTGACTCCAGAGCGTCAAACTCAACCTTAAGACGGGACTTGATCTTCTGCATCTGGACGGTCTTGTTCCTGCAGACAGTGGCACAGACAGAGACGGAGAGCGGCTGTCAGGTCTCAGATGCAAACAAAGTGAGACGTGTTTACCTCGCAAAAAACGAGCACATCTAAAATAACAGCATGCCGCGCGGGGCTTTGCATAGGACTACGATGGCGAATACCTTCACAGAATAACCTCAGCCGTTCATTCGTGTATCGAGTGCACGGATTCACGCACATCTGGCACGCAGTCACCACGCGTGGCTTTCAAACACCAGTCAGTGAGAAGATGACAGGCCGATAAGCTCGCTAGCTAAGCTGCTAGCTTAGCCACAGAAACAAATTAGCCCCTCACATCTGGCATTTCGTTGACGCACATCTGGAACGTTGACGCGTGTGGGATCCGAATATGGACGTCGCCCACAGCTTCTCCGCATCTAACGTTACGTTTCTTATTCGGCCCGGTGGGAGTGTTTCCGTAGCCGCGTTGGAGACGAGCAGGAACAGCGAAACGCCGGATGAACACACGGGGGGGGGTTCGCAGCAGTGCGGCTAGCACTAGCTAGCGTTAGCTCCTTAACAAAAGCCAAGTCAAGGGGCTCACACTTGGCCGACTGACGTTAGCTAAGGTTCCGTTCGCCGGTACGAGCTAAACACCTGGCAGCGTTACGCGCTCGCGCCTCACCGTATTTCCAAGATGTTTTCCAACTTGCACATTATCTCTTGTTCGTCCGCCATGGTTGTCGTTCAGATGAGCAGCTCGGTTCCCCCGTGAGGTCACGGTGGTCTCCTTGTTGATAAAAAAAAAAAACACAATGGAAGGTGTGAGCGCGCCGACGAGCACGCGCCCGCAACGTGAAACCATGGCGACGAGTGACGCGGTCGCTGCCGTACGAAGCCCGGCAGGGACACTCGAATGAAACACCAGCGTAACGCTTCGCTCCGCACGAGCATTTACTCTGACGTTGGATTGATAACAGTACATTAACGGCGGGTTTATGAATAGTTTTGAGGGATAGGTGGGGAAATCACCTGGAAAAACAACAAAGGAAAAAAAGAAAGAAAATGTTTTTTCATATCACGGAGAAGGTCAAGTTTCTCTCTATCTATTAGTTTATATTAGCTGTGCTGTAGCCACAAGTGAATCATCCAGAGGAAACACGTTGGAAATCAGGACGAATTGCAAAACATGTTACCACATGTATTTTTGCACACACGCACACACAGTATTTTTGTTTTATACTAACCCATAGCCTTAGCCTTATTCTACTAACCCATTGCATTAGCATTTCATTCCACTTTATTTTATTACTTGTGCACTGTTGTCTTGTCTGTCTACTGTCGCGCACTAACCGCCAAGACAAATTCCTTGTATGTTTGACATATTTTGGCTAATAAATGTTTCCTGACATTGAAACTAAATTATACATTTGGATACATCCATATTGCAGAAGTATTTAAAAAAGTACAACCCTGTTAGCTATCACACTGTCCTGTTGAGCAGCTAACAACGGGCCGACAAACCGAAAAACAACACCGCCCTGACCCGAAAATCACTGTATGCCATAACTTGCGCTTAAAACATTAACTCAAAAGATTATTAGATTAGCAGAGTGTGCTGGAGCCTTCACTGCCACTGGAACACCAAGTGCTACCAAGTTAGGCCGACTCCTAATTTGTGTACCTCTGTAAATAGGTTTGGGAGACGGAGATCGTGTCGAGGTTTCGACTAATGATACTCAATCAAAATCTAATCGATTAAAGAGGAAAAGTCTTCAAAGTAGACGAAGGTGGCTTCCCTACAAACATGTGGGCCCCAGACTGCCAGACCTGGATTAACTCAGGGAGAAGTAGCCTACTTGGGAGCAATACAATGGTCCATTCTCATACCGTAATAATCCTTGAAGGTATTGCAAGCAGTTTCATATGACTCCGCAAAGAAAAGGCTACTTCAAGCAACTCTCCGAAGAAGTTTATCGGCTACAGATTAAAAAAATACAAATGTCAACTGTAAGTAGCTAGCCTTTATTTTATAATAACTTCATTCTCACTGTATTTTATACGTGCAGTATTTGTTTTGCAAATGTAGTGGTTTGTGAACCTGCTTTGGTATCTAAAGGCGACCGTTGGTCCATAGCTCTCAAACTTAAGAGAACATTGTTTTTGGAGGTGTGAAGCTTTCATGCCAGGCTGACAGATGTTTCTAATTGGTTGTGTTTGTTTTTCCTGGATTTATTGGGCTTTGTCAGATATCCAGATAAACAAAACAAAAAGCTAAGCGTTCCCTTTTCGTGAATATTCATTGACGCAGTCGGTCCCCAGAGGGTGATCAGCAAGGTAGTACCACATGGTTGTAATATTAGCATAGTTTCTCTGTAATGAAGCCATCCGCTTCTCCTCTATTCTTCTTTTTTGTCTTTCTATTGTACAAGTCAGTCTCTGCAACTGATAATATGTTTTACGTTAATCGGGTGTCATTGTGTTGACCCAGTCGTTAATACTCATGTATCATTGGAATGAACCGCGTGTTCTCAGTTAAGTCTAAAATATACTGTGGGCTTCATTTTTTGATTGTAGTCCCCACCAACCTCTTGCGATTGGATGCTCCTGGTTGAACAGAAGAATGTAAGGAACACTCTTTTTGGTCATTTTTTCTGTCAAAGAACCAAGAAATGTAGCATTGTTTCAGAGAAAAAACTAAATGGTCACAAAGTTGGTTGTGCCCCCCCCCTGCCCCTCCCACCCCTACCCCCCTCAGCTGATGTTGTTCTGCATGCTCCTCCAGTGACACAGATGAATGAGCATCAGGCATCTTGTTCCCCCTGTGGCTTAGTGTGAGTGTTTTCTCTGGCAGATAAATGTCCGCGTTACCACCATGGATGCTGAGCTGGAGTTTGCCATCCTGCCCAGCACAACGGGGAAACAGCTTTTTGACCAGGTACACTGGGCACTACCGTCAAGCAGGTGCTTTGACATGCAGGTGTGTGTGTGTGATTGTCTTACTCATTGGTATGTCTAGATAGTGAAGACGATCGGGCTGAGGGAGACCTGGTTCTTTGGCCTCCAGTATCAGGACAGCAAAGGTTTCTCCACCTGGCTCAAGCTGAACAAGAGGGTGAGGAGAATGTCTCTCTCTTCATACCCAGTCATGACATAACTCAACTCCCCCGACATTTGGATTTAAATGAAGACGTAATCATGCTTATGCTTTTGGTTATGCTACTGTTACCCCATTGAGACTAATTAGTACGTCTTTCTTTATTCCGGCATCCCCTCTGTTGCCGGATGCCGATCCCAGGTGACAGCTCAAGATGTGAAGAGAGACAACCCTTTGTTGATTAAGTTCAGGGCCAAGTTTTACCCCGAGGATGTCGCGGATGAACTGATCCAGGAGGCAACCCAACGCCTCTTCTTTCTGCAGGTTGGGAAAAACTACAAGCACATTGTCTTAATCAGGAAAATTGGCAACCCTGAAACAAGGGATGGAAAATTGGCGTCACTGTAATTAATTAGATTTGAATGGAATGAGAATTATCAAGACCCGCTCATGTACTATTGATGTATACTAAACATCGCACATACAATTTAAATTCAAACAATAATAGGAATCAACATTAAGAAATCTGGACAGAGTGCATGTGATATTGCTATCAAGGCTGTCTCATGCAAGTTCCTCTAGCAGAGGAAAAGATGAATAAGGGATATTTTTCAAAGGGATCAAAGCAAAACACTAAACCTGTCTTAACGGCAATCGGGGATTCCACGATGAATCATGTAGATCCTGTTATCCCCTCTTGGCTCTTCTATAAGGGAGTGCACACACACAAAGGAGGGTGCACTAAATTAACACCACAACACGTTTCTCACTTTCTCACAGTTGTTCCCCCGCTGTAGGCCGCATCAACATCAACACCAACACCAACAACACCATTGAGTACGATTCATATATCATCCCACAACACAACTGGGTTTTTTGCATTCAAGCTGATCTTTTTTTTTTCTTTTTTTTTTAACGTGTCTCAGGTTAAAGAATGCATCCTAAATGACGACATCTACTGTCCACCTGAGACTGCGGTGCTCTTGGCCTCGTATGCGGTTCATGTCAAACAAGGAGACTACAGGAAGGACTATCACGTCTCGGGATACCTCGCTAGAGAGAAGCTGCTGCCTCAGAGGCACTGAGTCCTACGGTTATGAGTGTTAACCAAAGTTCAACCTAATGCCAGTTTCAGCCATCTGAATTCTAACCGATGTGTCCTCTTAACTGATAACACCAGGGTTTTGGAGCAGCACAAGCTGAATAAAAATCAGTGGGAGGATAGAATCCAGGTGTGGCATCAAGAGCACAAGGGATTGCTGAGGTACTGCAGTCTTACTTTAACAAAAAAGGCATTCATGCATTCATTTGTAAGAAGGTGTTCTGTAAGACATTCAATTCTTCCGCACCACAGAGAAGACGCCATGGTGGAGTACCTCAAGATAGCCCAGGATCTGGAGATGTACGGGGTCAACTACTTTAACATCAAGAACAAGAAAGGATCAGAGCTGTGGTTGGGAGTGGACGCACTGGGGCTGAACATCTATGACAAGAAGGACAAGTAGGCTGCATTTTCAAAATGTCTCCATTGACATTCGTGGTGTCCAAAGGACAACTACAGTCAGAGCGTCATAATAAAGTCACAATAAAGTCACAATAAAGTTCCAACACTGATTAAAGACCACAATAAGCTCGGTTAAATAATGTTAAATAAATATTTTACAGGATGACCCCGAAAATTGGCTTCCCCTGGAGTGAGATCAGGAACATTTCCTTCAACGACAAGAAGTTCCTCATCAAACCAATTGACAAGAAAGCTCCGGTATGCAAAACACATTACTGCTATTGATTAATCCGCAGCAGCTACAAACTCTTTGAGGCGTGTCATTACGTGAAACTCCGCACAGGCCACATTGACAGGAGGTTTAGTCACGGTTTTTTTTTTCTTCATACCTACAGTGAGACTTTGCGTGGGTATGTTGATCTTTGAGCTTATTTTAGCCAAACCCAATTCATCGGTCTTTGTAGATGGGATTAAATAGCTGCTTCTTTTACCAGTGCTTAGGAATTAATCATAGTGCTCATTAATTTAGCATTAGCGATTTTTATGAAACAGTTTCTATCCAACAAGAACTTCTTCAGAGACACACCTATTCATATTTATCTGCTGCAATTATAAGCAGGAGATGCAAGACGATTTCACATCCTCGTTAATAGGGAAATGACCATTTGTTCACATGCGTAAGTAGTTTAATGGCGGCAGCTGCTACTTTGTTGCACTCACAAACATGGATTCAGCCTCACACTTTAATTTCCGCGCGACTTGAGCAAAAGCCAATTGCTTACTAATTAAAAATTGATTTATTCTCCCAAACAAAACAAACCCCTTCTGGACGCAAACCTAATGTCATCTGTAAATGAGATCTGATGATGTGTCATAAGTCCCTGAATGCTCACTTTTGTGTTAAAGGACTTTGTTTTTTACGTACCCCGTCTTCGCATCAACAAGCGTATCCTGGCGTTGTGTATGGGGAACCACGACCTTTACATGCGCAGACGTAAACCCGACACCATCGAGGTGCAGCAGATGAAGGCCCAGGCCAGGGAGGAGAAGAACAAGAGGCAGATTGAGAGGTGAGGAAGGAGGACATAAAGAAGCCTCATTCTCTTCATTTTTTAAAAAGTTTACAGTGTGTTCTCTTTGCTTTAAGAAAGAACTGTCAGGGGATGTAGTTTTTTTTTTCAGATGTGTATTTATGCACAATTCTCCTGTCAGGGCTCTGCTCGAGAGTGAGAAAAAAAAGCGAGAAAATGCTGAGAAGGAAACAGAGAAGATTGCTCGTGAGACCATGGAGCTGATGGAGAGATTGAGACAGATTGAAGAGCAGACAAAGAGAGCTCAAGATGGTCTGACAACTTTCTGAATACAAATGTTTTTCAAACTTGAGTTGTATTATTTTTTTTTCTGTTTAAGAACATCAAAAGCGGCGCGCAGTGCTTTGAGATATTTGTGATTTTTCGATTTCTATGAAGCTTATACTATCTGGACCCGTCTAGCTATATGTGCAGGATGATTTTTTTTGCGCTCGGGTGCATTTGGGTTTCAGAGCTGGAGGAGCAGACTCGCAGGGCCCTTGAGTTAGAGAAGGAGAGGACAATTGCTCTGGAGGAGGCTGAGCGGCTGGACAAGGACCGCAGAGCTGCAGTGGAGGCTAAAGCCGCCCTGCTGCACCAGTCTGAAACTCAGATCAAGAGCCAGGAAAGTCTGGTAAAAGAAACCTTTTTGAAATCCAATGTCACTTCAATCGATCGAATTCTAAAGTGGATTGCATTCCAAACTTTAAAAAAGAAAAGAAATGCTGGAAAGTGATCATTCCAATTTACTTTACATTATATTTCCCTATATTGATTAATCCACCTTCGAGCTGATAACTAAGCTATTGAACATCAGGTCATCGAGGCATTTGCAAATTCTGCCCTGACGCTATACTTTGAATTGTTCTTATTTTTAGCTGATTGAAAAGAAGAGCAATTAACCTGGGCACATAACGTACATAATTACACGCACAAACACACGCACATGTTCTCTCTAACACACGCGCCCCCGCAGACAGAGCACAATGACCTCAGATCAGCAGCGCTCTTAACTCACTTCCCATTTGTGTGCGTGTGCGTGTGTGTATAGGCCACTGAGCTGGCAGAGCTTACCTCTAAGATCTCCCAGCTGGAGGACGCCAAGAAGAAAAAGGACGAGGAGGCGGATAGATGGCAGGAAAGGGTGAGAATTACTGAAAGAACCACGAGAGAGAGATAAAGGATGAATCAAACATGAGCAAAAAGGGATGTCTGACACTTCTTAGCTTTTGGCCCGGGTAAAGTAGAAGGAAGGTGTCGACCACAGAGTACTATACAAGTAGACTTTCAGATTGGGATTGTATGAACTCGGGTGTCACTTCATTGTCACGGGTATAGCAAGCCTCAGCCCTTTGATGCCATAGTTGGTGAAAAGAAACACATTAAAAGTAGATGCAAATTTGCGTATGCTAATAAGAAGTGCTTTGCTGAACTTTCCGTTGGCACATTATTTCCACTTTATTTCTGTTATTTTAATGACCAACGGAGACTAACCCCGGACAGGTAACAAAGTAGTGGAGGACAACACATTTGGTAAACTTTAATGGTAAACTTTCCTTTTAATGGCGAATTCTGTACGAAAAACATGTCAGTGTAGATTATTTGTTATAAATATATTTTTAGAGTTACGACAAATACTGAACCGGTTATTAATTAGTCTCAAGTTAATAATGATGCCTCTATATAATCTATGTAAGCAAGGAAAACTATTGAAAAGTCCAAATATCTGAAAATAGGAAAGGTAATCAATAGGCTTAGTAAGGCGAGTCACATAACAGTAGTATTGCTCTTGAGTCCGATTTCACCACAACAACAGACTAAATATCTAAAAAGGGGCCGTGTTAGAACACGCTAGTGGGCTCCCTGCACTTGAATATCCATCTGCAGCTACAGCGCTTTGTGTGTGTGTGGGTGTTCGTAGGCAACGGTGGTCGAAGCTGATTTGGAGCGAACCAAAGAGGAGCTGAAGACTAAACTCATGGGCGTCCACATCCAAGACTCAGTCCACCCTCCTATGCACGAGCACGACGAGACGGACGAGAGCAGCGCCGAGGCGAGCGCCGAGCTGACTTCCCCGGACATGGTCCGGGACCGCAGTGAGGAAGAAAGAGTGACGGAGGCCCATAAGAACCACCGGCTGCAGAAAAAACTCAAGGTACGGTTAAGTGAATGCTATCAAATCTGCTGTTCTCTTGTTCGCCGTAAGGTCAGAGGTCATGGTCAGATAGAGATTAGCAGTCCCTGGGCTGCCCCGTCGCTTTTGAGAGTTTATGGCTCTATGGCAATGTCGGTCCGTCAGCCGGATGATAATATTTGGACGACGGCAGAATGGATTGCCATAGAATTACATAGACAAGTTCATGGTCCCCAGAGGATGAGTCCCACTATTATGATGACTTTTCAATAAGTATTTTGTCCTCTGCCTTCACCATGACGTTGACACATTTAATTTGGAGTAAATCTTGGCAGCTATTACATATTTTAGCCATTTGCCTTTTTATCTGGCCACACAAGCTTAAAATGTCCATAAATACATGAAAAAAGGGGGTGGGACTCCTGCGTCCCCGGTCACACATTGTGTTTAGTCCTGATTCCTAAGTCCTAAATGTCAGCACACCCACTGGCTAAATTACCCGATGAATACTAACTACTACACATCAGTATGACTGCATTGTCACTGTGGACATGTCAATTATGCAGACAAAAGCATTTTGCTCAAAGCACCGTTGTGCCTAAGTACATCTTCTGAAGACTTAAACTGGATCACTGACATCAGTTCTTCAGAACAGTTTTGTGATAAGTCATTTTTAAAGGAACTAGTCTCATGTCAAACTTACTTAGAGCCCATACTATTTGATTTAGGCTTAATACATTTCAGCAGTTTGTTTGTTGATTGCCACTTTTAGAGTGTGTGGTTTGGAACCCACATTCCTGTTGCTACAGGGAGACTTTTCTAAGTGTTTTTGTACGTTCGCTGTGTTGCCCGTTGACAGTAATTTAGAGGTTTTGACTCTGCTCTAAATATGGCAGCTTAATTGCCACCACAACATGTGTTTCACCCAGAACTAAGTGCACTCTGCATAATAAAACGTTGCCGCTAGTACATTATCATTCTATTGGTTTCATTCAATTCGCAAATCTCATCCAGACCCTGGCCTGTAACAAATGAAATAACATTGGTCTGTATCTCACAGCCCAAACAAGATATGGTGCAGAACAGAGGACTCAACACAGAACTGAACTTAATAACTATGCACAATGGCGTGTTTTCAGATGGGGATTGAGTGGAGTACAGGGGTGACTGGAGAGGGGCAAAGCTTCTGAATGGTCTCCCAAAGATTCTGAGGAAAGGGGATCTTATTCACTGCGTGTTTGTGTTCTCTTTCAGTTCCTGAGCACTGAGCTGGCTGGAGCTGTAGACGAGAGCAAGAAGACCCCCAATGACCTGATCCACGCTGAGAATGTGAAGGCGGGCCGCGACAAATACAAGACCCTTCGCCAGATACGGCGGGGCAACACCAAACAACGCATTGACGAATTTGAGTCCATGTGAGAGGGGCTGCTGTAAGCCCGCTCAGACTGCAACATCAGAATAGTTGATGAAATGAGACACATCGAGATATTTTAGAAGCATGTAGATGCAGATTATTGCATCTGTAGAAAATGAACCTGACATAGCGGGCTGAAAATAATCTTAAATTATGCTGTTACAGTTTGTGGAAGTCCATTATTGAACTTAATTTCATCTGGAAACAAGTGAAGACAAGTTGAAAATACATTTATGTTACATGGAAACAAAAAAACACTTTCGTGGTCCACTTAAATCATAATCCATGCTGTGATTTATGAAATCAGTTGTCCTTTGTCCTTGTAAATCACAAAAACATTGCCATTCCAATTATTCCAACCAATGAAAATGTCATCGACATTCATTAATGAGAGCGATGACATTTAAGATACTTCCAGCATAATGTTTTCATCATCGCAGAAATAAAAATACACGGAAACTCCATCTGTTTTTTCCATGTGAAGAAGGCCACATCACCTTGACTGTACCTGGAAAACTGTTCCAACGCTGCAATAGAATTAATATTGTTTTTCTTTATATATGAACAATTGGATTTCTTGAAATATTGAAATATTGTTATTGTGCAGGACACTATGTATTACATCTGTGGCGTAAATGTACCCACCGGACAAAACGGGACATAAATATCGTGTATGTCCCAAATGAACGTGGCAGCTACCAGGCGGCGCGCCGCGGAGAGCCGCGTCCCGTCATGAATCGGTCCCGGCCGGCTGTTCTCGCGAGACTCCTCAGAGTGCCAGAGTACAAAGTCAAGTCACAGAGTTCAAACCGTTATTTAGGACTCTTTCCTTGACTCAACAGGCGGTGCCGCCCGGTACTTTGTGCGCAACGGCTAAAAACAAGACGAAAGTTAGCCGGCTCCTTCGTACGCGGCGCAGCCTCGGCGGGACGTCCCTTTTTTTTTTTTTTTTTCTTCCCCTGAAAACAACCTACGACGTCAACTCCTCTGAAATTTCGTGTCCGCTGAAGCGTACGAGCGGAGCCTCGCGGAGTGGGAGGGTTTGGTTTCGTTAGTTCGCCGTGCGAGCAGCGCGCACCGCTTCAGACCGCCGCGACGCGAGCCCGGAGATGGCCTTCAGCTTGAGCCTGTCCGACTTGGAGGAGACGTCAAACTCTTTGGCCGAGAACGAGCGCGATCGCCCGAACGCCGCGGACACCTGTGCGTGCGCGACCACGGCCGAGCTCAGCAAAGCCGTGTCCGTGTCCCTCAGTTTGGACTCGGCGTCTTCCCCGCTCAACGCCATGCACCCGTGCGCCGCCGGCGCCTTCGCAGACTTCGACGCCGCCGCGGAGAGCCGCTCCCGGAGAGCGCCGGAGTTCGGGGCGGCCCGAGCGACGCACCCAGAAGCCGCCCGCTTCGCGCTGAGCGGCGCCGACCCGAGGGGGGGAGGCGACGAGGACGACGAATTCGGAGAAGTGTGCCACGGCATTCAGCAGGTGAGCTGCATGGATCTGCTGCGCTCGAGCGACGCGGAGGGCGCGCGAGGCGAGGCGCGCGACTCGGTGATCGCCAGATACGTCTACAGGGAATCCAACTTGTTCATGAGCCCCGCGACGGAGCTGCCGGCGGCCTCTCAGCTGGACGGGCTCTTCCCCCTGAGACCGTTCTCCGCGTACTCGGCCGGCCCGAACCTGTTCAGGGACGCGCCGGGTGTGTGGCGCGCGTACAGCGGCCGATCGGAGCCGGAGAGAGCGGCATCCGGCGGACACGAGTTGTTGTGTAAATACTGTAACTGTGGACAAGGCTCTCTAGGATCGAGACCGCCATGCCGCTGTATCTGGTTCAACAAAGACCAGCAGGGCGGCAAAGGCGGCATGCAAGCGGCCGTGGCTCAAGGGTACGGCCCGCTGGAAAGTTACCAAAGTGCGGCTCCTCAGGAGCAGCTCGCCCTGTCCGCCATCAAGACCGAACCTTCGGTTTGGATGGACTGCTCCGATCGCAGTTTCAGGTGACAAAAAACACGCACACACACACGTGCACATGCACATGCACGCACACACACAAAACGGATTTCAATGATTTGCTACGACTTGGTTTTAAATTTGCATCAAGTCAGGAGGGCAGCCTCGTTATAGAGCTACATTCTTTCCTGCCAGCCATTTTAGTCTCATATTTCTTTAATCAGTAACAAAAATGCAGATGAACTTTATACGCTTTAATCTGCCAAGCTTTACAATTGTTCTAAATAAGCCTGACCATGTCTGATTTGGTGTGTGTGCGTGTTTAGAATTGTAATGCTTTATCAAATCAATGACATTACTTTAGCACCTTCCGTTCTTCTTGTATTTTCAGCCGGACCCTGACTAAAAAGGAATTACTGCTCTTGCCACTAGGCAAACAAATCAAATGCTCTATTCTCAATTCTGAAACCTAGTCCAGCTGCAGAGACAGATGTGTCTCGGCATTTGTCCCCCAACACCCGCATGTGCTCTCAGCGGCCTTGGCCAAGATGTGTTTTAGCATCAAAGTTCACTCTATCCGTAACTTTCCACTAATACAACGTAATACATCAATGTCACCATAAACAAGAGATACAGCACCTGCTGTGTGCTCTCAAAAAAAAAAAAGACAATGTCCCGTTTCCACTTTTTCGAATCCTCCCCAAAAGCCTTAAACAGGCAACTGCAGAGTTCTTTAATCACAGGTGTGCCTGTCTTTCAGATCAAATCACTTTGTTATTGCACATTCAATCCCGGAACAGGGAAATATCCTACAGTAATTGGATTGGATTTAGGAAATTAGTTCCCTGAATGTCATAACAGGGAGCCTAACATCCTCTGAGGACGTAGTGACATAGTGGCTTAAAAGCTTGTTACTATGCACGTCTTCCCGTCTTGTCGCTCTCTGGGATGAAACCGTAAAAGCCGCGTCGTATCCGCGCCTGCTCCGGAATCCTTTACAACAGTCTCAATTCTACTTCTGTGTGTGTGTGTGTGTGTGTGCGCGTGTAGAAATGAGGATTTGTTTCCAGGTGTGTACCTGTCGGACAGGAGAGTGTGTCAGGTGTGCGGTGATGATGCCTCCGGCTGTCATTATGGAGCTGTCACTTGCGGGAGCTGCAAAGTGTTCTTCAAAAGGGCCGCAGCAGGTGGGTGCGACAAAAAACAACAACACGAAAACGCACTCGCGCAATTACTCAACGGCTTATTTAATTTCTTACGCCCACCCGTCCACGCGGGCAGGGCGCCGTGACCTGACATTACGAGGTTGACTTGCTCGTTATCAGTCAACACCCACATATCTTCGTTCGGAGTGCGAACCGAAGGCATTGTTGCGCTCGCTCCCTCAACCTCGTGGGGGGGGTTTTTTTTCTTCTTTTTTCTGTACCACCAGGTAAGCAGAACCACCTGTGCGCCAGCCGGAACGACTGCACCATCGACAAGCTGAGGAGGAAGAACTGCGCCTCGTGCCGCCTGAAGAGATGCTTCATGTCGGGAATGAGCCTTAAAGGTGACGGGAACATCAGAGTGAGCGACCGGGAGAGGGAAGGCTGTGTGGTGGCTTATTTGGAAAGTGGCGTTATTGCAGGGCGGTAATGTGCCTTTGACGCATTGGATAAGAACCTATCCATCAAATGTAGCTTCAATACAGTCTTAAAAAAAATGCATCGGCCACGAATTGAGAGCATTTGCCCCATGGTTATGATAAAGAACCGCTCCGCTGGTTGAAGCCCTTCAAGTACTAAACCATTCATATGATCGCCTTCCAGTCTTTTTTTTCCCCTAGCTATCTATTGTGTAATAAATTAGACATAACAAGTTGAAGTGGAAGCTTCTTATCTCCTTCTTGCCCTCATGTCTTCTCCTCGTCCGTATCGTCTGTGGCGCGGTTCTAGGTCGCAGGCTGAAGGGAAACGGACAGACGAGGAGCGCGGAGGAGGAGCAGCAGCAGCAGCAAGGGCCCGGCGAACGGGTCGGGAAGAGGGACGTCATGGAACCAGGAAGCGCAACTGTCATGGCTCAGAGTGAGGATTCGGAGGGCCGCCATCGCGCTGACTTGACACCGGGCACAGTCCATGAGAGGAGTCTCAGTATTTCCTTTTTGATTTGTCTGTGTGTGTGTGTGTGTGTCTTGAGCAGCATCTCAGGCCCTGGCTCTGGGCATCCCCCCGACCCTGCGCTCGTGCCTCTCCCTGCTCAGCGTCCTGCAGGCCATCGAGCCGGCCGTGGTCAACGCGGGACACGACCACGCGCAGCCGGACAGCCCCGTGTCCTTGCTCACCAGCCTCAACGAGCTGGGGGAGAGACAGCTGGTAACGGTGGTGCGTTGGGCCAAGGCGATACCAGGTAAAGCACTTCCGCTGGTTTCAGGTTTCAGCCCCAATGCCAGACGAGCCCCGTCCACGGTGTCGGGCCCGAGCAGCAACGATAAAGCAACCACCACAAGGTCAGCCGCGTCGGCGCCGATAACGCGGACGGGCGGCTCAGTCGCTTCGTGGTCAAATGCGGAGCTCACATTTTCATACGCAGCAACGGAAAGGAAGATTTCAATGCAACTCCCATGTTCACAGTAATTATTCCGCAAAGCTCTACAGCCGCCAGGGACGAGTCTAATGTCTGATCTCAGAGCTGTTGTCATTGCGCAAGGCCTCAACCTCTTGCTCCAGAGATAACAGGCAATGCCAGGAGTCAGTGCCAGCTGAGCATCCCCTCAGTTCGTTCCGCTATCCGCCACTAGAGGGGTGTGTGATCACGTTCAAGCCAAGAGTAGCAGGCCAACGTCTCCATTCTGTCATGACTGTAATTGGGTCTATTATATCCGCTGGTGTTATTAAGTGTTCTTTTCCCTCATGTGTGCAGATGTTTGGTTTAAAAGACAAAGTGTTCTCAACAGGTTTCCGTGACATGCACGTAGACGACCAGATGTCAGTGATTCAGTTGTCGTGGATGGGGGTGATGGTGTTCGCTTTGGGCTGGAGGTCATACACTCTCACTAACAGCTCCCTGCTCTACTTCGCCCCAGACCTGGTTTTCAATGAGTAAGTCACGGGAAAAAGCACTCCCTCTACACTCTGTAGTAGTTCACAACGTTGGGTTTGGAAGCCAACCAAGCACAGAGACGTTCCCCGTTCCTGTTTGTTCAGGTCTTAACCGCCAAAATAGTCACATGGCCGTTAGGTCTTGTGGGAGTATAATTGCACCTGTCACCGCGATTTGAAGGGAAAGCCACAGGGTGATGTGCTTCAGAGGGTTTTTTCTTTAAATCACACAATGAACGGCGTGTTTTTCTAAGGTGAGGCGGTAAACAACTTTGTTCTACTTTCATCGTTTCCTTTTCGTCTGATATACGTGGCCGCGTGAGCGATCGCCTCAGATGGTTTATTCCGTTTGATCTTCCCCGATCCCACCACCAGTTCCCCCCCCCAAAAGATAGTTGAGTCGTTTCTTTTACTTTCTCGTTGACACGTTTTTAGAATCGTGCAGCAGCCTCTTTTGATAAGACCCTCCCCAAAAAAACGTATCCGACACCTGAGCTTCTGTCTTCTGTCTTTTATTTCTACTTTAAAAAAAGACTTAACGCAGAGTTTGTGGAGCAAATTGCCCGGAGTTGATTTACACAAATAACAATTCGGCCTGCCTCTCATCATTAAATGGTGTTTTGGTGATTAAGGAGGATGTTGCTCTTAATGCTCAAGCCAGCTCCAGCCCCTGTCGGAGCAGCTTCCACTCGGCTGGCGTTTCGCGCGACATTAGCAAAACCCTCATTCCGTCTGCATTAGACCTCTGTCACTGTGGGCTGCCTCTGACCTGCATGGTAATGGAAACGCCTGCCCTTGTTGCTGACCCTCATTTTTCTCTGCCTCTCTGTCGTTCTCTTTTTCCATTATCCACCTCACTCATTTCTTCTAACCTCTGCGGCTTTTTCCTCTTTCTCACTTCTGCCTCCATTAATTGTCTTCGTCCTTTCTATATTCCTCTCAGCCTGACCCCCCCCTCTGTCCCCGGCACTCCTGCTTATGTCACACCCGGTGCTCCTACTACCCCCTCGCCCCCCACCTCACAGTGTTTTCTTTTTCTCCCCCCCCCCACTCGTCCTCACAGCCAACGGATGGAAGTTTCCAGTATGTATGAACACTGTGTGAGGATGAAGCTGCTCTCCCAAAGGTTCTGCATGCTGAAGGTCACTCAGGAGGAGTTCCTCTGCATGAAGGCCCTGGTCCTCTTCAGCATCAGTGAGTCTGCCGGGGGGGGGGGATGTGGGGAGGGACACACGTTTGAAAATAATAACTTGAGCGTCCGCTGTGCAAGTGAAATACGACTGTTAATAGAGTTCTTCGGAGAATCGATGGGATGGATAAAGTCTCGGGGAGTTATCGCCGTGTGCTTTCTGTGCTCACAGTGCCAGTGGAGGGCCTGAAGAACCAGCGTTGTTTTGATGAACTGCGGACCTCCTACATCAAGGAGCTGGACCGCTTGGCCAGCCACTGCGGAGAGACCACCCGCACGCAGCGACTGTTTCAGCTCACACAGCTGCTGGACTCCCTCCAGTCGGTAATGGACACTATTTGCCTTCACTTGTCTGAAAGAGCACCCCGCTGGGACTTTGTTATAGAAGTGGGTTCCTAATTGACGCCACAGAACTACTGCTCGAGCAACAAATGGTGCAGCAAATCTGTGTTTTTTTTTTGTTATCAACTAACCAGGCGGCATCATGACGCGTTTGTCATTTCATGGCTGGTTGACTCTAGATCGAGGCGATCAGTTATTACGTGCAGTTACGGACAGACGTACATTAACCGTGACACCGTCCCAACAACAGTAACTCGCGGTACACCGGTTTGTGCACTAATTCCGAGCCATCGGCCAGGGGTTAAACACAGACCTTAAGGTCATGTGACGGCATTAACGTCTCTTCACTGGTGGTAAATCAGGAGGGAAAAGTAATGAGTCACTCTCTGGTGGTTTTATTGCAATATAAATTATAACTGTAGAGTCCCACAACAAACTGACACACATTGTCCATGACGCGAAGAACCCTCTAGTCCAAGTCAACATTGTTTAAGGCCGGCTGGCTGCACTACAACACTGACCTCCGCGTTGTATTGACAGGAAGCAGCAGCGCTAAAGCAGATACATTCTGGGGCTGAAAACACCGGGAAAGAAATTCTGTCTCAAATTGTGTTTAAAATGTGCTGGAGAGCGCCTGCACGGGATCTCTGAACGGATTACTGAGGAGGAAGACGGAAGCACGATTATTATTTGTCCAAATTGGAATCCAGAGCAAACTAAAGCAACACAAGAAAAAGATTAACCAAGCTCTGTTTCTGAGAATGAGGGAATAAATTATTGACTCATCTGTTATTCATCTACAACAAACGTATGTGTATGAAGTGCTTCAAAAAGTCTAAATAAGTATGTGTGTGTGTGTGTGTGTTCACATATACGGTGTGTGTGTGTGTATATACATTATATATATATATATATATATATATATATTACTCTTCCTAAATGATAAAAAGTACATCGTAAAATTCTGCCATCAAAATTAGCTGATTTTAACATCCAACATGGCGACTATACATCTTCATTTGAGTTACCAAATAAAAAAACTGTCACAACAAATGGTTTTTAGAACCCAAGTGAAGTCGGCGAAACCTGAAATAGATCATGATCCTTGGCACATTTATTGTATTAGTATACTCTGCTTTCATAGATTTCTTTATCATTTTTGAGCCGTTGCGGATTTGAACAAAGACTTTGTGGTATGCGCCCACTACAGGGACGCGGCCACTGGAGGGCGTTAATCGACTGCTTTTTCCGTCTAGTGCTGCTGCAGCTTGTAATATTACAACTAGTTATTATCCAACTTATTTCTTTTTATCATTGGTTTGGGCGTGACCACAGGAGCTGGAAAGCTTCCTCCCTAACCGAGCCAAGCTGCAGCAGTGTCAGCCCCACGTCTTTCACTGTGGATTTACTCGTAAGGGCTCAGCTTTGTCAGCGGCCCACTCTCATCTGAGATCTTCTAATGCCATGAGGGCGAGAGGGCACCCGGGGATCGTCTGGCAGGTTCCTTTTAGGCAGAAAACCAGAGTTGATGAAGACTTTACCTTTCGGCTTTAACCTGCCTGCGGGGCTTACGGCGTCACAATGAGTGTCATCTTTTTAAATCGCCTCCGAAAGCTTGTGTCAAAAGACGGGCTTCGATGTCCTTTGCCGTTTCCTCTTTAATCCGAAGGCTTTGTCCTTTTTTTTTCTTCCCAAAACGCTGCACAAACGTCCGCGCTACATCTCCGTTCCTAATAACCTCTCTCCTTTTTTCGCTTTTTCTTCTCAGATTGTGAGGAAGTTGCACCAGTTCACTTATGATCTGTTCCTGCAAGCTCAGTCCCTCCAGACGCGGGTCAACTTCCCAGAGATGATCTCCGAGATTGTCAGCGTCCACGTGCCCAAGATCCTCTCCGGCATGGTCAAGCCCATCCTTTTCCACGATACGGCCTGAAAAGGCGAGCCGCCGTGTTGAAACGCCAAGTGAGGGTTTGTGATTTCACGAGGTGAAGTGAAACACTCGATCACAGTGAAGCCACGAACGGCATAAAGCACATTCTTCCAAATCTAATTGCATCCACTTTGTTATTCTTACCGCCTGCTATCTGTATTACACACGGCACGTGTTTCCTGGTGTCGATTTAAAAAAAAAAAAAAATAGCCTTTTCATTTTTAGAATGCACTCTTTCTCACAGGCTCACGAAAGGCTCGTGAAACTGTCTGGCACGTAGAGGGCTTCATATTTAAAAGACGACGGGCTCTGTTTTATTTCGGGACGCAAGCCGGTGGTGAGAAAAGAGTTCACGTTGCCATTGCTTGTGTGTGTGCGCGCTGTGGTTTATGATATTTGCACTAGCTTCTTAACAATCAATGTTATTGTGTGCACCTGAGATGAGGGAAGTTGATTGACAGTTGATAAACGGTTGTGGCACGCATGCTAAGACACTAAGCCGTCTCGCCTGAACACAAGGACAGGCGCATCCAATCAATAGGAATAATAGCCAACTAATCGTTTTTAGGTGTCCACAAAACAAACACGCTTTTAAACTGCAAGTGACTGCACCGATGCCAATTCCAAATGTATATTTATGAATTTTCTATCATCAAAATGTCACACTGAAGAAAACAATTGTACGAAGCGCTTCAACGGCATCAACAATGCTCGTTAGTCAACCAACTGTTTACTTTGCTTGTTTTGTATCTACTTATTCAAGTACAGTTTTTCCAGGGGGGACATTTCATACCGTTGTGACTTTTCTACAGTTTCTTAAAAAGTGTTCTTTGCAAGTGCTTTATTGTGTGTCATCGTGCACTCATTGTAGCTTTTCATATTTTTGCTTAAACGTTTGAAAAGTAGGGTCCAGCCAAGAATCTGCTCATTTTGTTGCAACACAGAAACAGCTCATTGTGTAATAAAAACTGAAGCATGAGTGTGTATCCGTTTGTTATGGGGGGGGGAAAAAAAAACGAGTTTTTTTTAGAAAAAACTTCAGCGACGTCTTTTCCACTCAGGATCATCCCAGTCTCCACCCTGCCGGGTCACAGGTCACAGCGGGAGTCATGAGCATGTCCCAGTGAAAAGTTATTATTGTTTCTTTTATCCTGCAGAAATCAGCCGTGTGTGCAGACCTGCAGGGTGTTTCACCCCCATCTTGTGGCAGCTGTGGAATCTGCATCTGTAGCAGAGATGCACAACATCTGTTCCATCCATTGACACGTGCTTCCTAATGTCATCGGACACGGATTCACTCGATATCTGCACGGGGTCACCGTTAAATGGCCAGTCGCAAGAGGGGAGGTCAAATCGAAGGGGACGAGTTAATGAGGGGTGTATTGTCGTCAAAGGCAGCTTTGGGGCTCAAATGGTAAGAAACTTGGAAGGAAAACCTCACCAGAATACACTAATAAAAAAAATCATATCTTATTCTTATTCATAGGAAAAGTATACATGTTTTAACCATGTTTACAATGCATGTACATTAGAGCTGTAGAGAAAATGGCATATCTTTGAAGACCGGTTTGTTTTTACAATTTAAAAGCCTGTAAAACTAAAAAGCAGTCTGCCCGGGTAACCTCTACCGCCATTTTAACTCCCATTTCCTGGACAACCTCTTTCAACAAGTATTTGTTGCTCTCTTAAGTGAATTGGAGCTGAACAGAGTTGGGTTTGAAGGGCACGTTTATCTCGTATTTCTAAATATTCCCAGCTTCTCATGCCCATGTGGCTTCCCCTTAAAAAGATCGGCGGCCCGTAGCTTTGCAATGATTAAAAATGAATGCGTTGATGTCGACATTTGAACTTCGTTTGGATTCCATTTGATTCCTGTGTTTTCTCCGAGTCTGCTCTGCATCAATATTACATGCCTACTCCAGCAGAAGGGGGATTTCTCTCCCGGTGGATAGCGGTGACCGCAGAGAGCACAAACGCGCTGACCACAAACAACAAAAGTTGAAACTATTCCCTCATGTGGAGATTAAGGAAAGACTTAACGGGAGTTCAATCGTTGCTCTGGATGTGCGAGAATAAAACACAAAGGAAAACAACCATCAATTATTTTTTAAAAGGGAAGAAAACTTGACGCCCAAGTAACCGAACACCCATAATGTTCCCGCTCGTGTGGAATTGCGGTTGGCACGTGGCTCAATTCTTCTTGCAGGACCTTCCATAAAACTCCAGCGATGATGTTTTTAACACCGCAACTCACGGCTACAGTGACCGGAAAACAATTAGAAAAGAGGCGGTAAGGTGACACCCCTGAATGGATCGTTTCTGTGGCCTGTCCAGTGGAGGGCCATTCCGACCCAAGCACCAGTCCATTAACAACCAATTAACTTCCTATTAATATTTTACCAGACAGGGCCTCTCTTCCTGACGTGTTTTTAAGGAGCTTTTCCCAGGAGTGTTTGAACATGAGCAGCTTTTAGCGCAGCATAAAGAGGCCTGTGTAATGGGCTCAAGGAGAAGGAGAAGCAACCCGATAGCACCAAGGAGGGGAGACAGACTCCTGCAGCTGGCCTGTCCCAAGCCGGACCCGGGCCCGAGCCGGGACCAACACTTACACACACACACACACACACACACACACAGACACAGACAGACGGCCATGATTTTTGTGTGAGATCACATCACCATAAGTGAGAAAGATTCGATCTGGCTTTCATTTAAGAAATAACAGTAAAGAAATTGAGGGGAGAGAGAGAGTTACAACATGCAACAGAAGGTCCAAAGGTCCTGCCGGGGAACCTTTTGGTTAACGAAGCGCTACATGTTTTTGCAAAGATCTTCCTGATTAGTTTTCCTTTCCATATTGCGGCTGAGGAGCCGCTTTTCTTCCAGGTTTCCCATGAAATAAAGTCTTAAAACAGGAATATACACCTGATCTGCCCTGTAAGGTCGTTTTGGGTGGACATTCAGAACTAGATCAGGAAACTCCCTGCTCTGAGACAAACAGAAAAAGAGAGGAGGAGAACGAGGGAGGGGGGAGGCAGAAAGAGAGAGAGAGAGAGACCATTATGACTACAGCCCGAGGCTACTCCCAACGGAGAAGGCATTTGTCTTCACTTGAAAGTATGATTTATTTTTCCACAAGTCAGAAGGGTTATGTTTGTCACCGCACAGTGAAAACGACTTTTGGAAATAGCAGCGGAGGCAGAAATGGAAAAAGAAATAATAAAAAAAAGGCTTTTCTTATGCCCTCCGCTTTCAAAGACTTCGTCTCCGTGGTAACCGCGTTCAAGATCGCTTTCAGTCTTCATTAACTTTAGGTAATCATACTGAACCTTGCGTCTGATTTATCGGCAGGAGGAGCATGTGTGTGTGTTGATGATTAAGAGAACGGGGGGGAATGGTGGAAGAGAAGGGAGGGGGGGGGGGGGGGGATGTGGTTGTATCAGGTTCCTTCCACTGGGTGTAGATGTGGTCTTAGATTTCTCTCTGGGCTGCTGATTAACTGGGTGCATGTGTGTGTGTGTGTGTGTGTGTGTGAGAGAGAGAGAGAGAGAGAGAGAGAGAGAGAGAGAGAGAGGGAGAGGGAGAGGGGGGGGGAGATCTGGGAAAGCACTGAGGAGGAGAGGAACTTCAGCTTTAATTTCCCCCAGCTCCACATATTACACCCCCGCGCTCTCTGTTTTTATTGGAACAGAGACCTGAAAACACCAAGTGTTTATGAAGCATTAAAACAAGGCGGGGAACTCGAGTGTGGAATTATAAATCTATACATTTGGCTCTGTCTCCCACGAGCAGGATTAATCCTTTTATGTCGGATTCCGTGTGTTTTACGAAAGACAGATGATCAGAGTGAGAGATCACGTTCATCACCTCGACGGGAGGCTGGAGAAAACAGTCCTTCGAGGAAGGGTGGCGGGGTTGGGTGGGCGGATGGATGCGGCACTTTGGGGGGGTGGGGTGCAGACTGAAGGAGTAACCGTGCATCACCCTGTTTGAACACACGGAGCGGGCGAGGAGGCCGCGTTACACCCTACGAACAGTGAGCTGTCAACCACGTACGAAGGGACCACGCGTGCTATGGATTACTCACAGAGAAGCGCCGACGGCCTCCATACCTGGAGACACATTAGCTGGCTCTAATTAGAATAAACGCTCGGATGTTTTTGCTTGCGGGCCTCGTCTCGTTCCCCTTGCTGTGTTTCCATCTCGAACGTCGCCTTCTAGGCTTCTCTTTCTCCCTCCTTCTCTGCACTCAGTTGACTCTCCTCTCGCTCCTTTTTGCCTTGTATCTGTCGCTGGGGGAGCAGTGGAACACCACTAGCTGTGACACAATCAGTGTCTGCCCATGCTCCAGCCATCTCCCCCAAGTTCATTATCTGTAAACAGTGTCCATGCCCCCCCCCCCCCCCCCACCTCCTCCCAGTCTCAGCCAAACGCGATGTGACAGCGCCGCCAGGGCCCTCATTTACAGCCATCACAGGACAGATTTCCCCCCTTCCCTCAGCCGGCTCCCCCTCGCTTGGTTTTTCTTTTTCTCTGCGTGAGCCGGTGAGCGTGTTGGCGGCGCTCCATTCACCGAAGGAAGGATGCACGTATCTGTGTGTCGGAGCAGGCGAAAGCCGGACCAGGAACATTTGCTCTGTCGGTACCGATCCTTCAAACGACGTGTTGCGACGATGCTGCCCCTTTATGTCCGCCCCTCTCGCTCACACTGTATGTGTGCATATTTCAAGTAAGGTCCTTCCTTTTCTGTGGCCGTGCTTTTTGGAACACCCTAGGGCAGGCACAGCTGCCACACACACACACACACACACACACACACACACACACACACACACACATACACGTACTATTGTAACGTTCCGTGTCAATAAAGAGCCAGTTTCTTATCACTCGGGTTTATTGTTGCCTGTTGTCGGCCACAGCCACGCCATTCCACAACACCCGGTCATCATTTTAGTCAGAACTCAACTTCCCCTTCTTGTGCTCCCAGACTACCCACATTACCCCGGAAGGGGCGGTACCCCAACCCTGGCCTACGTAACAGTAACATTAATCAGAACCATATACATGTATGAACTTAAGGCACGCTACACTATGATACCTTGTCCATTCTCTTCTTTCCTCTAAATATTGCACTTTTAGTTGTAGCCTCAGGCATCGGTTCTGTCTCATCCTGGGAAGGTCAAACAGAGACGCACACACCCATGGATTTTAAATATCTCTGAGGCTGAGATAGTTTTACGGGGAAATCATGTTACGGGTCAAACGATTGAATCATTAATGGGGGGGGGCGGTGCAATAACAATCGGCCCTTGTCTGTTGTGATTCCGACGGGATATTCACATGGCCTTTCTCCACCTAACCTGATACTGCCGTGTTACGATCCAAATCCAATAGTGCAGACTTGGCAAAAGGATCCCCCCCCCCGCCCCCCCTACTGTTTCGAGAGAGCGTCTTCGGTCTGCCTTCACAGTGGAGAGTATTAGAGAGTCTGTATAGACTATCGACTGCCGTGCCACATTTCCAAGGACGAGGCAACACATCTTCATCAAAACAGTCATGGTAAAGTAATTCACAATCATAGGACTCTTTGACTATACACTGCTCTATCGATAGTGTGTAACTTCTTTGTGCATGTATCCAGTATCATAATGTATGTGTGTGTGTAATCTGGCATTCCTGACACACTAATCTTCGCTCCTTTTTCACAGTGCCAAATATGGATTCAGAGCATAACTTCAAATCAACCGAGCAGAATCCGGAGCGCATTCATTGACTCGAGTTGTGGATATGAAAGCGGACGATTCCGCGTTCCCACATCTGCATGTGTGAAGAGCCACACTCGGAGCGATGCGAGTGAACTCAACACACGGGAGATTCAGTTGAAAGAGACGTGTGCAGCTCTGAGCGAGGCGGTTCGAGTCCCCCGGGCCCGAGTGGAAATCCGTGTTGTTGTAAAGAAAAAATAATAACAACCCCGCTGATGGATTCTTGAGTATTTTGGGGTCCGCTGTGAGAATGGACGCAGAGCAACACGGAAGGTCACCCCTCTTCGCTGTTTTTTTATCGTCGGCCATTGCCAGAAAACACAAATCTTCTTAGACCTTCTAAACACAGCGAGCCGGACACACGGGCTGACAGCTTCACTTAGGAGGCGGGAATCAAACGGGCTTGTTAATGCAGCTGCTGAAAACAGCCCCATTAGGAACAGTCACTCCTATTCTTTGTTTTTCCATCATTTGTACTTGCCTTTTTCATTGCCCCCCCCCCTCTTTTGGGCCCGTCTGGCGCAACAACAAAAAATAGAAACTCGAGAGAAAAAAAGGAATGAAACATGTTCGCTTCAACATTTAATGAAGACATTTCTCTTGCACTTAGCTCAGAAGGGATATCATAGAGAATAAAAATAAATAGGGGGAAAAAAACGTCGTAATAGGATTTATTTTTTGAGGGGAGGGGGGTGGTTCGTGTTCCTCAATGAAGGCGCTGCCATGTCTAGCTCCATCGAGATTGTTTTGCGTCATTATGCATTCTCATTACGGCTTAACAGAAGTTTCCCATCTGGAGAAGCAAAGTCCCTCTTAACGGTCCACTCTGCTCCCATTTCAAACCCCACAGACATTCTCCGAGGCCCAAAGACCAAAAGCGCCGTGTACAATGCTCCTCTTTTATTTGTTTTCTTCCCATACTTGAAGGAGAAAACAAAAGACGACATGTGTAATTACGGCATGAAGCGCGAACATGTCTTGTAGGACGGGGCTGTGCTCTCGGCGGCGGGCTAATTGTAACTTTCCCCTACTCAGTGCCTGAGTCATACGATAGTCACAAACGTGAACATGCATATGCCCCCCCCCCCCCCCGCTGCCTCTGCACCCAGTTCGGTTTCACTTTCCGCTTCACAGAAACGGGATGTTTCTCAACACCGTTTATGGCCTTTTATTGGAGTCGTATGTGTGATATTGGTGCCATTTTCTCAAGCCTATCAACGCCATAGAGTTTTACTCTCTGTACTTTGTTCAGGTAAGAAATAAAAAAAAACAATAAAGACCCAAATCTTTATTTTTTTATTAGCCATAAACAACCCGTGAGATTGCAGCGGGATGTGTGTTAACACTGCTGCCGGCTCCAGAACCTGCCAGCCACAGCCGCCAAGCCTCCTCCGCCAGTTAAAACCACACTCCAACCACGAATGGCATCCCGGCCTTGGTCTACACACACACACACACACACACACCATTCCACACATTACTCCCCTCAGCGCCGCTTTTGAGGCGTCAGAGAGAGAACTAGCCACTGTTCCACTGTTTTTTATTGCTCACACAGCAATGTGTGAGTATGCATTTATATATATTTGTGTGTGTGTGTGTGTCTGTGAGTGTAGGCAAAAGAGTGTTTGCTCTTCAAAGGCAGCTAAAGGGGGCGGGGGGTGCACTACTTAAGGCCTATTAAACCTGGAGCCCTGTTCATTGTGACTGGGAGAGAGAGCGCTGCGTGCTGAGGCAGACAAAACGGCGAAGGCATACCTTTGAACCGGAGTCATGTGGGAGCTCACGTTTTCACAAGTGCTGCAGAATTGAACACAATGTTTTGGTGAGTCCCCTGATACGTGTGTGTGTTCTTTCTTTTTTTTTTTCTTACCAAGGGCCAGCTAACAGAGAATCTGTTTGGGCTTTGCCCTGACGGTGCGATTACAAGCCCACAGTACATAATCCAACATACTGTGAGTTGTTAAAATATGACCGTTGCAGTTCCCCGGGGCTATATAACTCACACATCTCTCTCTCTGTCTCACACACACACACACACAACGCACACACGCGCTGTGGTGCACATTCCTGTGGCATGCACACTGTCCAACACTCTCCCTTGCCCTCTCTCTCTCGCTCTCTCTCTCTAATGCAGGCACCCAGGCACGAACATGCAGTTTATTTAAAGCTTGCTCCAAAGCTTTTGTTCCACAGACAAAGAGGTGAAATTCACTCGCAGATCAATACTTCAATGGACTTTCAAACCTTCATTACACTTTATCACACTGCAGCCGTGGAAGGAAAGCATGTGTCCGGCAGAAGGCTACCAGCGTCTACGCTCCTCTCGATCATTATATCATCCAGGTACAGCAGATGAGCACAGAGGACGGCGGTTTCTGAAAGGTAGCAGGACGGAAGCAGCTACAGCCGATCAATGCCAGGGACTGCATTTTTTTCTTTTTACAGGGGCTCATTGGACGGGAGGAGGAGGGGTTCTGAAAACAGAGAGTAATTATCAGAGCCTGCAGGAGATGGTTTGTGCAATGCAAAGTATGCTTGGATTGATTTCCAAAATTTGCTCCCGATAAAAGAAAGAGACAAGCCGAGTGCATGTCCCGGGGCCATGATAGATTTGCCAGCATTGGATTCATTTATAGAGTGGGAGTGGAACTCTATTGTTGGATCATAATTCAAACAGCCTGCTTCTTTCAGCTGTGGTAGATGAAACACCCAGGAGGATACTGCTGTAGTCATCTGCATTATACGTGTGTATACATGTGTGTGTGTCTGTGTGTGTGTGTGTGTGTGCCTCCTGCGGAATCATGCTCACTAGCACAACTGTGGGGCTCGTGCGGTCCCCGGTGGCGGAGCGCTGGACAGGAGATTTATGTTCTCTGTCGTCCAGACACAGTTCCCCCAGCTAGCCCGCCGCTCATTATGGCTCCTACATGGTCATACGTGTTACTCTAACAAGCTGCACCGAGCCCCCCCCCCCCCCCCCCCCCTCTACAGCCTGACGGAGTGCGTTCTTTCTGCTACAACCCCCCCCCCCCTCACACACACTCCCCAAACCCTACAAGAACCCAGCAGAGACGCCACAGCGCCTGCAAGACTTATCTCCGGCGAGGCAGGAAGGCAGGAAGAGGGCCGCGGAGTCGCTCGGCCATCCATCATGGTGAGCTTGCGTTTATTAGGCCTCGGTTTAATGAGGCTCGCACGAACCGCGCCGCTATTGAAATGTTTGGTTTGTGGGGAAGTGAGGCATGGGGAGGGCCGCTGTTAGGCACCGCGATGGCCATCAAAGCAATAAAGGGGCGTGTTTGCTAATCTCTCCATGAACCTGATACCAAAATGGGCGCCGTTCTCGGTCGGGTTGCGGCCACTGGAGCAAACACCGAGGCCAGACGAACAAACAGATAAGTCGTTTGTCAGCTGCTTCGCTTCCGGCGGTTTTATCAGTTGTGCTGCTAATCCCTTTAATGATGCATCCCGAGTCTGTTTCGCTACTCGGGTCTGACTGATCATTACGTGCGTCGTTTTATCTGCTCGCTTGTTTACAGCTCTGTGCTCGTGCAAGAGAATCGACAGCGACATGAGCTTTGCTTTGTCAGGACAACAATCCCCCGTGAACTCCCCAAGAACTGGTAATATCCCCTCATCGGGACATGTAGCTGTAGCTGTTCACTTGCAACTCTAATGATTTCTGTAATGAAGACACATTGCACATCGTCGACAACCCATCAGGCCACTGATCAGGGGAACAACTGACCTAACCACAGCTAATGATCTCCCATTGGCCTCCTTCGATTCTCTCGCGAAAAAAGACGACAAAGTCGCACAAGGTTGAAGGATGCAAGGAATTGGCCAAAGGCCAAATGAAGAGAAGGCTGGAGAGGAGCTTTATTTACAACCTGGCGAATGTAAGATAAGCTAGCGCCATGGAGGAGGAGGGGAAGAGGGGAAGCGGAGGGCAAGACAGATGCACCCCGAGCGCTGCTCATATTTCAAGCGTATTTCAAGCGTAGCCATCAAGAAGTGGCAAATAAAATGTCTGCATTCAAATTTTACAGACCAGTAAAGTGTAACTTAATAAAGGCAGTGAAATGCCTGCTGCATCGACTGCTTGTGCAACAACAGATCCCCGAATAATGGAGGATGTCATTAACGGCATCATTAATGAGCTCGCTCGATGCCTTTGTGATGAAACGCTTTCCGTTGGGCGGTCTGACTTATTCCAACTCGCAGTGGGAAGAGAAAACAGTGGTGATAGCGCCGTCACCGAGCAGCAGCTGCAGCGCTCCCCCCGAAAATGCCTTTCCTCATTAATTGCGCCGCAATTTGTCGCGCGCTAGGTCATTCACCTCGGCAGCTCTGGCATCAGCGAGGACTGTGAAGGTTCTTGGAAAGTGCCGTTTTATCATCGCACCAAGTAGAGGCATTTTGAAACGCGAGGCAGGTCAATTCATCCAATCTAAAGCTGTTTGAGTTGGCGTGCCGTGCGGGTTTTTAAAAAGATATTTGGGAGAGGGTTTCACTTTTCTAACACATCCTCCAAGGTACACCGCTTCTTCCCCAACGGTACATAACCAGGCTGGCGGAGAGAGAGAGACGGAGAGCGCTGCCATTATAAACCCATCAGCCGAGGCAGGCAGAAACAGAACAAACAGTCACTGATATTAGAGAAAACTCCAACCCCAGCAGGACGCAGGCGAGCCTCCATCATGCTTCATGCCGGGCCAAAGACAATGCCGGGTCGCTACAGTTGGCCTGGCCGTGTTCCCTCGTGCCACGACCAATTATCTTATCTTCTTTGATGCCCCCCAGCTCTCCACGCAACCTCGGCAATGCACAAACAAGCGAGGTGTGGAGGAGGTGAAGGCAGGGTTTTTTTTCATTTAGGGAAAATAACAACAAAGTCAAGCCGAGCCTTTGGGTTTTCATCCAGACCCATTTCCACCGCTGAGTCGGGTCTGAGGGGAGACCGCGGCGCTCGGTCTGGTGGACGCCCGGCCGAGCGGCCCGGCTCGCCGGGCGCCTCCGCGGTGACAGTGCTGGGTTTAATTATCCCCAGCTGTGCTTCATCTTCCTCCCCAGCTGGAGTCCATGTCCCAGTGTCCTTTCTGTCACACTGAAGTCAAGGTGAGACACGAGGACGAGTGTGTGCGCGCGCACACACACACGAACGCACACTTTGAGGCTACACGTGCAGCCACAAATACACAATGAGATGAACGCAAGCACTGGACACACGTGGAATACAGAATTGGAATTTAATTCAATGTGAAGCTGTTCATCTAATTATTTAAATTCTTTCCCTTTTGGCGCTGATGAATTGGATTGGAACAAAAATTCTTTGAAAACCTCCCGAGATATTTAAGAGTCAATGGCATTCTGGCCAATGAAGAGTAAATGTCGTCTCTGTGTCCCGATTTATGCCAGAGAAAACTTTTCCCTTTCTAGAAGCCAGACAGCAGCATCTTGAATGCCAAGCGGGAATTATTATCTCGTCCTCTACCTCAAAAAAATGGTCTCCTTCAAAAACAATTTTTCGGTTTCTGTCTCTTGTTTTTCGTTCATGTGTGTTGCATGAGACTTAAAAAACAAGAATAAAACAAGATAAACCTTCTGACCAAATCCTAGTGAATGCTAAATGAATGGTGATGTTAAAATGTATGGAAGGCCTTTTCTAGTCTTCACTCAAAACGCTTTACACTCTCATTCTCTACCCGTTCACTCACATTCATACACCGATTGCGCCTACGGGAGCAATTTGGGGTTCAGTGTCTGATCCAAGGACACTTCAACGGGCAGACTGGAGGAGCCGATTGAAAAACGGGCCACTCTCCGCATCAGCAGGGCTGACACTGGGGTGATGTTGGTAATTATGCTGCACGTATTAGCATTTGGGTGCATATTTGAATCCCAAAAATGGTATTTGGTATTCTTTTGTCTTAGTTCTTCTCTTTATTTTCAAAAGATTCATTTTTTTCCTCTCTGTGTCACTCGCAGGCTGGTGAACGCTGTCAAAAACATCTCTGTGTTTTTTCACAGATAATTTAATCTACTAAATAATTAAAAACACAAACCTAAATGAAATATAATAACAACACATATTGAATAGACATTATTTCTGATGACAGCTTCTCTCTAGAAGAAGGAAGATCCCTTTGACTCTTGAGTGCTGCTCAACATCCCGGCTATTGTAGGATATTACAAACAAATATACGACCCGGTTCATAAAATTAATAAAAATGCATATAATGTACACCAGAATACAGCCATGATTCTGATTCAAGTGCAATGCTAAATGATTCTGAAACTGTGTAATCAATAAAGTAATGACAATATTGTAAAACCACTGTAATTCTGCAACTGTAATAGAATAATACCAATGTACAGTTATGATTGTATTTAATGTAATCAATTGGAATGCGTGCATGTAATACTAAGCACAACAACTGATATTGACTGAGGGTCAATCGAAATCCAGTTCTGGTGAGTTCAAGTTACATTGAACTTACCAGAAGGCCACTCCCAGAGGTTTCACACCTTTAAGCATTGGTATAAATACCTGTAGGAACCATTGTTCTCGAGTTCACTGGTGGAGGCGACAGACGGGCACTATGGGGGTCAAAGGACTGACCTGGGGCCTGTTGGTTGCTGAGACCAGCGGCTCCTCAGCTGAGATGTTCTTTTTACCACAACACATCTCTTTTATTAAATACATTTGATTTTAACCTTTTGATCTGCGATGCCCTCTGTCCGTGTGACGTTTCTTCATTTTTGAACACAACACTACTCAACTCACTCAATCAAATAGGAGGTCCCTGTGGCGGCGGTGCTCATTGCCTGCTGACATGCACAGTCACACACCCATTTACAGTTGCTTAAAACAGATGTTGACTGTTGAGACGACAGACTACCACCCACGCTCCTTTGGGGACGAGACAAATGCAGATGAAGGCCTTCCCGGCGGGGGGCTCCTTGCGCCGACCGCTCCTCTGGCAGTTCTGATTGAATCCCAGTGTGACTGGGTTTGACTTCGACCCATCTGTGCGACTGTCCTTGGCCTCGGTTTGGGGTGCGGGGCGGCGGGGGGGCGTGGATTCATCCCAGCGAGAGGCTGTTAGGGTCATTACAAGCCTCTGCTCCGATATTTCCACTTCTGTGATGGGAGCCAAATGTTGTGCTGGAATCCCAGTGTGTCTGTCCGTCTTTGTTCCCGTCTCTCACCATCCTGTCCGGGCCTACGCCAGCGCAGCTGTGAGCGGCAGCGTGTAATAAAAGTCTAATGCGAGCAGCTGCTGGGGTTTAAACTGTAATGAGATGGTGTGTGAGATTACCACACTCCGCTAGTCGCTGAGAGAAAGCCTGGCACCTCCAACAACACCGAACCCCCCCCCCCCCCCCCCCCCCCCCCCCGGTGCCTCCTCCCCTACGGTACAATTACACTTTGGATATGGCTAATAGAATGTCTACACAATGCCTGTAAGCAAGACGCATAATGAGCCTTAGCTTCAGCCTCTTCCCTTCTCTTTTCCTCCGTCTTCCCGTCTCCCTCTCGCATGCCCACATCTGCGCGGGGCCTCCACCCCCGAAGGAGTTGCCGTGAACTGCGAGGAGCTGATGTAGGAAACAGGGACAGGGCTTTTCTGAAATCAAAGGCGCGCCTAGTCAGAAGATTCCCAAAGAGGGAGACCACTTCTTTTTCCCCTTTGAGGGGCCTGATCGCTGGAAACCCAGTTCGCCTGCTAACGCCAGCACAGCAAATAATTCGGTCCTCGAGTCATGAATAGTTGAAAGCCTTGTGTCAACTTCATTAGTCATCACGGGGGAGTTGGTGGTACAGGATGTATACCTACCCACATGGTGCCCAGACATTCAATGGCGGCGTTACAATGAAAAGGGGGCTTGCAGTGGAGTTGCTTTAGGCCTGCTGTGGAGTCTTTGTTAAGCGGCACTTTATCATGCTAAATCTTTTACTTTTCACCCCTTCCCCTTTCTCATTATCTGGCCTTTTCTCCATTACCATCTCTTTTTGTGCTCGAGTTTCATTTGTTTTACTCCTTCTACTTCTTTGCCCCCCCCCCCACACACCCCCACCCCAACCACTATTATTGGAGCTTGGCCGTGATCGGATGGATGCGGGAGGACAAAAGTCCTTGTTATGCTTGCGGCACCACCTCCCCTGCTCTCTGATAAAAGTCCAGGGTCTTGAGGATGTGAGGCGCCTGTACCTGTCGTAGCGCTGCTGCGATAATCGGCCCAAAAGAGAAGGAGGAATTCTTCTGAATGCTCGCGGCTCTTCATTACCTCATGCAGGGGTGGGGGTTGGGAAGGGGGGTGGGGGGCTGGAAATTGTGAATGTGACCCCCCGGGGAGCACAGTGGTGGGGGTTTCAATGCACCACCCGGGTCCGTATTCTTCCACACCTGAATGCAGAGCCTCGCGGACAATTAGTGGAGAATTCTAGAAGGCACAAGGCGTCGGGTAATTTGCAGAGTCCGTCTCGCCTCGGCCCTAGCCTTGGCCCTGCAAGCCGCCGGGGATATTTCACCTTCCCACAGCCGGGAAGGGGGGGGGGGGTTGGAATGCCCCTGGCAGGGAGCAAGAAAACGGATGCTCTCAGAGAACTTAAATGAGGGCAAACTCAATTTCTTCAGGTATTTAGGAGATGTCGAGTGAGGCAGCTCAGGCCATTCAATTTATAAACGTTATTGCTAAGTGCGTGCGTGTCAGCCTCGGCGGCCGTGGCTGCGTTCTGCAGTGCGCCTCTACGCCTGCATCTGCAGGTCGATTTTTGTGTTTCGCAAATGGCCTGTCACTGCTGCACATTAACGCCGCTGCAGACGAGCCCCGCCGCATTATGAATGCAAAGGACAATCAAGTCATTAAATAAATGTTTGAGTCTGGGCCGGGGCTCTGCAGCCTTTTCGGCGTACGCCGCCGTCCCATTCATTAGCCCACCTCATCGTGTTATCATCCTCCACAGCAGATAGAGTCTGCAGGAGATAACAGTTGTGATTCAACCACACCACGGCCCTTGATTAAAGTGCTGCACTAAGTGACACCTCGTTATTACCGCGCCGCAGATCCCTCTCTTCGTCCCCAACACGATTTCGGGGCGATTACCAGATGGCCGTGACAGCAAAGTAAAGTTGAGGGAAATTTTTTTTCATCTGGCACAGTTTGACGCCACCGAATTACAAAACATCCAAACAAATGACTCTGCTAATGCATCAGTCAGCTCGCTCCCGTTTCCCCTTGTCATCTGCTTGTCATGCGATGCCGCGGCGCCGCGGCTCCCGGCTTAACGTGGAATGCCGATTGCCACACGAGATGTCGGTAGTGTCCCAGCGCTCCCTCTCTCTGAAACGTGTGTTCCAGCTGTTACCACTCTATGGAGTTGTGAGGTTATAATGAGCATGGAAGCAGCTGCTTCCTCCTACAGTAGAGGCCCCAGCCTCTCTAATCCTGATCATTAAGAAAGGGAAGGGTGTGCGGAGCAGCGGCGCACAGACTTGTGGGCCTCAGCACCCCAGGACACGCCGCGCAGACTTGGGTTACCCGACCGTTTTATTAGTTGGACCAGCAGGTATGGAACCTTATTGATCTGCCTGAGGTGGTAAAAAGGGATTAATGTATGCGAGACAGCTGGGGCAGTAACTGCAAAGAATGGCAGCGGTTCCGTTTTAATCCGTCATTGTCCAAACTTGGGTTTGAAAATTCAGCAAAAAAAAAAAGAAAAAGAAATTGCCAGTGATTTTCCTTCCGTCAAAGAGTGAACCCCGCGTGGCTCCGATGAAGACACGGCGGCCTTAACTTTACAACGCACAAACTCAATCTAAGATAGAAAATATCAGATTATTAAATATTTATGTTCTGACCTTTCTCAGTAATGATTTCATGATTTAATTTTCTACGGCTTTACCTTAAAGTGCTGGGAGAATACAGAGCAGACTCAAACGCCGGGCACGTGGGGCAGAAGATGATCTATGTCGACATTTGCATTCAGTTTGTAAATATCAACAACGCTCAGGCAGATTATTCATTAGGCTGGTCTCGCCCGTTCCGCTGTCTCTCGATAAGCCCTCAGACGTCGGCACAGACACATCTTCCTGTCTTTGGATTTCACTCTTTAATACACCCAAACAGTTGAGCGAGAGAGGTTTAATATGGACTGGTATCCAACACAAAGAGCTGTAACTTCACAGACCATGAACGCAGCGTCATTTAAACACAATATGTGCACGCACATAGCATGGAATGTACCCGTGTAAAGTTAATGGCGTTACATTTAGAATAACAAGACCGCTCAACCTTGTCACGGTTGAGACGACGTGATACTGCACCCAGAGCTGCGACTCTAACAAGGCTCTGTCTTTGGAGCAATTGTATGTAGATTAGTAATATGCAAATTCGAGGCATGACCTCGCTGTTTGCCAGGAAAAATCAGTCTCCTTTTTGATCTGCATATTAATGCCCAAAGAGTAGATGGAAGTTGAGACATGAAAAGGTTTAATAATATCAGAAGGTGAAAAAAGGCCGTGTCAGAATTAATCCGGCAAAGACAAAGGCTTCCAGAGACAATGGCCGAACCTTTAATTCATAATTGGGCCCTTTATTGATATTCCGCAGCCTCTCCAGCGCATCTCCCGAAACTGTGATTCATCTTTCTTAGCACTGCACGTTTGAAGAAAGTGGTGGGACATGTTTAACTTCCTCCTGTGTATCGTCCACAAGTGGCTGGGACAAAGCCAGACCGGGATTATCTCAGCCAGAATCCCCCCACCCATGGTGATAAATACACAAACTAGCTTAATTGCTAACCAAACTCATTTTTCAACTAGAAACACAAATGTAGGTGCAGTTCAGGGGACAGGCCGTGGCTTTATGTGTGATGGGCTGTCATTGCGTTTGCTCTGCCTAACCTCTCCTGACGCCTGGAGTCAGGGACCCCCCTCTGAATGTGTAATATTCAATCTTCCTGACAGCTCCGCTAATGACCAGGAGGAACCAAAACAGAGGTAATAGGTGAGCCTCAAAATTGCTTTTAAATTATCCCCAATAATGATTCCCTTCCAAGTAATAAACTGCGTGGTGTGTGTGTGTGTGTGTGTGTGTGTGTGTGTGTGTGTGTGTGTGTGTGGCGTGCCTCTAGGTGTGTGTGTGTGTGAGAGAGAGAGATCGAGTGGCAGTGTGTTTACGTCGGGTGAATTTAAAATGGCAGGCCTAATTATCAGCACTATTAAAGGTAAGTACATCCAGCTGCATCCCGGACAAGTCCTAATGAAGGACAGGAGACAGGCTGGACGCTTTCATCTGTCGTCTGTTGTTGGTCAATATCCAGAGGTGGAAGGACTACTCGAGTAAACGCACCGATATTTTCACTGTAGTAGGTTGTAGGAAAAGAAAAAAGCAAGCAGGTCACCTACATTTTGATTTAAAGATTTTGAGAAACTTTAATTGTAACAAACTAACTGGCGCTCTGAAGTAAGTAGCCTACAACTGATCATGAATAATAAATAGACAACAGCCTCGCTGCAGCGTCACAAGAATTAACCAGAAAGGAGACAAAACTAAGATAAATGTACAGAATTCATAACAGTTGCAACCGAGTCTCCCAGCAAAACGTGTAATAGCTACGTTGTGGACCAACGTGGTATTCTCACGCAAAGCGCAAAGCGTGAGAATACAGCGTTTTATTTGCAACGAGGTCACGTGACTATCAACTTTCCCTCAGCTAAAAAAAAGAAAATGGCAGAATGTCGGTCTATTATCTGTGAAAAACACAATATTTTAAGAAAGCATCAGGATTTGTATGCATTTTGATGGCATTTCAAACGAGAAGTATGCATTATATTTTCATAGTCTTCTATCAGAGAATGTAGAAGACCTTCCGTTTATTAGTTTCTAGTGACGTAGTTGCAAGGCAATGTAAATGAATGGGCCAAAATAAAACGTAGTATTGTCACGATTTTGGGGAGAAAGCGTGAGAATACCACGTTCCACAACGTAGCTGTTACACGTGCTCTGAGACTCACAATCAACAGCAGAAAAAACCCTCAGCAGGGCAAACAACAAACAACATGAACTCCCTGTGAGCAGAGGAGAGACGAACGCAGCTTTTAAAGAGCGCACAAGAAACCACGTTGCTAGGCAACAAAGTGTTCAGCAGTGCCTTGTTGTGCTCACCTGTCTGAACGGCACCAGGGACTCCTCCACCGTCCGCTGCCATTCCCAGTGCACGCCACTTTGTCCCAGTAGCCTATAGCCAGTCCACTTCTGTGTCTCAGTGTAACCAGTCCACTTCTGTGTCTCAGTGTAACCAGTTCACTTCTATGTCCCAGTGTAACCAGTCCACTTCTATGTCCCAGTGTAACCAGTCCACTTCTATGTCCCAGTGTATCCAGTCTACTTCTGTGTCCCAGTGTAACCGGTCTACCTCTACGTCCCATTGTAACCAGTACACTTCTAGCTAGTATAATGAGTCCACTTTGATTTCCCAGTGTCTCCTCAGTGTCTCTATTGGTTCGGTCCTCAAATTTGAGCCGAATAAGGCTTTCCAATCCAGGATTAATGGTCTCAAACAGCAGAAAGTTATGTTAGCATTTGAGCAATTAGCGTTAGCATGTTGAGCCGACCCAGCGGGTTCTCTGTATTGGTCGAGCACTTTACGGGTGTGTCACTTTTTCCACCCTTTAATTATCCACGCCTGCGGACGGCCTCTACAGAGGCACGTTCTCACAGCCGCTTTGGTTTTATTATTCAAGCTCTGAGAGTAAAACCAACCAAAACAAACTTGGAGCACCTTTCCATTTGTGGGAACAAACTTGCCTCAGGCTGATATGAATGCTAATGATGAACTTTCACACTGCAAACACTACTTCAGGATGATTATATCTTTAAAGAAAATGTGTTACCCAAAATGAATAATCTTGTCAAGCACCATTTGCAGTAAATTATGAAGATAACACAACTACTCTTAATCTGTTTTAATGAGATGTGCAATCCACTGTTCAGATGGAGCTGTCAAGAAACGTGTCTAAAAAGGTTTCTTGCATGGTTGTCATATTGATATCTCAAACATCTGTTCCTGTAAGAGAAAACTAGATGACTATGCCTCATTTAGCCCATTAAATCCACTTTGTTTTTCTCTCCAATGCGTACGCACATAATTTCTTTTTTCTTTGCCGGTCTCATGTAGGAATAGCTCCCTTTGAAAAAATAATCAATGTGTAATATTACAGTTGGAATGTTCATTGCCTCAACATGACAATATAAAATATAGTAAATATATAGTATGGCATAGTGTTACATTACAGCATACATACAGCAAATTGAGTTTCTGTGTTATTTCAGCATCGTTAGTGTGGATTGTGCAGCTTTTGTGTGGTACTAACTGTGGTATTAACAATTCAGCTCTCAGTCTTTCAACCTAAATAAGGTCCCGGTGAGAGTTCTCTAATCCAGTGTTTCCGTTGACATTGTCTGTCTGCGTCTTTCAGAACCATTACAAATGAATGTTACAACAATTACCTGAACGAGTGTTTTCTGATTCGTCACCTCTACGGTTGAGATTTGGTTTCGTTGGCACAAAAATGAGGTCATTGTTAAAAGGCAACGGCCTTGACTGCCGGTAGGAGACAGGAAATGGACTCCCTCGGTGCACAGTAAAATGGTTTGGAATATAAATTGCATTTTAAAAAACCAATGTAGTAGGTTTCCTACATTTTGTTCAACAAGTGGAACCAGGACTGGGGGTGACCCCCAAAGTGCCGTACCGAAGATAAGAGCCAGAGAGAGAAAAAAGGCATGGCATTGTCCTTGTGTAATAGCGTAAGTCACTAAAAAACATAATAAATGTTTTCGGTTGAACAATGTCATATTTAGCCTGTAAATGGAGATTGTTGTTGTTCTCCTATTGACTCCTATTGTTGTAGGTGGTCCGTGTTAAACACATACCAGCATGTACCACTGCGTAAAGACTGCAGCAATTTGTCTGAGAACTTTTTATACAGTACATTGAACACTGCAGACAGGGCTAATTTAATAGGGGCCACACTCCTGTATTACACTGTATTACAACACTCAGTGCTCTGTGCTCAACGCTGACGTGCAATACGTCTTGGTTTGTACCCTAATGCATGTAACACAGCAATTTGTCCATTTCTAATAAGTGATGCTTAAATACATCACTGTCACATTGAAGAACGCAACCGACTTCTTCCTTCTCTCGAATTACAACCATTGTAAGTGCTCTTAATTTTCCCGTGCTGGTGAATCATGAATGATATGAAATATTTCAAAACCGACGTAGAGCAACAGCCGAAAGAGTTTCATAATCAGACTAAGTACGGGGAGGTCCGTACTTAACTAAATGAGCCCAGAGCTGCGTAACTGTTTGACCTCTGCGTGGCACATTCATTTTCCAAACATATGTTGGCTATTTTGGCAGCTCTGCACTGTGAAACTGAGACAGGACGAAGAGGGTCTGTGCTGCATGTGAGCATGATCTAACTGGCTGTGAATATGGGGGGGGTAAGCCGTTGGAGAGGAAAAGTCAAAACGGAATGACATATTTGTTTGATGTGATGCAGATTTTTCTGAAGCTGAGGAGAAAGGCCTTAGGCCTTTATACTTCAAATCATTTCCACACACACTCATGCATACAAACACACACCATTATGGCAGCAGTCCCCACCAGCATAAACACCGGTACAGCTGTTCTAGTGTGTCTGATACGGACCGACAAGGTGACTTGTTGTCCTGTTGGCCACCTGAGAGGTAGTCCTCTGCACGGGCACACAGCAATCTATTCTCCCCAGTGGAGCAGTTATTTCCCCACTCCGTTCTGCTCCCCTTCCCTCCCCGTTTGCCTCCAAGTCAGCACCAGTTATTAGTATCTTCGGTGTGTGCACGTGTGCACATGTGTGTGAGAATGCACGCTAGGCTAATTCCCACTCCGATGCGCTGCAGTGTGCTACGAGCGTTCTCCGGGATATTGATGTGCTGCACATTAGGCAGCAGAGTGAATGAGCTCTGTGTGCTGTAAATATTCTATTGTCACTTTTATGCGTCCGTCGATGGCTTTGTCCGGTGGTAATTCGGCGGGTGTTACTATCCCCGGTAGCCTTCCCAGGCAAAGTGTCTCGATCTGCTCACACACACGCAGACATGATGGAAACGGAGGAAATGACACGACAGGGGGAGGGAAAGACCGGGAGGACACCAACACGCCTGCACTTTGCCTCCGGTTTCTCTCGCCGTCACAGCTGATCAGGCCCGGTTTGGGCTTTAGCTCAGCTTTGACCCGGCGCTGGTCCTGGAGGCAAACTGTTAAAAGACATTAAGTCAGCAGAGAGACGCGCCACTGCCTCCTCTCTATGCTAACCGCCGGACACTAAAAGTGTGTGTGTGTGTGTGTGTATTATGGAAACAGGGTGACTGCGGGCTAAGATCTGCACACATGTGTATAATAATGAGCCTTTGCATGTGTAACCTTGATGAGGTCAGGTAGAGAGCTGTGGGGGGGTGGCGGGGGGGGGGGGGGGGGGGGTGCAGAGTATTCGGAGCAGCCTTTCCGGTCTCTCTGGGTGCACCACATGCCTGTCGCAGCTCAGTGAGCAGACTGTGAAAAGCTTATGTAAATGACGAACCGCTCAGATGTGAAATCAGCCCTGTATTAAATTGTTTTGTTCCACTTGTCAGAGCTGATTAGTCCAAAAGCTCTCCAAAAGCTGCACAGGTATTGTGTTGATTGTATTCATTTGGGGAGGAAAAAAAAGAAACCATTGATCACCTCGGGGGAAGAGAATATGTGTAGGTAGCGGGATGCAAATGCTTCTGGAGGTGTGATCGTGAGTCGGTTATCCCATGAAAGATTGTCGGGTGGTTTTTGAAGATGCTGGATGGCTCTTCACAGTGTTTGCCCCCCCCCCCCTATATGTATGCTCAAACCTCTCTTCAAAGAGGGTCTTTCTCGCTTCATCACAAAGGACGGATCAAAGGTCCTATTAGCCTAACCTCAGTCCACTTTCTGTCTGACTGTCATAGGCCAGGAACTGCAGGCCCCCTGCCTCTACTCTCACACAGCCGGGACGCAGCACAGGTGGCACCGTGTCTCCCGTGAAGGGGTGGTGGAAGGCGGGTTTCGGGGGGGTTTGAGAGACAGGGTGAGGGAGGGGGGGAAAAAAAAGAGAGAGCAAGGATGGAATAAGTTTGGGAGATGTGTGGGCAGAGAGAAAGGGAGAGAGAGAGAGAGAGAGAGAGAGATAGAGAGAGAGGCGGTGAGGAGATTGCAGCACGACGGCTGGAGGGCTCCAAGCATAATGCAGGTCTTTGAAAAGGGCAGACAAAGAGAAAAGGTCTCGGCCAAATACCTGAAAGAATGTTGAGAGGAAAGAGGAGCGCGGCCAGAGGGAGATAAGGCAGTTAGCCGCACACTGAGGCAGCTCCTATGTCATTGGATCAGGTTACTTCTGTGTGTGTGTGTGTGTGTGTGTGTGTCTGTGCTCAACGTCCAGCCGAGTTCGATGCCGGTCCTGCCGACATTCCGGAGTGGTCTGTCTGCGTTCACGGTCCAGTGAGGTCGCTGACAAAGCCTCGTTGGGGCGAGGCTGCGTGTGGCGCCTCCAGGGCGAGTCTGCAACAAGACCGGAGACCACGGAGCCGATCCGCAGCATCAGGCCAGAGTACAGGATGAAAGAGTGATAACAAAGTCCCAATATTTCTGCTAAACTCAAGAGAATTCTTGGTTCCCATGCGTGGCTTTTTCAAGCTCTTCTCCTGGGCTTCAAAGCACCTAAGAGACGACGGCTTTAAAGTGATTTTCAAGTCTGGCCTTTATCTGTGTGTGGGAAATCACCCTCTAGCTGTTTTGTAAGCTTAGCTACCTTTGACTGGACTAACAGAGCCTTAGGATAAAGGGATCTACTGCGCTTCCGTAGCAACACTCCAAAAAGAGGCGCAAGCCGACTTCTCCCTGCGTCGGTGTGGAAACGACAGCAACTCTGTCCGGATATTAGAAGTGGATAATATGAGTATCGAAACAAATCCAAGTAGTTATTAGTTGTGATTGAGGTCTGATAGCAATTAGTCCCGCTCCGGCACACAGACTGACTCCTGTCTAATGATGTCATTGACCTTGCCACCCCCCCAGAGGTCAAAGTGTCCATGTTAAACCATGCGTAATGGTTCCGTGTTTAGACTACAAGGGCCTGTCCAGCTAAATGGTGATGGATCGCTTCTTTTCGCTGCCGGTGGTGTGTGTTGCATCAGATGATACGGGTCTCAACATGATACGCAGTTGATTAAATCAATACTCTGAGGAAATGTGCGGTGGGCTCCATTTCAATCCAATAACACAGGGGCTTAAGTCGTGCGTCCGCGCACGCTGGCGCACGTGAGCGTGCGTGCGCGTACCCTTGAGGGGCCTTTGCACGGAACACAAAATGAAAAGGACAAGGACGATGTGTTTGTTTGCCGTATGCTTCTGGAATGAGGTCATCAACAGCAAATGCATGGCTTTAAAGAAGCATCATGATCATCTGGCACACGTGAAAGCAGAAATCGCCCCGCTATTGGCGTTGACAGACTAGATGATGGTGCTAATTTACAGCCCCGGGTTCCTAAATCATATGGAAGGGATGGAAAAAATGACAGCCCACCGGGCTCATGCGAAAACGAGGCATTTTTCAATATTCTCCGGCTTGTTTATTGGATTTGTTTGTCGAGAAGAGGCCAGCTGCTGCTGGTGGAGAGGCGCCTGATCGGGATGTAGAATAGTTGATATGAAGGAATTTCCAGCCATATGGCCACTACCGTACGGGTTATGTCAGGGATTGTTAGCAGGACAGGTGCTGCCCCGAGGCTGTTTCGCATTAACAAATGCATGCACGCTGTTCATCGCACACCGTTTCGCACGCGAGCACAAACGCAGCACAGCGACGCAGACCTCGGGACCGGCAAAATCATTTGTGCTATTTTATTGCCTACCTGCTTTTCTCCCTTTTTTTTTCTCTTTCTGCCTCACCCCAGCGGTGACCCGAAGCAACCCCCAGCCTAATGACGGCAGCAGTTTGACACTCATTAAAGGTGGTCAATTAACCGCAGGGCTCGGAGTCACTTTCATTAGGCGGCTTGTGAAGGTCTTTTTCAGTCTGGCTTTAAATAAAAGTGTGGGGAGACAAGACGGGTACTTGGAGGTGGTCGTAGACGCGGTGGAGGGGAGGGGGGGGGGGGGGGGGCTCTTAAAACCAGCGAGAGGAAGAAAAAAAGCACCTCTTGAGAGTCATCTATTTTGTTATTTGTTTTGTTGAACTGGATTCTGTTGGTGTTTTATGGAAACAAACTAGAATGGTGAAAAACAGCAAAATTGCTGAACAGAGCAGAGAAAATTAGATCTCATGAGAGGGAAGATGAAAAACAGAGCCATCTGCTCAGAGGGCTGCCTCTCTAAAGACGATCTGGTCTCATTTCTGCCTTTTGTATCACTCCTTTACAGTAAATCAAGGGAGAGGTTATTCTTTTCTTCCTATGGTGAAATCTTGTGCGTGTGTATATACTTAAGGCTACATGTGTGCAAGTATAGCTGCGAGTGCACCGAGGGGAACGTTTTCCCCATTGTGCATGCTTCCTGCTGCAACATATCTTAGTAAGTGTGTATCTGGTTTTAGGCAGAAAGCGTCCCAGGCCTCCAGAGTCATCGGCCTGTGAAGGTCAAGTCTGATTCAGAAAGAGACAAGGCAGATTGGCACGGAAATGGAATCTGCTGTCTCTGTGCCAAACGTCCAGACTGACTGACTGCCCTCAGCCTCTCATCACATCCAAGTCTATCCTCTCATCGCACCGTCCACTCCTCCTCCTCCGCCTCCTCCTCCTCCGCCGCCTTTTCTCGCCGCCGCCTCTGCATACCAATATCAGAATAACACAAAGGAGGAACAGCACTGAAATGGACCTGTTTAATAATTGCGATGTCAAACAATGTCTGCATAAACGGGAAACATGAATCCAGCTGTTAGTTGCTGCTAGGAACCATCTGCTTTAAGCAGAGCTGTCTCTTTGCATGTATTACTATTTTTTATTTATTTTTTGCACATGGCAGATTTAGCCTGCAGACATTTTTAAGCAGTTATTTTTATAATGAAACAAGAAATGCACTTACTGAGCTCGTGAATTTATGAGCAGCCTCTGCTTAGCGATATTGCTCAAATGTTTATTATATCTTTATGAGAGAAGTCAAGTTAGATGAGTTGCATGAGGGCTAATGTGTGTGTGTGTGTGTGTGTGTGTGTGTGTGTGTTTGTTCCGCTGTTGTATGTAATGAGCATGCGCTTTTGATATGAATGAGTGCAGTGAGGCGTGAGATGAGTATGTGCCTGCTGGTATGGAACAAGTCCTTGCACTTCTTGTGTGTGTGTGTGTGTGTGTGTGATTTTGTGACTGGAATCGGTGAGTGTGTATCTGCATGTAAGTGTGTGTGTGTGTGTGTGTGTGTGTGTGTGTGTGTGTGTGTGTGTGTGTGTGTGTGTGTTAGAGTCAGAGGGAGGGAGGGAGTGTTCATTGGGCTGAAATGGGTCCCGGCCCTTCATGAATATTCAGTTACCCCCTGAGTTCCCCTGATGTCTCACTGATGTCAGCTTGCGTGTGGGAAAAGTAGTTTCCACAGTTACCATACTCCCCCAAAGCTGTTCTTACTGCTGCAAAAAAAAGAAGTGAATTTGGGGACACATAATGTAATTCAGCCACAAAATACAAAGCGTGCTGCTGTGGAGCCGGTAAAAATTCAGCTGAGTGAAATCTTGCAGATCTCATGTGGCACCCTTAAAACTAGGGCAGCACTTAGGTCACATGTTTAGGTCAGTCCCCCTCACTGGGGGATTCTCTAATGCATCCTGTCAACCGCTGTGCAGCCACAGCGTCACAGGGAACACAAAGGCATGTCTGCGCCCGCTCGTGATGCCTCCCGACGGCTCCTCTCGGTTTTAATTTCTCAGCAGGGCGTTTGTCGTGAATTTGCCAGTTAAGCTGAAAAGCTCTGATATAAAAGGTCTGTTTTGCTCTCTTCACGCCGAGTGACATTGAGAGATCCTTCAGTGTGGCACTGAATGAGAAATATTGTTATTCTGACACTGTCATTGTCAAACAGGCTAGCAGGCGGACGCAGAGGCATGCACAAGCACACACACACACACACTCTCTCTCTCTCTCTCTCTATCTGTCAGCATCCACCATCTCTGCCCCCACAGATGTTGCCTAGTATTTAGGTCAGTTAGTTTGCGGATGGGTGGTCAGAGACGCCCGTATTAGCTTGGGTTTCCAGGAATTGATACAATGGACCAGTCAGCTCTGAGCGGCCACCCTGGAGAGGCCGGAGGCGAAGCTCCACAATCATAACGGACACAGTTCACATAAGGATGCTGAGCAGCTTTAAGGTCCCACTAACGATTGTGGCTACAAGATTAATACTTTATTGATCAGCCGATTGCTGTATTTTTGTACTATCACTGAGCACATTATGATCAAGCACGTTACCATGAAAGGTTTTTGCACATGTTGTTTTTTTATTTATACTTTTATGCATTTGGCACTAGGCAGCTATTTTATCAATAATTAAGAACACATTTCATGCAGTCCAAGTTAGTACAGCACCAGTGTCCACTGTTAATAATCTTTCTCATACCATATGTGTGAATATATCCGAGGCGGCCTTCTGTCCGACATGCTTCTTCTTGGCACCTGTCTCTTTAAGGCCCCCCAACAAAAAAGCCCAGCATACTCTAAATGAGTTAAGATAAAATTATCGCAAACGTTTCCTATGGCAACCGTTAAATGTCCACGAGCACTAGAAAGTGCTTGTGCACATACAGCAAAGTTCATAACATAGCACAAACATCACTAAATAGGACTGACATTGACACAAATGATATGCTAAAGCTATATTACGCTGTACATAATAGCATTGTGTCAACATCATGGCACGTGTCGCAAACTTTTACTTTTAGTTCTTGGGGCTATGTTCAATACAGTCGGGTTTGAATTAAATATTTCCACATTCTGATTTAATATGCTTTGTTATTAATTTAATATCCGTTGAATATTTTCTTAAACGCTTTCAGTCTACATCCTCAGGATTCGTTTGTTATTCCTAGACTTTCATTTTATATTGCCAAGTTTCTATTCAATAACCTCAGGTTTCACCACAATGAGTTTTACTTATGTAACGTTGATCAAATTCTTTCACGTTTTAATTTGAAGTAATTTTTCGCAGGTTCTCAGACAATGTGCAGATTAATAATAAAACGTTGTCTATTATAGATTATTATAGGTATTTAGTTTATTATTCCATGTCATGTTCTTCAACGGTATGCCAGTGCCTTTTAGTTTTAGATCAGCGGTTTAGTTTGTTGTATTTTAAAATACTTTTTAAGATTTTCATTTACTCTCGGGCTTTGCCAGACATCCCTCCATAATTTATTTGTCCTTCCCGCACCAATCAGTCAGCCAAGACCAGGTCCTTGATCACCGGAGCTTAAAAACAGGTAGAAAATAAACATCACCAAAGCACAAAGAAAAGAAAGGCCATTACTCCAAAGTACCAACGTGTCTGTATTTGCTGGGTTGTTCTTTTATAGTGTTAAACATCAAGAGCAGTTTGAGTGAACGGGGGAAATGAGAGAGACAGAGGGAACCAAAGCTTCAAGGCATAATACTGTAATTGGAAAATTGTGCAAATGCGTTTTGGAGTCATGTTATATAAATGGCCAGGAGAGATAATGCTTGAGATTCGAGGCATGGCCTAATTGAGAGTAGGAGATGGAGGAGGAGAAGGGTGGTGATACTGAGGGGGCGAATGAAGTGTGGGTTTTAAATTGGGTGAAGGAAATGTGGATGGAAATGGGATGTTTTCAAAGATGTGGGAGGGGAGGGAGGAAGGGGCAGCGAGCTGCTTCTACTTAAAGGGGAGGAGGGAAAGAAAGAAAAGGGAATAATTCCCACTTTCTTCCTTGGTCTCCACACCTGTGACCCAGCCGGCCGCAACAGCGATTCCTCCCGTGCACGTACGTGCGTTTCCCATGTGTGTCCAAGTCTCGCTCTCGGTCAGAGCAGGATCCCGGCCACGGCCCAGGTCCGATCAGGCATGTTCTGGTCATAACAATGGCATCAATATGTGGCTGACGGCCGTGTGTGCGATGAAACATAGAAAGGAAGCAAGACGTTTCCTGCCCCTCGGAGGGATAAGAGATTAACGTTGTTTAGATAAAGTCCCCCCCCCCCCAGATTGATTGGAACTGGAATCACATTAATTGGCCCTTTCATGAATGATCCACGTGTAACCCTTTGACTAATGAACCCCTTTCATGCTTTTTTTTTCCTGCTTCTTTTGGGGCCGTCTCAGGTTGCGTTCGTAGACAGAAAAAAAAAAGGGCTTGATACTTGATGAGCAGCATTTGATGAAAGGCATTAGTGGGCCTGCATTATTTATCACTGGCGAGTGATGCATTGACTCATTAAATATGTATACGTACATTACATGAGAAAGAACATGTCCCATAGCATGTCATATTGATTCTGGTGTGAGTTACGAGTCCCCTGCACGATCCATATGGAGAAAAAAAAGCATTAGGAAAGACGGCACACCAAATCGTTTAAGAGCTATATTGACCCCTCCCCACCCCCGACCGCCACCACCTCCGGATGCATTGTCACGGTCCAGAAGTTGCAGAGTTTGAACTTGCTGGCTTCAATAGATCAAGGGTATAGTGTCTGCACATGCAGCAGATTTTTGTGTGGGAGCCGAGTGTGAAATGACGTGATGGGAAAACTAAGATGTGGCGTCAGAGGAGTCTTACCGTTATTGACATCCTTCCCTCAGCTGGTTAGCGATCCTTTCTCATCTCCCGCTGCCTATTTTCATTTCCTTGGCTTCTGCGGAAGTGAGAATGACCTCTAAACTATGCTAATGCACAAGCCGGTGGCGCTCATCTGAGGCAAGAAAGAAAGAAAGACAAAAACAACAGCTTTGTAATCCAAAACGAATCCCTCGGCTCAGAAGAACATTCATCTTTGCTTCCCTCACCTTAAAAGACCCCGTGCTCGTACATCGGTTTGATAGTAAGGAATTTATATCATGCAATTTTTGTCAGCCTGGAAAGACAAAAATGCAAAATGGCTCCGCTTATAGGTTACAAATGCCTTAAAGGTGACGCTATGATAATCTCCTGTGATTGCCTCCACCTTTCAAAAAAAAGGAAAGTCTTCCTTGGATGTATTCTCAATTAGTATTCACGGCTGAAAACGAGTGTAAGTTAAATTGTTCCCAAGCCACCTCAAACCGCTGGCAGCTGCTGCTCTCCCAGGTGACTTGTTTCATCTACAAAGACATGCAGGCCACCATGTTACACAATCCAGGGAAAAAAAGAAAAAAAGACAATGTGAGGGATTACGCATCCTCTCATGAGGGTGTTTTAAGCTGCACTTTAAAAAAGCACTGATGTTTGAATATTCAAGTGTAGAGGGGTCTCGAGTGCAGGAGCAGAAAAACTGACAGTAGAAGAGATCAACAATCGATAAAAGTTCTAAACTTCTGAAGAGGATGCAGCAATTTATATATATATACATACATACATATACATATATATATATATGTACACATATATGTGTACACCCAATGAGAACGGTTGTTCCAATATTGAATTGAATAAAGATCTAGAGGAGGCATTTCCTCAAAAAATGAACTGTAAGAATGCTGCAGTGCATGCATGCTGCAACAGCGACAGTTCCTTGTATTTGTCATGTTGATTTAGTTTTAGAACAACAGGAGAGCTCTTTGGCAAATGTGTGCGTGCACACTCACACACACACAGTAAAAACATGGAGTCACACACGGTGGCTCAGCGGGGGGGGGGGTTAATAAACCCACAGTATCGTGGATCTATGGGGGCGTCTCGGGACGGAGCCAGGAAACCAGATGAACGTACCTGCCCCGGGGCGCGAGGAGAAACAGCACGGATGGGGGTGGGAGCCGGTGAAGCCACAGGCACATTATGTCTCTCATTGCCCTGACTTCTCCTCTAAGTCCCGTCACTCGCCCACTCCGTCGCTGCTAACATCATCAGCCACACGAAAGCCTCGCCCACAAACACTGATGTGTTTGTCAGAGAAAATGCCCAATCACTTTAATAGCATTTCATGCCATCTCTGCTTTCACAAAGGGACTCTGGAGAGCTTTTTTCCTCCAGTCTGGCTAAATGGGGACTGTAATTTCAGACAAAACGCAATGGAAATGCAGAGGGCAGCCAATCAGATTTAATCATGTATGAAGAGATGTAATTTTGGAGGACACCAGGGCAGAGCGGGTTGATACGGGTGTTAGTTACTATGCAAAGAGGCGTGTCCATCCTCCCCGAATATGAATTTATGAAGCCTGCTTGTGATTTCAATCTGACTAATGTATCAGAACAAACCCATCTGTGCAGCACTGACCCCTGAAGTGAGGGATTGCGGGGGGGGATGCAGCGAGCGTGGGCGGATGGTTTATCCTCCCACCATGAACCAAGGTGGTCAGTGAGAAGAAGGCAAATTAAACATTATTTTATCCACAGTTGTAGAAGCTTAAAGGAAAAAAAAAACAAGGAAGTAAGAAAGAACATCCCTCCAGAACAAGTTCCATGGGAAAAATTTTATTTATCAATATGCGGTAATTTCCAAACTGTTGGAACGTTATTTCCATTGTAGCTGGTGCCGATAGGTTACGCTGAGAAGCGGCAAAAGAAGTGAATGGCAAAAAAAAAGAAGAAGAAGAAACAAACGAAAGAAACAAAACAACTTGACAGTTATGATCCAAACAAAGGGAAACAAATTCAACAGGTTTTTTGCGTACACATGCACATTGAAAAATAATACTGTGGCATTGAACAATAGCAGAACTCAACCTACAGTGAGGCTCAAACCACCAGCAACCCCCCGCTCTCTCTCTCTCTCTCCGTCAAGCCCGGTAGTCTTATTAAAACTGAGAAAAGATTCATCTTCCTGGACCAAAATGGTTTTGTTACATCTAGTAATGGAGTGGAAGGTGTGGGTAACTCAAAGGCAGTGGAATTAAAACAGTCTTCACGTGCAGAGTTAAGTGGCGTCCCCCACAGGGAACGGGCCTTCTCACTCTTACTTTCAATGACCTCTGCATTCCGGAGCCGCTCGGTGGCAACGCTTCAGTCCGCAACAGTTTTCTGAGCAACCACAGTCCCGTTGAATGGCAATGTTAAAACTCTGAACCCCATTGTTGTTTTTTCTTAACACGTGTGGTAACAAAGACTTTTTGACAATACTTGACCCTGCAAACAAACAATAAAAGACAGCTCATGTGTTGCAATATTCAGATTAACTCTAAAATAAAAATAAAAACAGAAAAAATGCAACAAAAAAAATGCAAGGATTCATACAAAACACACTTTTAAAAAGACAGCTATTTACAAACATCCTCCATTACAAAAATCTAATCTTAAATTCTTTTTATGAGCAGTGTTCAGGTGACATTACATCTTAAATTGGGCTCTATCCATATATTTACATTACTCTTGTTGTCTCCTTTTTCATTTTCTTTTTTTGTTACTTCTTACCCAAAAATTTGAAAAACGTTTGAGGTGGTCAATAGAATGAATGGAAATGAAATATGGTGTGTGGTAATTTGATAATGACTCCCTTGGCTGGCCATAGGTGAATGGATGCGCACCGATCCGAAACAAAAATATTTGATTTAAATGTGTTTCACAGAGGGCCGCTGAGGGGCCGCGTGCTGAGTTAAAACACAGGGCCGCAAAAAAGCACCAGCAGCTGCTCAGGCCGTTAACTCCGAGGTTAACGACACGCAAACGCCACTGGAGTCATCCAACCCCCCCCCCCACCCCCCCAACACACACACACACCTCCAGAGTCTCCAAGCCGGGGCTGCCCTTTAACTCAGCGGTGTGTGTCCGTGGATGCCAACAGTACGTGGCAGCGGATGATGTGTGTCTCTGCCTGACCTCTTCGACTGGCGCGTCAGTGCGCACGCACGCGTCCAAAAACGTCAGCGCGCGCCGAGGGGACGGCTGTCCTCAACCGCCCCGACCCTCTCCTCTCATCCTCTCGCACGTCATTAACTGGGACTGCGGCGCTCTGTACAACAGCCGCACTGTTTGGGAGCACCTAGTTCCGGTCCCCCCCCCCCCTCCCCCCCCCAAAAAACGAAGTGAGCCGACGGCCCGCGAGAGGCCTTCGCACGCACACACACACACACACACCTACACGTGCAGGAAAGATAGAAATAAGAAAAACTGCAAATATCAGCACAAATAAGCACTCACACTCAGAAGCACCTGGATGTGCACACACAGGCGGCCGCCCTCCCCCCCCCCCCCCCCTCGCCTAGAAGCGAGCGTCGGCACACATCCGGCAGCTCTAAATCCTGTCTCGGTTCCCGCCGCCCTGGGCCGTGTGATAGCTGAGCTGCAGTGTCCTCGCCGGCGAACACCTTGACTGAGGAACGTTCTGCACAGCATTTTTCCATTCACAGCGCAACTGGCGAGAGGGTGGGGGGAAAACGAATGCTAAACTACAAACACCACCCCCCCCACCGCCTACACCCGGCCTCATTCCCCATCCCCAGTGCCATCTTCCCTCGCAGGTTAAAGCCAAGTCACAGGAACATTTCCGCCTCTCTCTGTGTGTGTGTGTGTGTCTCTCTCTCTCTCTCTCTCTCTCTCCTCCCCGGCTGGCGGGTGTGGGCACGGAGATGGCACATAGATTAGTCACACGCTGGCGACACAGCCGACGGAGCGCTCCACTGACTCATCCACAGATGGCAGCCAATTGGCATCGGCCTGTACAGTATCCCAGCGCTCAGCCGCCGCCCGCCGTCCAGCTTATATTTAGGGCATCCTCCCTATGTAGGCCAGCCACACAACCTGCAGCCACCTCGCAGCGGGCATCACACACGTGCTTGATGCTTACACAGGAACACCAGAAGCCAGAACAAACAAATATCAACACGCCGGCTGTACTTAGAAAAAACAGCCTCCTCTTAAAGCTCATCAGAGATGATGAAACCTTCAGCTGAAGCCAAGTGGAACGAATTCTTTGTAAAAATTTTCGGTGCGTCAGTATGCCTGTCTGTCTTGAGTGTTTTACCCAGAAGCCAATGCGTATGCCCAGACACAGGACCGGTCCGGACATGCCCAGACACACACGCACTCACACAATACACACCTTCAAATACAAATAAGCGGGTCATAAATACCAGAGTAATGGCAAAGCTCATATCAGACCAGTGGAGAAAGGATTTTTCTAAGACACACAAACACACACACACACACACACACACCTCTATGTCAACAGTCCGGGTTAAGAAACTTTCTCAGGGGGGGGGGGGGGGTAAAAGGAGTGGAGAAAATGCAATGAATGCAATGGTTGACATGGGTGGTGAGAATAAGATGTGGTAATAATGATGATCTATTCAACTCTATACATTGTGCACTTTTAGGAAAAGTCTAACAAAATACAACTGCTTTGTGAACTGAATCTGGGTTTGAGGAAATCCTCCATCAAAAATAGTAAGTAAGGCAAACATCAGAGGTGCGAAGGGAGAGGAACACGTTATCTTCACACGCTGTGTCTGATACCTGAGCTACCTGGAGTGTTTCCTGGCCCAAAGCGGCGGCCTGACTAACACACATGCACGTCGACAGGCACACACACACACACGTTTAATGCTTGCACACAAACTGCAGGCCGAGTGGCGTCTGGGGCCTGTGTCTGCCTGTTCCTGGCTCGTGTGGCGGGATGGTGTGTTTAATTGGGTGTAGCACGCACCGTACTTCGGGGAACTGAGATAAGTTATATTCTGCCCGTTAAAGGGGACAGCAAAACCAGGAAGCCGGAGTTCCATCTGCCGGTTGCGCTCCAGCCACCAGCGCTCCCTCCCTGGTCGGAGCCCAGTGGGGAGATGTAGCAGGTGTGGAGGTGAGGAGGCGGAGGGGGGGCGGGTAGGGAGAGGAGGAGGGGCGGGTGGGGATTGTCAGACAACCCAAACAAAACAGAGTAAACCGCTCTCGTCAGTCAGCGCACAACCCCGCCGGTGACTGGTCAGTGCTCGTCTCTCCAGATGTGTGCAGCAGGTGCTAGAAATAATACTGGGCTCGAACGCGCATCAAGTCCCCCAAAAATGCGAAGGAAAAGTGTTCTTCCCAAGGACAAAAATCAAACGCTCCTCTCCTCCTCCCTCCCGTCCGTGCGGAGCGCGTCAGACTTTGTAGTAGATGTTGGCGGGGCTCTGCGGGGGCATCTCCTGGACGATGTAGACGGGGTGGCCATAGTCGCCGCTCACCTTCTCATAGTGAGGGCAGTAGTTGTTCTCTGTCCGCAGCGGAATGATGATGTCACTGGGCTCCGTGCCGGCCGTGCCCCCGGGCAGCTTCGGATTGGACAGCGTGCTGAGAGACAGCGCCGAGGGGCGGGGCTGCGAGTGGGCGTTTTTCCTGGAGCGCTTGCGCATCTTAATGAGCAGGATGACGAGGAGGAGGATGAGCAGGAGGAAGATGATGCAGCCGGCCCCGATGGCGCAGAACACGGCCAGTTTGGAGCTGAGGAAGCCGTCCGAGTTTCCAGACGGGCCCTGATTCATGGAGTCTGGAGAGAGGAATAAAAAGAGAGGGCTTAGGGACTGTGCATAAATCTTTGAAAAAGGGCTTTCATGTGAGCCATAAAGGTCCGTTTGGCCATATGCAGAGGATATGGGGGGGGGGGGGGGGGGGGGGGGGGGGGGCTGGAAGTATTGCAGTGCTCAAGCCGCTGGGGACGGAGCGGTTGCCGGCTCCTGGTTCACACATTTGGTGAATACGATAACAGTTTATTTAGCGGCTCTTTATTCTAAAAGCGAGAGGTGCTGTGTTTTCACAATTTTGTTGGCAACGAACTTGTGCAGTGCCTGAGCTGAAGGCTTTGTCGCCAACCGGGGCCTGAGACACCACACAAAAAAGGATCCAAACTGCTGTGTATTTATTTCAAACATTAGGTCTGGAAATATGGAATTATTTTACTATTTGAAATCATTTTACCCAGAAATATAACTCACAAAAGGGAGCAAAAGCACTTTAAAATATGCAACTCAACCGAAAAGCTATTGTGTTCCTGAATGAGAAATCCTACTGATTAAGTAGACTATTATTTTCAAACCACAATATCTCTTCTCTATTACTATTCAATAAACTATCGAGCGCCACATTAGAATTAAAGGCTCCACTTTGAACAGATGTCTCATCTAAGCCCATTGGGCTGAACTCCTCGCTCACTCTTCACTTGAAGTGAACATTTGAATGCAGGACTTGTACTGAGCAGCATTTGTAGTTGTTCTATCAATAGTTAATAGTTTTACATCAGGAAAAAAAAATGTTTGAGTGCTCTCCTTGTCCCACCACTACAGAGACCAACATCCTCAGCTAGAGAAGTAAAGCACGACGGTGTTTAACCAACTTCCCAAATCACATCACTAAACCGACCCTGAAAGCACACATGTAGGTTGGCAAAATAAACCCTGGTTTAATTCTATTTCCTGTCAGCTACCGGCTCATTTTGACTCCAGGGAAGACCGGCTTGCGGAGGAAATACCGCTCCACAGGGCTCTGGACCCCCCCCCCCCCCACACACACACACACACACACACAGTGGGTTGTGTGCTTGAAATTGCACTAAATTCAACACTGCGCTGGTGCACACACAGACAGACTCCGATATCTCTGGCTCTGTAGCTGGATCCATTATTTGTTTACTTCTTACTTCCCAACAGATTGGATGGGCAACAGTCAGTGACCCTCACCAACCCAATTATTTCCATTACAGCTGCTCAGAGACTACAGAACAATCAGAGGATCATATCATTTACAGTAAGCATCGCCTCTCGCGTGCAGATCTCACTGCTCGCCGCAAATCAGCTGTGATCGCGTCCTCATTTGTTGTTCTCTCTACATGACTAACAGCCCCGCTGACGTGATTTAATTGCATTAGCTCATTCAAAATAGACTCCTAATGAAATCTGCAGACATCACTCCACACACCAGAGATTCCCGCTCTGATAAGACGGAGCCGTGGCAGCTGGTGTGACGTGTCGGGGCCACGTTAGTCCGGCGAAGGCCAAGCGACACATGGGGGGGGGGGGGCTAAAAAAAAATGATTGACGAGGGCATATCTGAACATCTGATTGTATTTTGTCCCTTTGTCTCTGGGGTTTTGGGGATCGGGGCTGAGACTGCCCCCTCCAGTGACCGAAATCTGAGAAGAACCCAATCTGTTTTCCATGTATGTACGCAGCTGCTGCCAAAGAGCAGCACTCACCTCCTCCCACCATCACCCCTTTACTGTCCATGACCCCCCCCCCCCCTCCCTCCACAGGCACACAAGAGCCTTGTACCTCCGGAGCCGGCCGTCCCCTCTAATGACTGTGTCGTTGCACTCGGCTGACCACTCCGCACTTAACCATTTACCGAGGGAGGGGATCGCTGCGCCCTCACGCCTTATCGCGCCTAAGTGACATCACTGAAAGCTACCGATTGCAGCCTTATCAGTGAAATCAGAGGCGTGAGGAATTTCTGGGCGCTGGAAGGCAGCCGGAGAGGCTGCCGCACGTTTCATTCCTGAGATTTCAGCCCCTCAAACCGCAGTGACGCGGTTCTTCAATCTACCCGACACTTTACTTTACATAATCACTGATCCAACAATGGTAGACAGGTGAAAGCCTCGGTGGAGGGAAAAGTGACCAGGAAATCTTTTTGTAGAGCTAACTAATGTCGAATAAGCAATTATTTAATGAGGGCAGCTCATCACATTGGGAAGGGCAGAACGGTCTGTACTTTGGGGGAGTTTGTGGCACACAAAGTTGTGGAGTAAGTCAAAAAGTTGAGAAGTGGTCTCTTTTGTGGGAAGGAAGTTCTGAAAGGTGCGGGTGAAAACAGGAAAGGAGGAGGGCCCGGAGCTGCAGTGACTCCTTCAATTATCTCTGCTTTTAATCTCAATTCATCTGCAATTCAAATGAGGTTTAAAAAGCGATATAACAAAGAGGAATGTCTTTGGGTCTCCTTGGGTGCAGCGCGCACTTTGTGTAGGAGAAATTGACTCAGGGTGAGCTGTATTTGTTTCGGGTGTGGTTTGGTATTGTTTGAATGCTGATTGTGTTTTGGTGAGGGTTATTCTACCCTTTATAACATCTTCCCTTTTCACATGCCGACCCCCCCCCCCAAGGTATCAAAAGAAGGCCTCCGGCATGAAAAAGACACATGAGAGAATACTTACTTTGGCAGCTTCAACTATGGTTTTTTATTTTCTCTTTTCAGGCTAAATATGATTAATTATTAGAGAGATCCTTCAAGCTATGAATATCCCCTTTTTACCATTAAAAACAACTATATTACTTAAATATTTGCACAAAGCCTTGTGCAAAGAGTCAGCAGTTTTTGGGGTCAAGTGTTGATCTGTCAATCTGCTCACCAGTGTTTCCTGGCATCTCGGGTTCTTTCCGACCCGGGGCAGACGGACTGGGAATGGACTCCGGTATGGCGTTGTCGTCTGTAGCGTCCGGCGCCACGGGGTTCGCTGCGTTTGGGACTGTGGGAAACACAAAACGCACAGAAAACTCAGCCTCGGCCTGCTGCATGTGCTGAATTGCAATGACTCGTTCCCCCTGCGTCAGTTATTTCTTCTTATTATCTTCTGATGAATGCGTTATACACAGAGAAGGTTATTGTTGCGTGTGTTGAAAGTGCCTCAGAAGTGAAGATGAAAGCAGAAAAAAAAAGAAGGAAGGACAAGTTAGCGAACGTCTGCGAAACACGGCATTATCCCTGTCCTGTCGTAAAAAATGAGCTCACATCTACACATCAGCAGCTCCTTCAGCAAACACTCAGACAGGCCTTCCCCACACACACACATTCATACCATCTCAGGGCACGCACACACACACACACACAACAGCCCACACCTAGAATATACTTACAATACACTTAGGCATGGCAGAATGAGGGTAAAGTAGTTATATATTAACTTTTTATTGTTCTACATTATTCATCACGTTAAAAGGCCATGATATGTCTTATTTATTGCTCTGGGTTTGACTCCTCCGAGGAGGAGAGGACAACGGGAGGGGGACAAGGAAAGGAGGAGGTTGTATAGGCTCGAGGGGGGGAACGCAAAGGAAACAGACGGTTTATCTGTCCGTCTGTTGTGATTTCAGAACACGCACTTTGAAGTATTTCCGCGGTAAGCACCCGGTGGGCGCGCGGCGCGGCTTTTACGAGGGCCGGGCCGCCAGCCAGAGGACGCTTATAAACTATTACCGAAGCCGCTCTGATGGATTCCACAGAACACTATCCGATGCACAATCTGCATCTGCCCCGAAGGCCCGCCTGAAGGGTCGTGTGTGAGAAACAGAGAGGAGGGTGTGTGAGGAGGCAATTTACATCAGGGTCCCTTGTGGCAACATTGCAATGCGTGTGTGTGCGAGAGAGAGACAGTCTAGCAGTCCATTTTCTATTTCCACCTCAGTTAGGCCGAGACGGGAAAGGGAAATGATTCGGATGTGTGATGTCTGGAAGATATAACCGAGAGAAAAGGAGAGGGAGAAAAAAAAAAAGAGGAGATAAAATCATGAGCAATAATGTTTGTTTCTGTTTTTGCAAAAACCACCTCACTATGAACAAATTGATCTCCTCTTCCATCTCCTCCATGTCCAGACCACCGCATTGCTCCGCAGCCGCTGCAGCCGCGGTGGACTTAGCCACGAGCTGTTGTGCTCCGTCAATAATTGATGAGAAAAGACAGGAGCGAGAAATGGGGGAACATTGGCGTACGGCGGGCGGTGCGACGGGAAACAGTGATCTGATTCAGACACAAAGGCCTGTGCGTCTACCACGGAGCATGTGCAGGGAACGTTCTGACCCATTTTCCTGTGTGTGTACTGCTGACATTTTCCTTAGCTATGCAGACAACCACTACATCAGAACTGCCAAATGGCAGAAGAAGGGAGATCGGGAGACGGGGGAGAGAGAGAGAGAGAGAGAGAGAGAGAGAGAGAGAGGGGAAGGTGCGTTCGAGGCGGTGAGTCAACATATTTCTAATGAGCTCGGTGACATGATGTGGTGGAGGGGAAGGAGAGCAGCGATGAATGTATAAAATATGGGCTGCCCATATCTTCCCCTGCAATCAATTGAGCTTCCTCTTTCCTTCCCATTTCAAATGGAGACAAAAGGCGGAACACGAAAAGAGTACAATTAGATATTGACGCGTCAGGATGACGCATGCTTTCCCCACATGGACCGATGATTCAACGTGATTGGGCGCGGGGGCGTCTTTGCAGGAAAATGCGCTACGGATGGAAAGTGCACATCGGCGTGAGTCACCAGGATGTAATCCACGGAGCAAAGTGCAAAAGGGCTGGAGTGGACCTACGCTGGCTGGGTATATGTTGGGATCGCGGCTGCAGGAAGGGCTGGCATTAGCTTCAACACAATAGCATGCAGGGTGAGGGCCAGGCTGAGACCTGGATTGTTAATGTTGTTAATTGAAACAACATCCAGCGCGGCTGCACAGGGTTTGAGTCTGGGCTGCAAAATAGGAATTGTTTTTTTTTTTTGTCTTCAAAAGACTTTTTGAACAGGTCACAAGAAAAAGAATATTCAATTTGTGGTCAAATGGGAAAGAGAAAAGCAGCACTTTGTGAGCTACAACGGGCAAATGTTTGAGGTTTGCCGCTGGATGATTTCCCAAAACACATTTTTGGTAAATGAGATGAACTTTGAGTCAACCCTTCTGGCGACTTATCAACACGTCCTTTCAGCACCAGTAGAGTCGGTCTAAAGTATCACTTTCAGTTATATTGCTTTTCTGGGAAACTGATGCTTTTCTTTGGTAAACAGTGGAAAAATATTCAGATACTTAATCAAAAACAATAGCAGTAACAATACCATAATGTACAAATACTCCATTACAAATAAAAGTCTTGCTTTAAAACCTTTCCATGGGTAAAACTGTGTAGTATTACAGTATTACAAGCCCATGTGGGAAAACGGACCCTCTTATATCTTTGTATTATTATTGATAGAATTGTTAGTCCACAAAAATGCTAAATCTTATCTTTATAATTATATTTTGTCCAATAAAACGTCTAAATTTAGAGATACGTAGGGGCTTGATTTTTGACAATGAATATCATTTAAATTGAAACTATTCTTATTTTGAGCATCATTATGACATGTGAAATACAGCTAAAAAGATCACTTTTTAATTATAACCACCTAAAGATTAAATCTTATTTCAATTAATACTTTTGAAAAAGTAACTTAGAATATGCAAACAGCAGCTAAATCAAAGTTTCAGTCGATGCTCTCATTTCTGACGGCTCTTTCAACCGTGTTTGCGTTGGACGGCCACATTGTGTCGTCCGCTCACAGGAATAGATTTAAAAGTAGTAGCGGCTGGACCAGCAGCATCTTTTTCAAAACACGGTTTTTAGGGTGCACAGCTTGTTGAGTGACAGCTTGAAAAGCCTGAACTGTGCGTGCCGCCCAGGCGACGTTGAGGAAATGCCGACAGCCAGAGAGAAACTCTCGAGCCGAGCGTGAGCGTTTCCTTAAGTAAGACATTTCCTTTCAACTGCCGTTAACCTGAGCCGAGGCATTTTTTTTATTTTTTCATCCATGTTAGTGGTTTAGTGCAAAAGTCCGTGAGGCCACGACTGTCTGACGCCCGAGATTGTTGCAGATTTTTTTTGCTGTTTTTGCTGAATTTGTTTAAAACAGACGCCGACCTTGCTAGCATTAGCAGCCGGTTAGCTTCCATTCTCCCGCAGACTGCCAGGATACTCTGCTGCCATCCCACTGGCCAACGTTCAAATATCTGAACACAAATTTGCAGACACACACACACACACACACACACTGTCTCTGCAAGTCTAAGGTTTATTCTTGACAGGCTGGGAAGCAGATTTTAAGCCCCAATCAGCTCGTGGTGGTGGGCAGATGTTCCTCTAATGGGGCGTTCAGTGTCTGTTTAGGTCAAAACAGCATCGCCCAGGATGAGGGGGGATGTTTAGAGAGCAACACATCTGTGTACTGTGCTCTGTCACGTTCAGGAGATAGAGGTCCACATATTGAGCAAAAAACTACGTCTAAATGTGAAAAGTATGATACGAACCAAATGTTGTGTCCAAGGATATCTAAACAAAGCCGGCTTGTTTACTTCCAGCGCTTTGAGATGTCTTACCCTGACTGTGCACTTACATATAAATTTCCAAACACATTTCCATTCCTGGTTGAGTTTAGAAGAATCTCAAATAACAGCTGAGGGATATCAGAAGACTTTTTTTTTACATTTTCAAACAAAGGTTTCTTTTCAGTCATTTCTTTGTTCTCTCTCTGGGATCTCAGTACGTGAGGCAATAAAATCACGTATCTAGATATTCAACTGAGACGCAGCTTGTAGAAGTAAGTAACCAGGCGGCAGATGTATGGCTATCGATATACCTTATCTAATCACTGCACTTCATCACTCTGAAGGAAAAATCCTGTAAAGCCAGTCTATAAAGCAGTCCCGCTTATTGATTTGCAACATTGCCCTTAATGGACTGATACAACCAGAGATATTAAAGCAACGGTTACCTCAGTATGATAAAGTGTGTGGGGGAATCTTGTCTAATGTCAAATATTATTCAATAACTGCGGATTTAAAAATCCTACGAAGCCAGTACAATAAGTTATAATACAATTTCTTCTTTTTTTTCTTCTCGTTTTCTTTTTTGGCATCAATAAACAGTATAGCATTAATATTTAATGGTTTATATAACCGAATGAGGTTTTTGTGCACTTATAATATAATAATAATGTCTTTTTTTGACTGACTAGCTTTATAATAATTAGAAATGATGGCCCCCTGTTCATATTAATGTAACATATTTATTTCATACATTCTATTGAACTTCAAATAAACTTGATCATAAGAATGTAAGAATTTGTTTCTGTGTATAATCATACATTATTAAATATGATTGTTCTGTGTTATCAATCCTTCATTAAATATTAATAAAAAACTGTCATAGATTTTTGTACTGGAGATTTTAACTGTTGAAAAATACATACATTTAGAGTAAGATGCAAAACACTATGAATTTTTGAATGTATCTGTACTGTGTCATAACCTGTTTAATAATTATGTTTAACAAAACTAACTAAAAAAAAACAACAAAAATATATATAAAAAATCTATAGTTCTTGGCAGCAGCTCCTGTCGGAGGCCGGTGGCACGCTAGGCACACAAATAGCGATAAATGAGAATGTCAAACCCAGAGGGAAACACGGCTTTGAGGCAGAAGCGCCGTGTTGTGTCGCACATGTGAGGTGAGCAAACATTTACCTTGCCCGACTTTCATAACGACTTTCATGGATCGGCTCTTGCACACGCCTCCCTCCCGGTTCTCCAGGCCCTCGATGGTACCGTTGGAGGTGGCTGGAGGGGAGAGAAGGAGATGAGGTGCGAGGAGAAAGGAGAGAGGGGGTGGGGGGAGAAAAAAGAAGCAGGAGAGAAGAGAGGATGACACACTGGTTAATGAGCACGTCCACAACGCACAGAACTAATCAATATTTACGACAAGCACTGATTAGCTGTTGCAGTGATTAGCCGTTCTCACCCTCAATCAACCGTCAGCTCCTCTCAACGGCATCTCTCATTACTCCAATAAGTCAAACGAGTGGAACAACATTAGTCCACTGGGAGGAGCCTGGTCAGACCTGTGTGTATGTGTGTGTGTGTGTGTGTGTGCGTTTGTTTTATGTCATTGCGTGCGTGAACGGTGAGACGTGCCAGCCAAAGTTCTCGAGCTGCTTACTCCCTCAGAGCCACATGTGTCATTACTCGCTGGTAGAGCCGAGAGCTAAAGGCCCCCCTTAACGTTTGTGTGTGTGTGTGTGTGTGTGTGTGTGTGTGTGTGTCCGTTCTCCATTAGTGTGCGTGCGTCGGCCTCATTCGACTTGTTTTAAAGTGCGCGTTCTGCTCGAACTTGAGCGAGGCTGTTTATTCAATGTCACATTCTCTTCACACACTGTGACACAATTGGCTGTCTATTTCAGGGCCCATGATAATGACCTGGGGAGACAGAGTGTGACTCTGACCTTAACGGCCGGCGCAAGGCGGCTGTGCGTTTGTGCGTGCGTGTGTGTGTGCGTGTGTTTGTGTGCGGCCGTACGCCTGTGTGGGCGCATGCGATGGCAGCTCTAATTTTGGAATTCCCCGAACGATCTCCATCTACGCTTAGTCTGCTGTTTCAACTTACTCCCTTCCTCTGAAATGCTTTTGTTTCTCTTCCTCGCATTACCCGCCTTGGCCTCTCTCGCTCTCTTCCTCCCTCCCTCCCTCTCTCTCTTTTTGGCTTAGTGCGTGGAGGTTTTTTTTTTTTTTTATCCTCCCCCTTCCCTCCCTTTTAACTCAATGACCATCTCCCTTGGTGATTGCTTCAGATGGCACCCTCATTACGGAGAGGCAGTCCGGGAGAGGGTGGTTATCTAATGATGACACAAAGAGGGGCAGACACAGACGTGGCGGGGGGGCAGGGGGGTAAATGCTTACCCTCCGCGCTCTGTCTAGGTTTCCACCGGCCTTTCCCTGCTATAACCTGGCGGCGCATCCAGCGGCGCTGAAACAAGCTCCTCTGCTTGATTCATGCCTTGTCGTAGCTAAGTATTATTAACGCTGACATTTCGTTGCCCTATGGGAGCTCAGCTTGTACTCCGGCAAAATTGGAGAACAAAAAAGTAATGAATTGCGCCAATATTATGTTACGTTATCAGATCATACCCGGGCTGCAGATTAGGAAGGGAACCGCAACATTCCGGACTACGTGATAATTCGCGAAGGGGGATTGCGATAACATTGTGACAGCAGCTCTCTGGCAAATTCCCCCAGCTGTAGACTCAACAGGCTGGAGCGAGCCGGACACTGAAATATATACGAGGGGGCCAGGCCCCGCCGAGTGAGGCGCAGGATCTTTTAAATTTACGTAGGACATTAATGTGAATGAACACTGGAGGCTAAGTGAGTCCTATGATTTATGAAAAGCCCATGCAGGGAACACGCCTCTTTCTAAAGGGAACATTCAAAGACAGTGAGGTGAACACAGACACACACACACACACACAAAGGCGCAACGGCCCACACTGCCCAATTTCTCCCCTTATTTCCAAATTTCCAGGGGAAGGTGTGCGGAAAAATGAGCTCTTTGAAGATGGAAGCTCAAGAGGCTCCTCGAATAATCTGAGTAAGAGTGAGCGTCATGCTATGAATTTTATATCCACTCAGGGGGAGCTAATCTTCTCAGTGTTAACTTACCTCTGTCATCTAAATAAGCTTTTCCTTCAGGCTGGCTGAACAGGCTCCGCGGCTGATGTGGCACAATGATAAGTTGCCCCTTCGGGGCTTCTGTTTGGGGCGCTGAACGAGAGCTGGGTTTTTATGCAGCGATGATCACTTTGTACCTTGTTTGTGCTCGGGTCGTTTAAAAAAACGTCAGATAACTCAAGGCTTTTACTGTACCAACGGAAAAGTCATAATCCGATTAACCGTGAACAATTCCAACCACATTTCCTTATGTCTTTGCCTCTTTTAAGCAATATTTCAGATGGGAAATTGACTCCAGAAACGACTGTTGAGTCCATTAACGTGTGTGTGCTCACACACTGCTGTTTGTCATTTCATCCGGTGTGTGATATATCTGTAGTTACATTTACCATGTCGGTCTACAATGAAAAACACATAACTGCCAGTCACATTACTCAAACTCAAAAACCGTTGTCCACAACAAGGACACACTGTCGGCTCATTTTAATCTGAAAGCCTCTCTCTCTCTCTCTTTCTCTCGCTAACTCCTGACGTTAATCCAAATCTGGATTTCCAGATATTAAAAGGCCAACGGTCATGTCGTGTTTTGGAAAGAGGAAACTGGGGAATTGGGTCTTCCTGTGTGTCTCGGCGGAGATAAAAAAAAAATTTTTAAAACCCAAGGGGATAAAGCAAACCGTAGGACGAAGAACAAAGAAACCCCCTCTCTTCTGTTAATGATTTAGTGGAACAAACCGGTTAAGCGCGAGGAGCCCAGGATACCGAAAGAGCTGGTCATTGCATGAAGGAATGTTGCTCTTTTTTAATAAAGCGGTTAGGCTCCAAAGCTGCTTTTTTGTATAGTTTAGGGCCCTTTCTGTGGGTGTGTCTCACTGGCCGCAGAGGGGCCACTGGGAGAACAAAAGAACTACAGCTGCTGAAGTCATAAGAGAAACCAGGTGCCAAATGTTGATGTTGGGAAATTTCTACAGCGCAAAACGTGTCAGCCAACAGAAAGCCTCGCCGGGTCAAAGAGCTGGCCCGCAACAAGGGCTCCTGTTCCAATACTACGCATGCACACCGCCGCCAACGCCGCATTCAGATCCATATGTGAATGCACACAGATTTACCCAAGGACGTTCGGGATGGAGCCGAAGAACTGCTCCCGGAGGTGCAGGAGTGGGAGAGACGTGTGAGGGACGACACAAGCTGAGGCTAAGGGGTGACTCGGCGGTCTATATTTGTTCTCAGGTCTGCTAAATGAGGTCACTCAGGTGGTCCTGCTGAATACATCCCTCCTCCCCAACTCCATCATGAATCATCCGCTGCTTATTATTCCTGTCCAGCCCAGGAGGGGCTGCTGGCTTTCATACAGTGGGCATGTGTGTGTGTGTGTGTGTGTGTGTGTGTGTGTGTGTGTGTGTGTGTGTGTGTGCGCTTGCGTACCTGCTCTTGTGCGCAACATCTGCCCTAAAGCAGCGAACGAGGGGGATGGATACAGTGTGTGTGACAGACAGAGAGCAGGTTGTTTAATGAGAAAGTGGATGAGAGGTGACATTCATTGGCTACCTTTCTTTGACTCACACACACACACACAAACCCTCATTCTCCACAGCATTCACACTTCCACTTAGACGAGCCAAGCCTAGCCGGCGTATTCACGGCAACCACCCGCAGTAATAGTGACTACATTTTGAGAAGAAGAAAAAAAAAAAAAAAAAAAGGAAAAAAAGAAGCTCAACAAATAAACAGTCGCAACCAGGATCCCATCGCTCACACTTAGCATCAGGAAAAACAGCAGCAAACAAAGCCGCTCGGATGCCGTTGGAGGCAAAGCACGGGGCTAGACTATCAAACAACAGCGTCACAACAGAGCCGGGCTATTGCTCACACCTGCCATGTTTCCATCTTGGTCTTTGCTTTACATTAGCGCGCCGCATTCAAAGTGGGGGAGAAGGAGCCTATTTGAACATTATATTTCACTCCTGAACGAGCGCAGAGAGCGTTAGATTAGGTTTATGGGCCTGATTCCACAGATTACCCAGCAGATCTGGCATGCATGCGAGCACACGCACACACACACACACACACACACACACGCACACACACACACAGACAGACAGACAGACAGAAGTTGGTAGACTGGAATAATACTGGGGGATCGGGATGTTTGCACTTTGAACCTTTTCTAATCCCGAGTATTAGGCCATGGCTAAAGCCTGATTACTGCACAATGAAATGGATCTAAATAGATGTCTTTGCCTACATTTCTCTGTCCCAGGAATAGAACTGGAAATCAATAATCAACCTCCAACCTCTCGCTCGCACTCAGAACCTTTCACATCATCTCCGATGAACCCTTCCTTCTCGTCCTCCTCTTCAATAATGAAACCCGGCAGACAAAATGAAATAGTCCTATCATGGACTTCATCGCTGCATCTTCATTTTTGCTAATCTTATATCGAATTTGGGTCGGGCTAAACTGTAGATGTTGCCGGTAGCCGCCGCGGCGAGCACGTCGCAGCATTAGTGTCGAGGTTTGAGGTGGTTAGCGGTCCGGTGCACACAACTGTTGCTCGGCTTACTGCTTCAGGATGCAGCCAGAGGGGGAGCTCCTCTCCTGCATCCCGATTAGTCTGCTCTCTCTCTCTCCCTCTCTCTCATACACACTCACACACACACACACACACACACACACACACACGCACGGCTGCACACAACCCCAGTTGAAAATAGTTTTGAAAAATATATACAGACATGTAAGCACTTGGCCCAACGGAAGCAAATACACACTAAAATACACACTGACATGTGCACACACACACACACACACACACACATACTTATTCACACACACCCACACACACAGACACACACACTGGCTGCCTGTGTAGCCAGAAGATCAGGCAGGACTTAAGAGCTCCTCCGACACCAAAATTACAGGCCACCTCTAAGTCCTTCCAGCAGAGAGCAATATGGGATAGCGTGGGGGAGGGTGGGGGGGGGGGGGGGGGGGGGGGTGTGCGTGTGCAGGGGTGAGGTGTTAAGAGAGGGCATGGAAAGAGGGGTGAGGGAGGGCAGGAGAGGAAGCAGGAGATTCCTTTTTTCGAAGATGAGGTAGCGTACGACCCGGGGAGGGGTGAGACCTGATCCGTCTGAAGTGAGCTTGCATGCCAGCGTGTGTGTGTGTGTGTGTGTGTGTGTGTGTGTGCATATGTCGGTAAGGGAATATGGAAGGAGGTGATGAAGTGAGGAGTTAAGAGGAGGAGGAGAGCTCAGTTTGGAAAAAAAGAAGAAGTGGGAGGTGATCTCTCTGTGAAGCGGAGGAAGCATATGCAAGTGTTGGATTGTGTGCGTATCTGCATGTTTTTGTGTGTGTGTGTGTGTGTGTGTGTGTTTCTGCCAGCCCGCGTCTCTTTTACACTCACAATTTCTTACACGCTCCCCTGAATCTCTCATTGTGTGTGTTTTGGCCCCTGTGCATTTGTGTTCATTTGAGTCCGTGTGTGTGGGTGTCCAGTTATAGTATGCTTGCATGCCTGGACAGATATGTGCACAAGTGTGACTTTGTATTCCAGCATGTATATTTACAAATGTTCGGGAACTTGTGAAGTTTCCTTGCTGATCTGTGTGTGTGTGTATTTGTGGTCGCTGTACATCAGTCAAGACAGTCCCACATCACTGAGCCAAAGGTTATGCATGGAGGACTTCCATGGCCTCGAGCTTCAAGACTACTTATGACAGCTTTTAACCTCTGCAGCGGACCTGTCAGCAGCTCCCAAAGTGTCTCTGAGTGTGTGTCTCTACAAGACTCACAGCCTGCAGACACAGAGAGCCTCTGCATCATTTAGCTCAGGGTGTCTGTGTTGCACGTCTCCGGTGTACCCGCCGGTGAGCAGAGCTTTCAACCTTTCTTTTTTTCTCCATTTACCAACTCGGCAAACCCCCTGCGCAGCCTTAAAAAACGTCCATCCACACGCAAAGACCATGAGGAAGGACAACCCAGTTCCTCGTGCACTCAACGAAAGCACATGCGACGGGGCCCTGGACATGCGGAGGTTTTACGCACACGGAGACAGAGACGCACGCGCACACAAACAAACAAAGGTCCGTCTGTCGGATCAGCAGGCGATAAAGGACGCGGAATAACAGGAGGACCTTGGGGAGCGGAGCAAGTCATCCGTCTCAAACACGAACAGACTCAGCACACTCCAACATGACAGATGCAGACAAGACTGATCTCAGAGTACATCGCATCCTGAACCTCTCTCCAGAACTCCCGCCACACAACACCCGCCGCAAACACACGTACACACAGCAACAAAATAAAGGCCTGCTAACAATGCGCACACACGCTTCTAAGCCCAAAAGCCCACGTAATCTGACAGGTGCGCACTGTGGGGACTTCAGATGATGGAATTTCTGAATGCGGTCGATTGGCACAATAGCACAGTGTCACCTGAGGGCTGGGGAGGCACAGCCTGCAACGCCGTGAGCTGCTGCATGCGGCGCTCACGTTATGAGAGCCCACGACAGCGGCCGCCGCGCCCGATATTCATTCCTTGGCCGCGCTGGATGCAGAAATCCAGCCCACCAGGACTCTGACGCTAATGTGGAACATTTTTTTTTAGATATTAGCTTTTTTTTTTTTTTTTCAAACTTTAGCAGCTATTTTAGGTTTAATGTATTCTGTTGTGTGCAGAAGTTGCCAGTAGCCCACACAGCCCTCCCTAATGACAGAGTAGCTAATTGGCTGTAATGGCTCTTTTCACCGATATCATCGAGTTGCAGCCGCAGAAAACCTCAGCAGTTTTAAACAAAACATGGGCGGGGGGGAAAATGCCGGGTTGGGGGGGTGGGGGGGGGGGCGCTGGTTTTGCTTCAGATGACCGGCGGTTGCGTTCACCTAAAAGCACGGACTCAAAATACAGCATTTCAGACGGCCATGCTCGCGGCGTAAAACTGATCAGTTATAAAGATTATCATTGTTTTCAAACTGGCACAGCTCTTGTGGACTCAACACACACATTAACACCATTGAACACACAGTAACTAACAGGCGAAGAAACACGCCCTTAGAGCGACACACAAAACACACACACAGAGCCCGAGCGCACACGCTTGCCTCCGCCGACTCAGACGGTGCATCATTTCACTAACAGCAGCTGAAATGTTGCGTGTTCAGAGAAAGAAGCAGAAGGGGAACTGGGTCAGAGGGAAAAAAACGGCATTGCACTATTGGTCAGAAGGAAAGGTTAGAAGAGATGCAACACACACACACACACACACACACACACACACACATTCGATCAAGAGATAAAGGTGAATGCCGAGTTACCGTTTATCTGGTGCTTAGCTAATGTGTGCGTGTGTGTACATAAGGCTGGTTACAGAATGTAAGACAAAGGTAAGTGGCACATGGGTGTTTGATGGATCCCATCAGCTCAGCCAGGTGTTTCCCTCACCAGAGAAATCCGTGGACTCTCTACTTGTGCTCATGATTTAATCTATAGCAGCAGCTCGTCTGACCCGCAATCGTTTGCCACGTTATTGGAGCTTCTGTCAGGCTGACGGACAACTTCCTGCTGCTATTTCAAATTAGAAAAGCCCCACACCGTGGTCATATCCCGTTCAGGGTTCAGGCCATTCTAGGAAGTCGTACACAAAGAAATGGAGCATATTATTCCATTTTCTACGGTAGCAGTCTTTATACCGGGGACGGGGGGGTTGACTGTTGACAACATTAAGAGTTACTGCCCCGAAATGAACTACTAAAAATAGCCTGAAAAAAATGTGTAATGCAGGGGCGTCAAAACTTATTTATGTTCAGCTAACCTTGATCTTCATTTGGCCGGACCACTAAAAGCATTGCATAGTAATAGAGTCAGTATACTCACTTTCATTATATGGCCATTATTTATTCATAGATCTACAAAGCCCAAAACCTTTTCTCCCGAGTATTTTGGAACAACAATGTTACATCTCACTTATTTGCTTTCCTAGTTTCCCACTTCACCCCGTTAGCAGGAGCTAGCACAAGCATAACAAGTAAAGCGCAAGCTGTCGATGTATCAGGGTTAGGATTCCGCCGATATCGCTCATTTGCGCTGTCAATATTTTGCACGATGTTGAATATCTTTAACAACCCTTGTTGTTTTTCCGGGGACTGTCTTCCGGTCAGGATGGAAAAGGCACCTATTGTAATCAATCTTTTCTGTGTTGGAATAGCAGTGCGTTATATTGAAAAAACATCAGTGCTTTTTCTACACTTTGCAATGTCATTTTACGTGCAAGACTAAAGCCTCAGCAGGGCCGGTTCTGGTCCGCAGGCCATATGTTTACTAACCCGCACGTAATGAGTCTTACAGGTTTTTCAGGCAACACAACCGCAACCCCAAAATATTCTTTAAATGACGTCATTTGGCTTGATAATAGGATAGAATAAATGATATCTAATTCCCCCATTATTGTGTCTATTACAATGCCTTTGCGTCGATCTAAAAGCCTATTACAAATCTCAGCGGGTACTTCCTCAAAGCAGCAACATCCGCATTAGTGGGTGGTATTGCTTTTGTCAGGTTACATGTGTGTAATCAGCTGACAGATGCACACACGAGGTCTTAGTGAGCTTGTTCCTCAGCAGGAGGCTCATAGAAGTCTTCGTCTTGCTCCATTTGCCCTGATAATCACACGAGGTGAACCGCGGTTCACTCGCTAAATCCGTGCAGATGATAAAACTGATCCTCTCCGGCTCCTCTGAGGCCTTTGTGGTCGTCTACAAAGGTCGCGTGGGACCCCGGCAGAGGAGTCGCCCTGAACGGTCTAAAAAGACCCACGAGAGACAAATCAGCCCCGCGCCGCCTGATAAAAGAAGCGCTGGGACGGATCGGAATGTGGCGGGTGATAGCGGTGGCGTGTCAAAGGCCATGAGACTCCAAAAATCCAGTCTGACCACAGAGCTAATCTGTGAGCAAACTCCCCTCTGAGGGAAAGCAGAGGCAACGGAGCCCTGGAAAAAGTTAAGGAACACCAAAAAGGAAGGGCGACGGATCGTCCTCAGGGAACCCGCACGCCCGCGCTGGGGCCTGTTGCCGAAAAACGTGGTCACGCATTAAAAAAGGCACGGAGATGTCTGAGCGTGTGTAGCTCCACTGTGTCCATTCAGCGGTGGAGAGAGGAGCTCCAGTGCACTGACCTTCTCAATCTGGCCTCCAATGGAGAGTTATGACAGCTGAAGCCGCCTTGTGCTCCTCGTCACAATAAAACTCATCAAAGATGGGCCACAAACAGACAAACAATGACGCTTACGTAGGCTCAGGCGCTTCCAAATCACAAATAGTTAATGCGGGACGAAGCCCAGTGGGGGGTTGTAAGCGAGAGGCGATGGCGATGGCGATGGCGTGTGCCGGCAGGGACGAGAGGGCTGCGGCTCAGCTGAGGAAACTGCTGTCGGGGTAATGAAGTAATGTCCGCCTGACCAGGAGGCCAGAAGAACACAAAAACAGGCCGTGCTTCAACTGATGAGCTTTCAAATGTGTGTTTTTTTTTGTCCAAACGATGCCCCAAAACCCAAAGATATTCAAATTAGAATTATATGACACAGTCAATCTGCACGAGTCCATGTTTGGGATTATTGCTCGATAAACGAGTGAAACACGCGAATGCGGTGTGTGTGTGTGTGTGTGTGTGAGAGAGAGAGATCTTGTTATTTAGGTGAGAGTTGATGTCGGCCCATCTGCTGTCCGCAAAAACTAAATCCGCAAGCGGTACAAACACAGAGCTGGATAGCGAGATGATGGAGGGCCGTGCACGCGCGTTAATGCAAGTGTGCGAGCCTAAAGCCCGGGTGGGGGGCGCGGCGATACCCCTGTACATGCTAACATGGAGGCGACTGAGCGAAGCGGACTCTCCACAGCTCTCCAGACATTTGGGATTGCGCGAGGTGGCGGGCCAGCAGGCGGTTGTGCGCGTATAATGTAACAGATGCGGGGGTCTGGAGGAGCTCGCGCGTAAGGCGCCATGAGCTGCGAGCGAGGCTCCAAACCGCAGGCCGGCCTGCAACACAAGACGCAGGAAAAGAAGCACTCTTTTTCCTCCCTTCTCCTGCTGTCGCCAAAACCCCAATCACAGAGCAAAGCGCACAGAGAAAATGCTGCTGATTACATCCTAATACACACAAAGCCGGCAGCTGAAGCACATACACAAACACACACGCGCGCACATGCGCTGATTACATCCTCCTCGGTGCTCCTCTCTCCCCCTCGCATCCCCCGGTATCGGTTACGCGGTAAAGCCACGCTGATCGAGGATCAGTGTTTTTTGGCGCGGGGCGATGGACGAGTTCGGAGGCTTAACCTCTAGTCCGAGAGAAACCGGGGCTCCGGGGGCCCCCGGCACAAATAAACAGCTACAACACACACAAAAAGAATATGTCAGGCAGACTCGAAACAATTTCCTGAGGGATCTGTCACCGTGCGGGAGGGAGGGATGGGGGGAGGAGGAAGAGTGTGTTTGTGTGAAACAGGGGTGGGGATCTAAGGAAGAGAGAACATAGGTGGAATGGCAAGGCAGGGGGAGAAACATATTAAGTTGCAGAAGCAAAAAGTAGGGAGAGGAATGGAAAGAGTCAGAAATTGAACCTGTGGGTTTGGAGGAGGAGGAGGAGGAGGAAGAGGAGGGGTGGGGGGGTGAGGGTTGCGTTCCATCGCCGTCTACCGAATGGTCGCAAACACATCACGTATTTTATTTGAAGACAAGGAGCTTTCTTTAGGGGGTTCTCATCCATCCGGCATTTAACAAACGCATTTAGCAGATTTTGTGACGCAGGCCAATCTGAGGGCAGGGAGCATTTTGCCTTTTTCTGGCGATGTTTGTGAGCAAGCATATATATATGTATTTTTGTGTGTGTTTGTCTGCCCCTGTTACTGAGTTTGTGTGTCTGTGGCCGTGCTGGAATGGAACCCGGACATCACCGAGCTGAATTCACAGAAACGGGCTCGGCCCTGGCCTGCCGAGCAGTATTTAGACTCTGTATTTATGCGTTGGACGACCGCAGCAAACTCCATCACCGCCACGTGATTCATGTTTTGTTTGCTTTGCTCGGCGCTGATTCCATTCCACCAGGAAGATCTTTCTTTCCCTTTTCTCCCCTGGATCATACATCCATCCAAACCCCCCCCCCCCCTCCTCCCCTCCCAGAAAGCGCTCTCTGCAGAAATGTTCGCGCCGAGTTCACGCCGGGTTTCATCAGCCGTCCCTCGCCGTAGCTGACCAAGCATGCAGTGGTTTCCATCGAGAGGATGCGACATTAAAACAGCCTCTATAATTATACGTCCATATTTCTCCGATGAGTTTGTGTAAACAGGCCCGGGCTCCAGCTCGGGGAGGCGGACGTCTTGGCAGGGCTCGGCTGAGGGTGCCACTGAATGGCTGTCGGAAAACAAAGCCATTTCAGAGAGCGCCTTGGAAAAGAGAAACCACTGTTCTGGGGATGGCGGAGGGGTGGGGGGGTGGTGAGGGGGGGGAGATGGAGCTCCATCCGACAGGCTGAGAGCTGTGATTTGAGCTTAGCTATTGGCCCGGAGAAGAAAGGCGCCGAGAGTATGTGTTGCTGGCAAAGCAGAGGGCAAGAGACCTCAGACATCTCTGACTGAGAGGCAGATATGCAGAGTGTTTTACTTCATGGCCGTCGTTGTTTTTCTGCTGCTCTTATGTTTTCTGATGAAGCGATTCGCCCCTTTGTCCCGAGCAAATCGCCTCTTGGACCATGACGCGAATGTTCCCCTGTCGTAAGTTCACTTTGTCCTGACCTTCTGTTCCAGCAGCCTTAAGACGTCTCCTCTCCCTTTAGCCTACAGCTATTTTAACACAGGCAAAAACCACAGAGATGGTTTCTGAGCACAGCGGACGGAATCAAAGACAACAAGGACGCTTCTTCCAGCAGCTGACAGAGTCATTCTGCAGATGGGCTTGTGTTGAGCTGAGGGGGATAGAAAAAGGACAAAAAGACAAACAAACAGTGTTGTTGTTTCGCAGAGTGAGCTCTGTGGTCTCCTGTGGTCTGTGTGTTGAGAGGAGATCTAAACTATCAGTTAACAAAAATGACTTGAACACAAGACTTTGAATCCGACACACACACACACACACACACACACACACACACACACGCAACCTTTTACGTGAGGTTCAGGATAAATGAAGGAGAGCGGGAAGGAGCAAGGGAGGACGTAATGGGCGAGGGGAGGGAGGGGAGGGGGGGGGGGACCCACACGCAGGATGAAATATTGTAATAAGACGAGCGTGGAGCGCAGCCGAGGAGGGATGAGTGTCTGCATTTGAAGATGCACGGAGCGACTAATTGAGATGAATACATGAATATATCAGCTTCATCAAGCAGCGACGGGTTCAGGCGTAACCAATGGTTACCATTCACTTGAGTAGCCGTCACCCCCCCCACCCCTCTATCGCCTCCAGACAACACAACCCCCCCCCCCCCGCCTCCCTCTAAACAAACTCCTCTGTAATAAACAAAAGGCAATAACCAGCGACAATAACGCTGGGCCTGCTAACCCCCCCTGAATGAAATATCCAGAGGAGAGGAAGCACAGGCGGCATGGATGGATTTGCAAAGCAAGCAGAAAGTCATACATTACAGCGGCACTAATATACGCCGGGCTGTATTCCATCCAAATGGAGGGGCGTGGGTTAAGTCTCCTCATCCCAGGTCATGCTGCTTCACCGGCGCTAACCCGACCTGTTAGCAGGGTTTACCGTGAAATTGAAATCCATTAAGGCTTACCGATCAGCTGCCTAAAACGCTAATCGGCCACAGCAAACGACAGCTACCCCGCAACTAAAGAACCCATGTTTACTGACTGAAAAACAAGACGCAGGCAGGGGCGAAGCGAAGGGGCAACGCCGTGTTTAGACTATTTCACGCCGTGAACGAGGTGACACGTGTTTTTTTTCTTCTTTTCCAAGTGTGATCTAGCAAAACGGATTCTTTCCAAGCTGTTTATTTTTAGCTTTTGTGTTTCTTTATTCCTTTACAGTTAAAAAACTATTTGACCAACTTTAATTATTATTTCAAGTTCTGGGAACAAAGCTGCTAAATAAGCAACAAAACAAACAAAATAAGCCCTTTGTTTGGACAAAAAGAAAATCCTGCACTGTGTCTTTTGCTAATAATTCAAACATTTCAGTAAAATCTTACGGAGGGGGTAAACTACATGTTACAAGTTATTCTTCACAAAGAAATGAAAATCATTTCACTGCGTCTAGAAATATGTGAATTATTTGCATCTGTAATCTGACAATAAAAAATCCCTTTGTCTTGTTAAAAACACGCCGCTGACAATTACAACCGCTTTGGGGCTTTTTTTGGTTTCGGTGGTTGGCTGTTATTTGATTATGGTAATTTCATAATGGCTCTAAAAGATGACATTCAACACTTTATGTTCCTAATCAGAATGCAGTTATTGCACAGCAACAAATTGAGCAATAAACCTGCCTGTTTGACTGTGCACAAGCCTTCGTTGGTGCGTGTGCTGGCATAAGCGAGGGCCGATAGCATGCAAGTGCACATGGGCATTTACATGCTAACAAATGTGGAGCAGGGGAGGATCATGTGTTCCTCTGCAGCCAGGGTCAAAGATTTAAACCATGGCCTTCAACAGTCTCCCAAGGGCGACTGCTTGTTCTGGATGGCAAAAGAAGCAAAAGTGCCCACTGGAGGAGTAAATAAATAATAAACTCCTTCATTTTTTAATTGTGTATGTATGTATGTATGTATATATATATATATATATTTTTTTGTAGGTCTAGGAAGCACAGCAACAAGAATAAAATCGGCCATTATCCATGTTTCACTGAGGCAATGCTCTGGAGGTTTGATAGCATGTGCTGCGGCACTGCTCTGCCGGGGACGTCGTGTGTTTCAGAGTCCACGATGGCACGCTGAGATGGAGAGTGGCAGCTGTCAGGAGGGATCAGGCTTACCCAGCCCGCTGCGCTGGAAATCAAGGGAGAAGGGGAGTGCACAGCGACAGGCCGCCTCTGTTTACTGCCTCGTGGCTTCACCCTTATATAGAACAACAGAGACTCACCGGCTACCGACCGAAAACGTATCACGGAGCAGTCATGCTGCATTATTCCAATGAGGAGCAAATGGGAAAGAAAATGGGGCTTTTTTTTTTTGCTCCAATGGGGCTGTTGGGAGTATAAAGACTGTCTACACACACACACACATGTGTATATATATATATATATATATATATATATATATACACACACACACCCACATACACACACCTGTGTGTGCTTGTCTATTCTCCATTATATCACCTCCTCCTTAAAAGCCTCCTGCCTAAAATCACTTCTTTCCCGACTCCGACCCCTAAACAAGCACGGCCATTTTACTCCCAAACAGCTCATTCCACATCCTGTGTTTAGACAACGCAGTGAAATACAACCAGTTTGTGCACTCATACACCGGGGGGGGATGATTATGTGTTTGTGCGCGCGTGCACGAGTGTGTACATAGGTGGGTAGGTGGGGGTGCTGACGGACAGCACCGGCTGGTGCTGGTCTGGGGTTTAGATCAGTCCTGGTTTACCATTACGGATCCCCTGCAGGGTTTCCGCGACCCCTTGTCCGTGAGTTTTGACCTTTGACCCCCCCCCTACGACTCCTGTCAAAGCTGCGCTGGGATAGACGGGACCTGGTTGACGTGGATCCCCTGTTGTGACACCGAGGCACACACGCAAAGAAAATATACACAGACGCACCATTTGTTGCTTTCTTTACCCCACACCTTTTGTTGCTTATTCTACCTCATGCAAGGAGCAGAAGTGGAAGTGGGGGCAGGGGGGGGGCTGATCAAGGACAAGACAAACGGAGCCTTGGAGACAGGGGGGCGGGGGGTTAGACTTTTGGAGATTTAGTGGAATGTCCACTCCCTGTGCGTCTTCTTCAAACGCTGTTTGCTCCCTTAATCACCCCAGATAAGCCGGGTGTTTTTAAGCCGGGCAGATTTACGCCGCTCTGCTGGCGGGTCGGAACCGCAATGCCATCAGAGGGGTCCGGATAACGCGGCCACATCTTCCAGGTGGGGCTGAGCCGGCCTGAAGAGGCCCAACCAAACACCCCAGCAGAAGTCTGAAGGTGTGATATGCGCCGGTGCTCGCTCGCTCTCTCAAGAGCGATACACGCGTACAGCAAACACGCATTGTCTAAATGATTGATGAAGTGTGCTCCGGTAAATGGAATACATGAAGGAAGCTCTCCGCGTTGCAAAGGACAACACTATTGATAATAATAGCGAGGCAGAATGCCTCATCCGATTACTGCTGGCGAGAGAATGTTACGGTGGACGAGTGTAATGATGATCCACCGTCGCGCTGGATGCTGCATCTGACAGATTTGAAAGCGCCATTGAAACACTTCGGGGTGGAGGTTCAGTGTTCTTAGCGCTCACACGCACCAGCAGGGAGGGTTCCACGCGGCGCAGAGTTGTAGGAAAGCAAAAATCGGCCGCACGTGGAGTTTTCGGGTTCATCTGCAGCCCACGCACATGCCACTAATGGAGTTTGTTAAAATATTTATCATGTAATCAGGAGACAATATGCGGAGCGGCAGCTGGCGAGGAAAACTTTCAGCAGACGCTGAAAAATGCCCAAGGTGTGTTCCAAAGACATGTGGGCGTAATAAAGCTCAAAGAAGTATTTCTTTAAAGTCCACATGATGTGTTGCCACAGGAGCGGCCCCCGAAAAACTGTCGCTTGATAACATCACAGGCTTCATGCTTCCCCACATTCTGGCTTTGAGCGAGAGCTCACAAACATCGATTGAACTGCTCCAGATCAAAAACATAACATATGCAGGATTTAGTTTAGCATGCGTTATTTTCCTTTAGGGGGCGATGAAGTATTCATTTATGATCAAAATATAAAAGGAACTTGTTTTTATTTACTCATAAAATATAAATGTATACCTTTTACCAAGGAACACTTCGATATACAAACTTAAATCATCCATATTCAGGTGGAAACGCCATAAAAGGAGTAGAATATTTTAAAAGGTACTTTCAAATAGCTTCATTGTATTTTCACAGGGTTGTGCTGCATGAGACTAGATATGTTGTAGATCAGTTGATTTCTTATGGTCTGCAGACATTTCATTGATACGGAGTAGAATCAATTACAGATGTGGCAGAACAACTATCCTCAGAACAGATCAACCCCACCGCATGTAATCAACTCCATCCAGGAAATGTAGGAAATGACGGATTCAAGTAATAATTAGATAAGGCCAAAGCGGCGTCTAAAATAACACTGTCCTTGGCATTTGTAAACTGAGCCCCAGCATGCAAGCTTCTGCAGCTACTGAGCTAACATGAGGGACAAAGAGACTCTAGGTTGTCGTCATAGCCGTCGGATGACCTGCAGCTTTGTAACCTACCCGCTTGTTATTTACAAATCCCATTAAAACACTAAAATCAACAACGTGTTAGTCTGTCTCTTAATGCTCCATGACTTCCTCGAGGCAGCTTTAAGCTCTTTTGTTCCCGCTAAAGACCTGAATCCTGAAAAACTGAAAGAAATGAAAAAAAAAAAAATGAAGAAATGTTACTTTTAGGGGAAAAAACTGTAAAAACTGTAGATGATTTAGCAGACATTACTCAAACCAAAGATTAAGTGCATTCTTTAGGGACCACTTTCAGTGTCTGATTCAAACACGTTTGGTGCTGTAGTGAGTTTAAAGCTCCAGCAAAATATACTGTAAAAGATGATTGAGTTGAGTCAGATTGGTAATATTAGATAGAGCTCAGGTCTATGGTAATAAAATAACATGTCGCCCAGTGATGTGTTTTTAATAGTCGTTGCACAACAAAGGAGCTCTTTGGCTCAGAGGTATCAGCCATCTATATTAGGTTTTGTCAAACCTTGTAGGTAGGATTAATTATTTGTTGTTTCAGGCAGTTTCATGGGATCTAATGATCATTTTAAAACACCAGCCTTATTCTTTGGAGTAAAAATACCCCAGAGGATTTCACTGGGTGTCAATATGTAATCAATGGCACATTTTGGCTCTATCAACTGCTTCACACGGCTTTATGCATGAAGACATTCATATAGAGTACACTATCGACTTTATTTAACAACGGGACACGCGTGTAACCAAGCAGAATATAGATAACTTATGTCTTTCCATGCTTGGGCATGACTTATCTCCTTCACGCTTTTGTAGATTTCACTGATGAGGGAACCTCTTAAGGCTTCAGCAGAAAAACCGATCCCATCTCAGGTGACCGCTGACAACATGATCAACCTCATTTTGGAGAAGAGTAAAAGTACTCTGAGAGAAGAACTATTCTTGACCTATGTTTATATCACACCTCTATGACTCCGATAATGTCTTTGGAAGTTTGAACGGGAGGATTTGATGAGGAGGCCAAGTCTCTGCAGACTCTGGTAGGAGAAGAACCATAAGAAGAAGCTTTGAGTAGTTTGGAGTGAATTGTTACATTATTTTGTCCTCCAAATGTTTCTCTCTCCTCAGAATAATATATGATTAGATTTAGTGTTTAAAGCCCGTCAGAATAATATATTCTGACACTAACTCTAATCATTGTAACCTACAGACACCATAACATTTTCACCATGGCAAAATGCTTGATCCAGACGAAAAGGCCGCAGAAACTCAACAGAAATGTCTGTCTGGGTTTCAAAGGACGCTTTGAATCAGTTTGAAGCTCTCACCGGTGTGAAGCGCCGGGTCAACTTCCTCCGCTCCATCAGGGATGACACACCTTCTGCAAACACTCGGGTCCAGCAAGATTAGTCTTGACTAGATTAGACCTGACTTTAGCTGAGGAGTCGCTAACACCCAGTCCAGAGAGAAACTGCGCCGAGGTGGTACCGCCACCATTTCCTCCAACACCCCGTGGTGAACTTTTATTCTATCTATTTATTTATTTATTTATTTATTATTTTAATCTATTAGATTACAGATAGAAACCCCGCTGAGGTTTCCCCCCGAACCAGGTTCTCTACGACGGCCCCCGTTGAACCTCCATCGATGACTGATGTAAATGATAAACCCTGCTTGGGTATTTACCCAGAAGCCACCAGTCAACCAGACTGAGGATTGTCTTTGAATATGGTAGTCATTGTTTACAGTCATTGTCCAAAATAAAAAGCATTTGAATAATACACATATTCTGCTCGCTCACTTGATAAAAAGCATTTTTATCTTTTTTTTTTCTTTCATAATTTAATGCAAAGAGAGAAATGTTTGCTGTAGATTTTGTTGTTATTGTTTCTCTTATTTAACACCATCTAATTTTGAAATTTTGGTACATGATATTTGAACTGCAGAACTGTGATTCAATTGTTACCAACAACATAACTGACAATGAGTAATTCGTATTGAACCAAACACAGAGAGACGCGTGTCTACGAGAGGAAAGTTTGTAGAAAGTTGCCGGGTTTTTAATAAACCTCTTCAGAGCTTTAGGCTTGATACTTTTAAATTATTACTTTCGTAAAAGCATAGGTGTCTCCGGCAAAATGTGAGAAAAAGAGAATCTGTAAGTAAAAATACTAGTTGTGCAGAACAGTCTCTTCTGTAATCTTCCGTCTCATTCTGCAGGGCTGCAATTCATTCGGAAGTTTATAGGAAGTTTCCAGAATATAATTCTATCATTTTGGGACTAACTGAACGGAAAGGTTTGTGAAAGAAAATATAGTTTGACGTCCAAAAGAATAGTCTATCATTAGGGATTTATTATTGAAAACTTGGGACGTAAACCGTGACCAGACACTCTCAGGTTACGCTCGCAATTCAACAACGGATCTGTTCTCCAACAACCTAATAACTTAACGGACATTATTTTTATTATTAGGAGTTTATTGTTATTAAATAAAGTTGTGTCAATTAAAGGTTTACTATTAGGTTTAAAATCTTACAATAGTATTGAATTTTGCTCTCGTAGGAGTTAAAAACTAGCTGTATTTAAGTAAAGAAGCACTTGAGGAAATGTCCGTCGGGACTGGAGGTTAATCCTGAACTCCACCCTCCTAACTGCCAAACGCCAGGGTTCCCAAAGCGAGGCGCGTCCGCTCCAGGGTTACTACGGAGCTGCTGCAGGGCCGTTACAACAGCAACCTCCCCGGTGTGACTGTGTGTAACCGAGGGTGAAGCTGATCTGTTCTCTTCTTGCTTGTGTGCTTTCATGGCAAGTTGCACACACACACACACATACACAAAATGGACACACTTTCTCATCAAATCGAATGAGAAAATGCTTCCAAACCTTTGACCGACCACTGTGTTTCACCTTGGAAGACAAACTTACAGGTGATGTAGTAGTTGACGTTCTTCTTGAACTCCAGGCCCATGTAGTTGGGGCTGAACTCCTGGAATTTGATGGTGAACTTGATGTCCTTCTCGGGCTTGTTACAGTTGACCAGGACGTTGGGATCGAGGACCGTGCTGCAGCTCTCCGCCTGCTCCCTCTTCACCAGGTACAGCTTGTAGAACTCATACTCTCTGCCTTCGTCCGCTTTGGGACAGATGATGTCCAGCTTGTCCCCGATGTCTGGGTAGATGACGAGGCCCTGTCCGGCCACAAACCTGGCGGGAGAGAAAAACAGAGAGACAAAGCGATCACTAACACGTAATAAAGGCAGTCTGGAAACGCAGCCGCATAATTCGACAACGGTTTATACAACCTTAATACTTTGAGCTATGGCAGTTACAGGTTTAGATTTGTCTGCCGTGGGCCTTCGGGCAAAGCGTGCTTTATTCATCCCCCGCAAAAACACTACATGTAGCAGCTTGACATTGTTCAGCGTCAGGCGACGGAGCGTTTCAGGCAAATCCTCTCAAAGTTTTTTTTTTTTTTTTTTTTTTCATACTTGGCCCCAAATCAAAGCATACCAAAAGTTTTCGAGACAAGATGGCCACACACAAAATGGCTGCCGCAGAAGCGGCTGCAAATGGGATTACAACCGGAGAATGCAGCGGCTGGTTTTGTTTTCTTCTCCATATTTGTGGACTTCAATAATAACCCCTGTGCGTCAACATGCACTTTCTACGCCGCCTCGACTTCAGGAGGTACGAGTTTCTGAAAGGAACACGGCGCGCCGGCCGGAAGGTTCGGTATTCACACTTCATCTTCCCGCTGCCGCGATCATCTACTGGAGGATTAAGATAATCCATCTGGCCTCACTGTACCTCTCCACCGCGCTCTCTGCTGCCAACTCAATCAGATCAGCTCTTGTTCTTCTTTATTCACCAAAGAAGGGGAACAGGAGGAGACCCTGTGTGTGTGAGTGTAAGTGAGCAGGAGAGGGGGGGGGGGCGACTACACTGAGTACTTGCAATGTATTTGGGCAGTGGTGTGTGTGTGTTTCTGCGTGCGTGTGTCAGTCAGAAAAATGAGCTGAGTTTGCCGTCTGATGGGTGTGGGTGGGGGGGGGGGGGGGGGGGGGGGCGCAGTCGGAGGGGAGGGGGCCGAATCATTGTTCTGGACTTGTTTGAGGCTTAAAATGTCAACATGGTTCAGCTCTGCTGTCCCAGTTAGCCAAGCATTAACCTAGACAGCCGGACTGACCACGGGTGTGTGTTGGTGTGTGTGTGTGTGTGTGTGTGTGTGTGTTGTGGTCGCAGACAGCGAGCACAGCAGCGGGGCTATCTGCTAGATCTGCCCATGCCAGCGGATTTAAGCAGGATTTAGCGGCGTGCAATGCCGTTGTTGTTCTTTCTGATCCCTCGCGCTTTAACAAGACATCAGGGTCTCTCTCTCTGTCTCTCTCTCTCTCTATCACAGTGCCATCATCACACACATCATTTGACAACTAAATAACTGACTCTTCTGACAGGCCGAGGGAAGGGGAGGACTCGTGTGATAAAGGAGTGTGTAAGTGCAGGGAGCGGGGGGGGTCTATGATCACCATTCCTCCTCCCCTGATGTTAAGCTCGGGCAAACGTCCAGCCATTGTGAGATACGGTTGTTTTTTAAGTCCCATTTTCTGAGGAAATAACCCTCCATGAAAATGAACATGATCGGATTAAGGCCGTTTCCACATTCATGGCCATTGTTCTCGGGCAGCCACATTACCAAATCAATTAGTTAATTCACAAAAGCACATAAACGCAGCCACAAATTTGCAAAACGGTCTAAATCCTCCACCATCAACACCCTCACTTTTTTTTTTTTTTGTTGTGGGCTGCAATGATGTCATGAAAGAATGCACGGGTAGGACCTCTCGTACGAGGCTTGGGAGCGGGTGAGACGTTATTTCCACGCTATTGTCTGGTGCTCATGGGGGCTGGCTGGAGGGGGGGGCACTAATTCAAGGGCCGATAGGAGAGCGAGAGAGAACGCGGGGTGTGCTTTGTCCTACCTCCCCAAACAATTTACTGGTTTTCAGAAGCAACACCCTGCCTGAGCCTGTGTGTGCATGTGTGTGCGTGTATGAGAGCATACATATGTTTTCATGCATGTGTGTGTGTGTGTGTGTGTGTGTGTGTGTGTGTGTGGAGGGGGTGCACGTGCGTGTGTCTATGAAGACACGGACACAATCAGCCTCTAATTGGATCTACAAGATGCATCAGTGAGGCATAAACAAGTTTCCATGGCAACATTAGTCTTTGTTGCTGACCACCCCCTCTCCTCCCCACATCTCAGCCCCTACTTCCCTACTTCTGCTCCCCATCTCATTCCCTCTCGCTTTATCCTTCTCATTCACCTCCTCAACATTTCCCTCATTCTTTTTTTTTTTTTTTTTCCTATTTTGCTCTCCATCCTCCCCCTCTCTCCTCTCACACACACACAAAACACCTACAGAAAAAACAAGTGAGAAACCAGGTTTTCAGACCAGGCAAACATCATAATTAGACCTTGATTTGTTTGACTCAACAAGTAGGTATTTTGTTCTGTTTTCTTTGTTGTATTTTTTTTTCAAACAATAACTGTAATGATTAAAATAAATTTTTTTAAACGTCTCTCAAATGAAACAACGAGCGTGACAACCCGCTTCAAAGTTTTACAAACCATTTATTCCATTATCAAAGCAAGCGGCAACAATTTAGATGAATAATTAAGATCTCCAAAATCGTAATATCTTAATATCCCTGAAGGGTTTAATCACGAGCCGGCCCCTGTCATTGATTCAATTTTCGGAGCGGGCCTCCTGGTTGGCGGTTAGATAGCTATCCTAAGTGAATTCTCCGCTTCTGTTTCCCAGCCTTTGTTAACTGTCTGCTATAATGAGGCTCTGGCTGCTGTGGAGGTCTGGAAGCGCCATCGCAGATGGGAAAGAAGCAACATAAAAGAAATAGGGCAGCAATTAGTGTTTAGCCCAGTTTAAAAGCCCTCCACTTGGCAAGCTGCAGCCCAGCTCCAGTCCAGGATGTGAAACTAAACTGGTGGGCCGGGACTTTGTCTCCCGTTTGTCTCTCTGTTGGCTTAATCAGCGCCACTCCGGTGCTGCACACAGCCACACGCAACGGAGAGGAGGAGACGACTGACTGAAGATTATTGTACTTTTGAGGAGGTCGAAAGGGAAAAAAAGAGACGGGGGGGGGAAAGGGAGGTTTGAATTGCATCTTTCATTCACGTCGTCTGGAGGCTTTTAGAAGACCTGTTGATGAAAGAGGCTCGAGTGCACAGAGGAAGAGCCGCGCGGACACAAACAGTGTTTCTGGGAAATGACCCCAAGTGCGAGGGAAGGAGCTGCATCTGCCCCAACCAAGCACAATAAAGGGAACCATTCTCCAAACAGTCAAATGCGATTGGTTTTGTTTCATCTGGATGGCTTCGCGGCCGCGCTCAATCCTGCAAAGAGCTTATACAAACAGGCCCACGCTACAGCGCAGCGGAGGGAGAACAGAAAACAACTCGGCGGAGGGAAAAGAGACGAGGGGAGAACCCCCGTCCCCCCTCGCCCCCTCTCTTTTTACATTCCACTGGTGAATATGAGCACATGATCTCACATATGCTACAGCCCAACCCCCCCTCTACCACCTCCACACACACACACACACACACAGCACTGATGTGAGAGCCCACAAAGGCACCGTGGGGTGCATCCTGGACCTTCCCAGCCCAACTTCCCAGCCACCCCTATTCAAGCTCCCCGGCCCTCACCGACTTTCAAATAAAATGCCACCTACACCAAGGCCCACTCAAAGCCCCCACAGAGCCTCAACCCCCCTGGTCCCTCTTAACCCCCTCCCACGTGCTCTACACCCCCCCGTCCAGTCCACTCGGGCCTCGGCCTGCGCCCCGCTGGATGAAAGGACCCGAGACGCAGGAACGGCGAGAGAGAAAGGAGGCAGGGGCGGCTCATATCGACAGAATGGTTTTCAAAATAAATTGTTCCCTTGTGAGCAGCAGCGTGAACACGCCGCACATATCAATTGCGATACGTCATTTCTCGACTACGTGAACAGGGCGACTCATCTCCACAAGGGGAAGACGCCAACGGACCGGACGACAGTCCCGCCTTCTGGTTCCCTCCGTCTTGTTTCCGCGGACCAACATTTCTCTCTCTCTCGGTCTCTCGGTCTCTCCCCCTCCGGCTTTCATCACATGAGTGCACGTCACGCAAAAAGAAACACAATCCCCGCCACAACAGGTTGGCGCCCTACTCCTCGATAGCGATCTGCGAGGTAATTATCGCGGCAGGAGGAGTGTTCCCTCACCAATTACCATCTCTCTCTCACACCATCCACTGAATCAGCAGCGGCTGCCTCCCTGCGTCGTGGCAGTCGAAACTTCCAACGCGGCCGCCATATTTCAGGCCCTTTCAATCGGGGTCGCATATAGTGTCGCCTATGGGTTCTTTGCCAGGAATTCAGCCACATCACAGGGTGAGGTCCGTCAGCGGCACAAAGCGGCATTATGCAAAGCGCATTGTAGTTAAGCTCTGCCGTGGGACACACGTGGTGGTCGGGGGCGGGGAAGGGGGGGGGGGATTTAAGGCGGATTCATTTGCTCGAGGCGACCTGCGTTTTTGTGTAATCACAGGGTGCACTTCCACCCCGCCCGAGCTCGGGTCAATCAATATCAAATAATTGTCTGCGAGCGGAGGCTGTTCCTGCCGTAAACCGCTTTCAGATCCATCAAGATAGAGCGGCACGCCGGCCCGGCCTCACCACGCCGAAATGGCTTCTCTCGTGATGTGCGGTTGAGATCCACCGAGTGCTGTTGACACGGCGTGATCACTTCATACTCGCCACCGCCAAACCGTCAGTATGCGTGTGTGAAAAAGCTCTTGGGGATTCTGCCGCGTTCGCGAGGCCGTCGAGCTGCGTGTCAAACCGATCCGAAGACGGTTTGAAGCGTCCGTCCGTCCGTCCGTCCCCCCGTCGTTTGAGACGACGCAGCGGGGGGGAAGGGTGAGCTGGTCATGGGTCCTCGCCCGCAGTGGCCGTAGCTTGTATACATAGCTGGCTTCCGTCAGGCCGTCGCGGGGGCAGATGTTCTTAGGGAGGCCTGTCTATAAACACGCACACATAAACACACGCCCCGCAGTGTACACACGCTGATTTCCTCACGTCAAACACGGTAAACAAGTTGCCGCAATGCAGACGGAGGCCACACGGGCCACACACACACACACGCACACACACACACACGCAGCAAAGATCCTGAAATTAAGCAAAACAAGGCCCATCTGGCTGCAGGAGTGTTTAGCAAAGCAGGAAGGATTTGACCCTTATTATAGAGAAGCAGGACAAACTTGCTAACGAGTAGTGCTTTGGATAAACTACAAACTCGGTCCAACTTGCATTTCCACTCCAGTGGCCAGACTTGGCAACTGTGACTCGCTGAAAAGCAGAAAGCAGAGTATTTTCCCCTCTGCGCTGTCCCCATTAGAGGGACATAAATGAAGATGTCACGGGCAAAAGAGAGGGACACAATATCCTGAATTCCGTCCTGCCGAGAGCTGCTTTGTACGTGTGAACACAGAATCCCCCCCCCTCTTTCTCTCTCGTGCACTCACACAGACAAACATGCACTAGCTTCGGTTAGCTCAGTCAACAGGCTGCCATGCAGAGCAAATCAGATTCAGCATCACTCAGAACAGTTGCACGCGGACAAGCTACACAACACGGAAGCAGACACGCACACGCACGCGCGCGTCCACCAAGCGAGCCCTGCGCGTTCGCCCTCCGACGCGACCACGCGACACCTAACATCACACCTTGATGAGCTAACACGATGACGCCTAAACGGTCCTCAGAGGGGAGCGGATGTTGCCGTGAGGCGGACGTGCAGCGGAGGCTGAGAGGAGTGTCAGAAGTCAGGGAGGAGAAGGAGGAATAACTTCTTACGGCCTCCGTGGTTTCCCATCGCTCTCTAAGAGCAGTCAGAGTTAAGCAAGCACGGGTGTGTGCGGCTGGGATTGAACCTCATCCACGGTATCACTGACAAGCGAGAGAAGACCCAGGCTGTTGCTCTCTGCCTCTCCACTTATTCATCCCGGATCCCAGGGACTGAGCTCTTCCAGCTGGAGGGCTTGGGCGGCGGAGGGGAGGGAGAAAAAAAAAAATGAAAGGAGGAGGGGAAGGGAAGATTTGGCTCGGCTAGGCGAGAGCGCTTGGGTCAGTTTCAGCCTGAGTTTAGCCCTCATTGTGGGGGTGCTCTCTGACCCGAACGCACACAAACGTCCTCCTTCCCTGGCCTCGACAACAACAACAACACACATGCACAACCACACACACACACACCCAGCTGCCTCCCATCGCTGAGGAGCCGCCACAGATGGGCTCTGCATGCGCCGTAAAGATCTCTCCACAGGCCCGGTCTACAGTCGCTGCCAAAACCCGCCTGGCCCGAGCCCACTGTATGCGTGAGCGTGTTTGTGTGAGGGGGGGGTGAGATAGAGACAGAGAGAGATAGAGAGACTCCCCCAAGGACCAAGAGCTGCAGAGTCGAGAGCTGGACCATGATGCAAGGCTGTAATCAGTGGCGAGCAGAGCAGGAGGGGAGAGAGCAGGAGAACCTCCACAGCGAACAATGGCAGCTCTCACACTCTCGCTGATTGTTCTTCACTCCCGCTTGGGGGAGAGCGGAGGAGAAACTGGGGAGAAACGGAATCGCGGCCACTATCAAACCCGAGCAGCTTGCCCCGGTTCGTGACCCGGCGGCCATTTTCCTGCTCTGTATCTCTGACCCCATCGATTAGAAGCCTTCAGCAAACATCTCTTCACAGTTGCTACTCGATCAGCAATGTGCTAAAAAAAAACACCCACAAACATGTACAAATAGCTCAATTTTCAGTCGTTTTTTTTCTTGGCTAAGAAAGAGCCAGTCATGACTAAATTCAATTTTCAACAAATGCCTTCCTATCTCTGCATGGTTAAAAATGACTTGAGGGATCACGGTTTTAAACTACATAATGAAGCAAAGTGAAAAGCTCATGGATTGGATGAGAGGCTTTACAGCTCAAGTTAGCTCATTTTTTCTAAACTCGGCTATCCCTTCTCAGCTCAGCAGTATTTTGGCACCGGAGGGAATCAAATCAGCGAGGGATCGTCCACAAGGCATCTCACGAACAGACCCGACGTCCATTGCTAATGAGGCTCCACTACCTTCTACGAGACACATCTAGTCCCTCTCTCGCCGCGAGTTGAGACGCCGCTGACGTATCTGTACAGCAAGTACGTGGAGCCGGAGCCAGCGGGCCTGTTAGCTTAGCTTTAAGACTAAAACAACAAGGGGAAACAGCTCGCCTAGCTCTGCAGGAAGGTAACACAATCTGACCGGCACCACCCAGTTACACCGCTGTGTGTGTCGGTGTTACACTTTGCCCGGATTAAACCAACGGGACGCAACGCATGAATCAGTGCACTTCGGAGGTGCTGGTAGGCTAAGCTAAGCTACGCTAACTGACTGAAGCTTTGAATTCAGGTGACGGACGTGAAAATGGTATCTCTAAATGCAAAACACAAAGCAAGCACAGGAATATTTCCCTGTTTCCTAATAGATATAATACACATTGATTTTCTTTTTTGCCCAGAAAAAAAGACTCAGGGTTTGTTTCTCTCAGAATGAGTTGAATTGAATTATACTGCAACTCCTTATTGATTAAAGGGGGGAGCAGAATAAATAACGCATGCGCCTGTGTGTTGTTAACAGGTGTTAATGTGCTACAGAAAGTCTGGGATGCTGGAGAGGAACCAAAGCCTTCCCACAAGAACAAAGGGGCGACGCGGCGCACAGAAAGCGAGTCAATCAATCTCTGCCAGAACTCGTCTGGCTTTGACAGCACGGTTCTGAACCCAGGAGTAAAAGATAGCACGCAGCAAAGTTCAATACTTTCATTGTTCATCTGTCAGCGGGAGAGACAATCGCAGCCGAGCGGGAGGGAAAATACCAGCACAATATTTATCTTGCGTCCCCTTCCCTCCTGACTCTTTTTTAATGTATTCCTGCCATTGTGAGCGGCGCTGGGAGATGGATGGCCAGAGGAGTCCGGCAGGTCTGCTACGAGCACAGGGCGGTCACTCACAAACATTTCCCTCGTCTCCAATCGTGAGCAACGGCAATAATTCAGGCACCAACAAACAGCACCGGGGGCTTTTCTTCTTCTTAGTCTTCTTTTTTTTTTTTTTTTTTTTTTGGCATTTCAATTGTCGGCAGTCGGTGGTTTTTCTTCGGCATTGTTCTTGAAACTGCTTCCCTGGGAAACTGGGAAAGTCAAACAGCTGACGAGACGTCACCTCATGAACTCTCTCCTTGGTTTCACACACTCACGAACAGCCACGTCGGCGATCCGACACACACACACACACACACTACCTTCTCTTTTTCCCCTTCACACACACAATTCTAAGGATCTCTCATCAACTGCTTGTCAAGCTCAACGGCACACAGCGCTGTCCAAACAGGCCGTGGGCCTCAAGCTCCCTCGCATGAGGCCGACTGCAGCCCTTCCCGAGGCCGGTGACATTTGATCGTATCGCGGCGGACACGTGAGCCTTGCGTTGGCTTCTGGCCCTCCCTTCGTTCACATGTTGCGGTTAAAAAAACTCACAGTAAATCTCCGCGACTGCTGTCGAGCGCGGACGCATTCCTGTTTCATTTAGCCCGCAGCCGCGAGAGCTCAGAAAATAGAACGTGTGTGTGTGTGTGTGTGTGTCACGCTAAAACCTCCATGGCCGTTTCGCGGCGGGGATACCTGCTCGCTGTGCACGTCCGTACCTGGGCCTCACAAAGGCCTGTTGGAACCGGTCATGCGGTGCTATAAAGGGAAGCGTGTATGACCTGAGGAATTATCCTCTGTTCCAACAGGGAAGTATGTGTGCATGAGCGCACATTCTTGCATGTGCCTGTACGTTACACACAGGCACACACAAATTCTTTAAAAGCCAACAGTAGCGAAACAAGAGAAGATAGGCCTCTCTGTGTGCGGCTGACAGAGTGAATTACACGGTGCGCTAAAGCACTAGCTCCTCGCCTCACACAACAGGATGCCTTTCAGATGGATTTGGCCGAATCCTGCACAAACAGTGAGTAAATAATGGGGTAATGGCCAATCGTTGGGGGAGAACAATTTGCGAGTGATTTGCGGCAAAAGTGTGTATTTAGGGCACTTTGTACCACAATCTGTCACCCAGCCATAACAAGGGCCCGCTGCCAGTGGGCTCCATCTGCAGGGCGTGACAGCATGCAGATCCCTGAAGATTCCCCAGCCATTAATATGGGACTCCATACACCTTATTGCGGTGAGGTAGAGGGGGGGAAAAAAAGAAGAAATTCCACTAATGAAAAGCAGCTAATTCCGTTTCCGCCGTTTAAAAAAAAGCCATAAAATCAAAAGATAAATTTCATTACGAGCAAACAAACAAGACATTTTAATCCTTCGGCAGTTCCTCCAGTATTTATGCCTGTTGGCTGCTCAGTCATTATCATAAAGCGTGTTTCAGATTTCTCAGCTGGGCCACGACCCGCCACACTACAGATGATTGAGTGCACTGGATTTCGTGTCTCTTTCTGCCCCTCTTTCGCTCTCCTCCAGCTGTGTCCACGTACTTCAGGACGCGCGCGCACGCGCGCACACACACACACACACACACACACACACACACACGCACGCACGCACGAGTTGACTGGAGAGAGTAAAACATAAGAACAACAGAGGGGGGGAACTGTGTAAGCGCCGAGGACATGGTGCCAACCAGAGAGGCCCACCGTACCTCGGCCCCATCTCTCCAGCTGAGGGCTTTGATTCGCCTGAATGTCTCCAATATTGAGACACACAATAAACACAACACTTGGCGGCCATTTGCAATTCTAATCAGCCCCTCTCGACAGGCCTGGACAGCCCAGCTACGGTCCTCTGGGATATCACTCATCGGCCTGCAAAATAATGACACAATCATCGCCATGGCTACGCTCTGAGCGCGCGTCACATGAGCGGCAGCACGGAGGGGATATTAATACACAATAGTCCACGGAGGAATATATGAATTAGCTGGGAGCTTAGCTGGATGCCAGGTTAATGAGTGTGCCACGAATGCAGCTCCTCCCGTCCAGCATTGGGGGGCGTGTTCACACACCCTCCCCCCCGGCCCGAACCAAATCACTAGCTGCAAGTAGGCGAGCCAGCAAGCCCACACCTGCTTCTGCGGGACGTGCTGCAACGCGATTTCAATAAACCATCTTCTTTCAACAGGAAATTCTGACTGTGTAAACTCGGAGGTTGATTGTTTTGTGATAAAGTAGCAAGTTGCAAGTTTCTACCGGAATCTATCAGATTTCGACACGCTATCAAGTGACCAAGCAGGAAGATATTTGATCGTAATCTGCCAAAAATTGGCGAGTGTTCGTTTAGGTCGGACCACGTGAGCCAGTTGGTTTCCCGATGTTGAGAATTTGAAATTGGTGTAATTTAAGTTGTTCGGGATCAGTCCAATGCTTTACCTTCAACAAAATGTCCCAAAAATCATACATCTGTGAACAATCAGAGCCCATCTGTTGGCTGTTCCTATGCTGTTTTCATTGACTTGACAACATGATGGTAATAGATGCTCGCAGATAAATGAGAGCAAAGTGACACGCAATCATCCACGTTTTAGCGGCCTTGACACATCTGCTTTAACAGTCACTGGGAGGATGAGAAACACTAAATTTATCTCCGCAAATAACAGCCGCATCTCGTGAAACGGGATATTTGACTTGCAAATCGCTCTGATGATTCATAACGGCTGCCGAGCTCGTCTGCCTCCGTTTTCAAGAATTGCAAGGACACGTGCTTCCAGGAGAGAGGGTGAGAGAGGGTGTGAGAGTGTGTGTGTGTGTGTGTGTGTGCGCGTGTGTGCGTCGGCACTCCCACAGCCACGTGAATGACAGCCTGTCAGTGAAAGAGATGTCATTATCTTGCTGATGCCTGTGTGAGCTGTGACCGGGGGCCGGGTCACATCACTAGCGGGGAGCCGACACACCGGACAGGAAACATTACTTTCTGATTTCCCACTAGAGGGGAAACACTCTTGTCCCCATCTGCAGCGCCACTGTTGGACCTCTTGTCGAGGTTATTGCAATACGTCCGACGTAGCACATCCGCAAATGTGGCCAGATACGTCCCCCGAAAAGCTTTTTTCTTCTTCTTTTTTTTTTAAACCACGTTGTGGGGATTATTTCTTCTTTGTTCAAACGGCCTCGCACAGAAGAACAAACCTCTCCCCTCCCCGTCCTTAGCCTTTGACTTTTTCTGTGTAACAACAAAGCGGGGGGTTTTAGTTCGGTGTCCTGCAGTCGATCTGTTAGGGAGCTGATAAGAGAAGCTGATGGATGGGTTTAATCAGCCGAGCACAGGGATCAAGACCACGGGACACATCAATCAAAAGCTGTGTGGTTTATAAAAGGAACAGCTTTTATCTGTGTCAGAGGGGTCTTTGCCTTCACTTTTTTGCCTCTCAGTACAATCTGAAGTACACGTGATGAAAAAAGTTGCAGTGGAAAGGAAGAAGGCCCGTCAGCACAGGGCACACGGAGACCGTTAAACGTCCCCGGGCCCCTGACACAGTAAACACTACCTCGACACAAACGGAAATAAAATTCCGACCAGACACCTCCTAAAAACATAAAAACGTTACTGAAAATAAACCCTTCCACCGAAACCAAAAAGGAAGCACAACGGAAAGACGAAAACAGCTGAGAACTATCGACACCAAACAAACAATAGATCTCCGTATAAGAGAGCGCCGGGCGCTTTTATAACCGAGACGCGGCGCTTTTCACACGCGGCTGCCTTCTATGTCTTAAAAGCGTCTTCTTATCACAACATTTGAGTGACAAGACCATTCTCTGCTCCCAATCTCGGCTCGTGATTGCAAAAGACAGCTAACACATGTCCCATCCGATCCGGGACAAATGAGTTGCTCTTTCTTTCCTCCCCGGGATGGGAGATCTTATCCAGGCGGGCACGCTTAAGTTGTCACTGGGTTTCTAAGATCCATATTGAACAGCATATTGACTGATGCAATCGCCGTGACACACATCATTAGGCTCATTAACAGCAAATGCAAAGGGGGAGGACGGCCTAACTGGTGTAGCGGGAGTCTGTGTCTCCTCTGATAACACTCGTCTTTAACAAGCAGAGCGCGGGCAAGATGCCGCCGCTTGGTATTAAAATGAAGTGTGTGTGTGTGTGTGTGTGTGTGTGTGTGTGTGTGTGTGTGTGTGATATGCGTGCTAATAAATAGCTTGTTTAACATGATGCTATTCTCATTCACACGGTTTGCTCTGTGATAACCGGGCGGATTGTGGCCTCGTAAAGGCACTCCATGTGTTGTTTTAGGAAGCCATTACAAACTGGGCCGTCTCCATTACAAAGGCTATCTGATCATTATTGCCGCCATCTGTAAGCCACACTCGAACCTTAGCCCGCCCGCCACAGCTGCAGACACATGCACACCACCATCCGCCATATATATATATATATATGTCATATACAACTTAACTTAGACTTAGATAAATATTCATCTTTGACATTTAAATTAACAATCAACTCCATTGGTTAACTATAGCGGCAGATTATTTATATTAATTTATCAACATACAATATTTTGTGGTGGAAATAGTCCCCATCTGTTGATTGTAGGCTCTGCTATGATTTTAACACATTTTAATGAAAGCGCTAATTGCATGCAGTACCGCTTCAATTGTGGAATACAAATGTTCCTAATATTATTTGTATTTTAAATTCAGCAGTAAAATTGATTGAGGGCAATAATAAACTACAGTTATTATAAATGTATTATTTATGAACCCTTCTGTTTTATACTTTTTTTTATTAGCAGTAACTTCATGCAAAAGAAGGTGATTTTATTGCCCTTTGTAAATTTGATAAAATGCTGATATGTACCGTACAATAACTGTAAAACCCAGTCATTTTTCTATCACATACTGTCAACCAATATACGGTAAAATAAAGTGAAAATGAATTACAAGAACTACGCTCTGAGATTTTACATTTTTGTGTCTGCATCGAAGAGGGACACAACGGCTGCTCCTTCCACACATTGCAGCTTTCGGGTCGACACGTTTAAGTCGAGCCTGCTTCAGCGACACCGAGCACAGGGCCAAAAAATAAAGTGTCAGCCGGGCACCAAGTCTGCCGGCGAGGCCGCATCCCCCTCTCCGCACCACCACCCCCCCTCCCGCCGACACCACTGCCATGCAATCGCAATCTTCCAGCCAGAACTGCCCGCACCCTTCAAAGGCTCATCACAGGACGCACATCTAATGCAGAGAGAAGGCCGATTAAAGCCTAGGCCAGACGCGGCGCTTTGAAGCGACTGCTGCAGCCCTTCCAACAGGAGCCAAACCGTTTCCCTTCCCTTCGCCACTCCATTGTGTGAGAGGTGCACCGGGCGGCTCTATTCGGTGGCCGCATGTGGGGCGCCTTCGAGGATCACGCCACTCCATTCCTGAGCGCCGCCGCTGAAGGAAATGAGACTGTCCCCGATGCACAAGGGGCTTCTCTGCAATAAATATATTCATGCATTCATGTATATTTAAAATGAGAATTTGACTCAGCCCACATAATGCACACGCAAGGTTTCCTACTTTCAAATCCATGACAAGTGCGAGGTGCAACAATCAGCGGTGTATAAATAAATCAGAAAATGCAGCAAACAGAGCTACTGAAGGCATCAACACAGGCGAGCAAAAGAAGGATTCGCAGAGGTTTGTGTGCAGAAGAAGCTGTCATATCGGAGACGGGAGAGGAGAAGAGAGGGGTGATGTGGCCGAGCTTTTTGGGGCTAACGTGTTTCACAATGGGGGACTCCAGAGACATCTGATGGGAGCAGCTAAAAGCAGCAAAAAAAATTTTTTTTTTAGTGCAGAAATATTGGAAGATGAGCCAGCCGGTCCAGGCACATTACGTTTAGCGAGGTAAAAGTTACAGAGGCCTAAGAGGAAGAAGTAGCCCGGTAACTCATTATACCAATTCAACGCTTTCGGCCTTATTCTCTGCAAAGTTCATAAAGCAAGCGGGGAGAGGTTTGAGGATATTGTGTTTGCTTTAGCAGACCTTCGCTCACATTTCCAATATCGGAGAGATGAGAGGCTTCCAGGGCCGAGGACATCATGGGGGAGAATAAACACACATCTGATGGGAAACATGTGTGTGGGAGATGAAACGGACTCCCTCATATGAATAGGATGAAATATAGACCTGTGTCCTGCCGCGCTCCAATCACGGCCGTAAGATCTCGGCGTGGAGGGGAAACGGCAGACCCCCGACCGACTCTCTCACTCAACACACACACCCCCACGCCCAAGCTGCCAATATGGCCATTCTGGAGCGGATTCACGTTGAGGCCAGCGTCTGACAGTGACATCTCCATTCACTCTTGAATTCTTTTTCTCTTCCCAACATGCTTCGACTCTCACTCACACACACACACACACACACACACACACACACACACAGACACACACAGAGCCAGAGGCCATGGGAGGAGGAGCAGTGCTGGGGCATAAAAAAAGCCTTTCTCCCCGCAGTGGGTCTCCATGGGGTTTAGCGTGGCATTATGGGAAGATTAGACTTTAGAGTGCCCTACTATCTGATGTCATTGTTGGTTTTTGCGTGGTCTGCATGACTCTCGGAACTCGGACCGCGATGGCAGGCACATTTCTCTCCAAACCAAATGCTCCTTTGTGATTGATTGCAGGTTCCTATTGTATCTGTCTGGTGTGGTTCTATTGGAGGAGGAATTAGTGGGACAAAAAACTCACAGAAAACGCTTCACATCTGACTCCATCCATCAAGTCAGCAATCAAAATAATTCAATTAAGAAAGTTAAATCCCGCTGGCTTATGAGTCCCTGCTCCAATGGCCCGGAGACAAACTCAATTTACTGACAATCCATATATGATAGCATTAACTCCACTTTAAGGATCAAATCTTTTTCCATTACTTACATTTTCTGAATATCAAGGGAAATGCAAAAGGAAATAGCCGAGTTCTGCTGTTTACTTAGGGGAGAGGACTACCAGGAATAGATTAAATAAACAATAGCAACTTTAGATACATAATAAAATTGCAGCCAAGCCAGCCAGACAGCTAAACTAATTTGCAAGTTGTTTAGAGGGGTCCATTTGCAAAACACAGAAACTTTAGAAACGCTTAGGTTTTGTTTTTTTTCCTCTTTCCAGAGATCTGGTCAATGGCCGTACATCAGAGATGGCGGACTGCGGAGAGACTGAGCGAGGGAGGTTGCTGAATATGTGTGTAATTGTCTTTTTCCCCCCCGTTTCCGAGGTGTGAAAGGGAATGCAGGGTTGCGCTGGGGCGTCCCGGGGAGAGGCGATTGAAGCGTCAGTCACAGCTGCCACACAGAGCCCCGGCGCGCAGCAAATCCCAGGACCGGCCCTCATGGGCGGAGGGGCCGGGGCCGGGCCTCGGAGCAGCGGGAGTCCCACAGGCCCTTTCTTCCCACTCCTCTCACCAGCACAAGGGGAACGGGATCATGCTGGGAGTTTGCTTAGAAAAGCCTGGGCCAAGACTTGGCAGAATGGGTTAACGGAGACTTGCACGCACACTCACACACACACAACTTTCAAAGCTTTTCGGGGCTGTCCATCTTTGCCTAACGGCATGGTGGGAAAAAGAAAGATAAAGTAGGTGGAGGGGGGGGGGGGATTCGGAGATAGATTAAACTTCCAATTAACATTCGAAAATTTGGGGCACACGTTTAAAGGGAGAGACACACACACACACACGCACACGCGTAGTGTAGGAAAGGGACTTCTCAAACAAGATTACAGCAGAAATGAGTTTTTTTTGCGTGATGCCTGGGGAGCCTAATAGTGGTAAAGTCCTGAGGATTATACACTGTGCCATTTCCATGCTGGCCCTCATAGTCTCCATGTCCTGCCCCTGTACGCCATAGATGGATTATGATGCTTTATAGTTAATGGGGGCGGAGGGACATTACAGACCGCCCATCTGCCACACTGACACACTTACGAGGGGTATCCCTTGGGAAATGGGGGCCACTACCACACTATTCCATTACTTTATCATTCTATTATCCTAGCACTCCATTCAATTACCCTGTCACTCCATTAGTGTACCCATAACAGTGAACAAAGCGCTCCATGATGGTCATTAATGATATGTTCAGAGCTGGTTGGGTACGGTCATGCCTCATCCGGTCTCCACTTGTAAGATATCATTGGTTACAAAAGTAAAGTTCCACCTCAGGAGTCACTCAGATAAGTGGTTCAACGGTAGGGAATGTATTGTATTATATTCATATTAAGGGGTATGACGTTATTTTTTGGAACAAATAAATATATTTAGTTGCACGCTTCTTATTCACCTTGGAGAGCTTGACTCATGTTTGACAAAATAAGTCCACCTCTCACCTTCAGCCAGTGGAGGCTTCATGAGGGGACCCAGAGAAAGCTGGTAACATCAAAGTTAGTAAATGAATCTAAAGTTAAAAAGTAGTTGGTTGATTTTGTTTTTTAATTGACCATAGTTTTGTAGATGTAGCAAGAAAATTGACTAGTAAAGTTTCCAAGTGGACCTTGAGTCCAGATTTTTTTTTTGTTGCTGAGTATATTTTTTGTAATTGTTTATATGAAGTCTAAAAGCTCCGGAAAAGTAATATTACCCACTTAAAGGGTTGTAAGTGGACTTTCAGTCAAAATCATTTTCATGCACTCATTTCTAACTATGTACATTAATATATTCCCCTTCTCTATTTTCACATTGTGGTTAAAAACCGCTACAAAATTATTGACCAAGATATTTTGTACTAAAGAAATGAAAGAAAACACTGTCTGCAATTGCGTCATACCTTTTTTTTTTTTTTTTTTTTTACGTATTAATAATCCACCACATTGTTTGTCCCCTTCCTCAAAATCCTGGCCCACTAAATTCAAACCTTCCCACAAAAGTCTTTCAAGTGCCACAAACTGGGTGTAAAAGCGATCCCTGGCCGCCCGTGTGCCGGAGACAACTCATGACGTCTCGTAGTGCAGCTGGCTGTTAAGGTTGCCTGCCCGCTGTTTGGGGCCTGGCGTCTGACGAGGTCTGCCTCCGCAGCACAGAGGGGTTCTCTGAGAAAGAGTTAAGTCCATGAGGTCAGTCCAGAGAGGGAGGTTACCAGTTCCCCAGTCCAAGCCGCAGGGGTAATGGTTTTAGAGATGGCTGTCATACGGATCCGTTCCACTGTCCCACACCGCCGCTGATCTCCACCAATTCAAGTCCACTCGCTTTTCAAAATCGCTCAACTTTCTCTCCCCGTCCCCCTTTCTTCTTTTCTCCCTCTCTTCTTCCGTCCCCCCCTTCACACTGACACATGGAAGTAATCTGGGAGCTCCACGCCGGACTGAAAGGATGTGCGGTTGAGCCCAGGGCTGCATTTCAGCGCTCTACATTAGCTTCCTTCCCCGTTTAATCCCCTTATTTTTCAACTGCTCTTATGCAAAATAACTAAGATGGCAAACAAAAGGCAGGCTTTTCCCCACTTTAGCCAGACCCCCCCCGCCCCGCCCCGCCCCTCTTCTCTACTTCCTGTAACTCCGCATCCCTACGCTTTGGATCGATTCAGCCGAAGCAGGAGAATCTTAAGGGAAGCCTTCCAGCGCCTGTGCCTCTGCTTGGCAGAGCCGGAGCTGATGGGAACTTGCTGGTCGTCGCCAGCCGGGCCTCCGTCTAATGAAGCCGGGGGGCTCGCGGCCTGTAAAGGCAGCCACTGTTCAGCCACTCCACACTCGTCCACCGCTCGGCCCTCAACACTTTCACAGGGGCACACTGGCACGCTTCTAACACTTCCTTAATGCTCCTCTGTGGCTGGACAAAGAACAATGGCGCACCGACGTGCACTCCGCAGCACTCATTCACCACCAGGAGCTTATACGTGTCCCTTTCATACCAGACGTTGTGTCTTTTAACTGTAGCATGAGCAAAGAAATTGGGTAAAATTGAACTGGACTCCTTTTAAAAAAAATTTTTTTTTGCTAAAAATAATTGCACTTGGAATTATCGCACCACATAATAATGACGTGTTTGTTTTGGCCCGCGTCACTTAATTAGGTTTTATTACCAAAACTGTTATGTTGAGAAGCACAAAGTTGAGAGAGGTTTGTAAGAGTTTTAGGAGACTCGCAGCAGACAACATAAGCCTGTTGTCTGTTACGCCCACATGAGAGACTATTAGTTTCTACCTCTGGTGCTCAGGATTAAGATAATTATATGTTCTACAGCGGCAACTAATAATTATAATTTATTTGTCAGTTGCATTATTGGTTAACTGATTCGTCATTTTGTGTCATGATAAAAAACGTACTTACTTTTCCAAAAGATTTTAGAAGAAAAAAAGTTTTTCTTTCAAAAGTATGTAAAGCAGAAATGTGGTGAGTTTTCACACCATGCAGGAAATATAAAGAATGAGACAAGATACATGTGTGAAACATTTCTCATGCATCAACCTGGTTGAATTAACAGGTTTCATCAACGCGGTGACCTTAATTCCCGGAATCAAGCTAAAAAAATAACCAGACATTCCTGGCCAGTTATTTTAGCCACAAACTGTTTCACAACTGAGTTACAAGAAAGTAAAATTAGAATATACTGGTATTTTGAGTCAGTAATCAAATCTCTTCCCAGCCGTATACAGCTGGTTGATTATCAAATTTCATTCATGTTTTTGATCAGCCAACTGATAAATCAAATTATCATTTTAGCTCTTCTGTCAACTGACTCATTACATTCAGCTGTTGGCCCAGTTGTGAATCAAGTGGCTCTCGGATAAAAAAACCACTCTAACCCTGGGTCATAAGGGACAGTTATGATCACGTCCATGCACACAAGATATTGTTTTTCTTTTTCAAACAACAAACCGAAAAGATTGGTTGCAAATGCTCCCTAAGCCGGGGGAACGAAAGCGGGGTTTCCGTGTGCCCGACTGCTCGAATATAAAAGAAACGGACGCATCAATAACACACGAAGCAGAATGATCAGTCGTCAGTGATGTGGCGGCCAAAACCACCGGCGGATAAAGTGAGTCCATCTGGAGCAGAAACCCTGATGGGGGGGTGGGGTGCGGGGGGGTGGAATGACCTGAAGCCCGTCACGGAGCGCAGTTTCCGTGCGTCGCTAAAACCAAAACGAAGGATCCGTCGCTGAAACGACAGCCATGTGGACACAGAAGTGCACACACGCAGGAGCAAACGCAGCTGTCCACGGCGCGGGACACAGGGTGCCTTCACACCGCCGAGGGCCAGTTGCTCCCCACAAATATTTCTTATTGGTCAAGCCCTCGCTCTTTCTCTCTCTGGAGTGGGGCTCAGGCTCTGAGTCCTCTCTGTGTGTAATGAGATCTTTATCAGACGGAAACACGATCACAGTCTAAAGGGGGAGAGAGGAGTGGGGCGGGAAGGTGTGTAGGTAGGGGAGAAAAAGGGGGCAAGCAGCGGGGTTGGAACGGAAAACAGGCCTCGGGGCCCTCTCGCCGGCGGAGCGGAGCGATCCGGTTCCTTTTCCAGTCCACGAGGTTTCAGCAGACTCTCGCTCGACAGGTTGCGGCAGTTTTTGAACAATTTGTTTTTTTAAAAGAGAAAGCGCAGACTGGAACCCTTGTTATGTATTCAAATGTCAGCGCGGGGAAGCGTTTCTGAACACCACTTTGCAGGAGTCAAAGGTGTCTCAACGTTCCAGAAGAAAAGCTTTTGAAAAAAAAACAAAAAAAACAACGTACTTTGATTGGATCTGGTTCTAAAGACAGAGATAAGGGAGTATTTTGTTTTTTTCCCTACTTAACTCATAGGAAAACATTTTTTTTGCCCCAATTATCTTAATGGCAAAAAGGTAATTGTAAAAACAAATGTTGAAATTTAATTAGGCCTTCTGTGCACCTATTCTCCTAATAGCAGCCGAATACAATTATGGTGGGTTTAAAACGCATCGGACTCGCTACCTCATCCCTTCAATGCGTTTGTTTTTTTGCTCCCTTCACCCCCTTGAGAAATGTTCTCTTTTGGTAAAGAAAAAAAAAATAAACATGTTTACTAAATACCACGGCGGTATTCAAATCCAACTGAATCATCATCAAACTCCCTGAACCTTTAAAGTGTGCACGCACACAATAAACCGAACCAGCCAAGTGTTAAGCGGAGCAGCGGCTGAGGTCAGCGGACGGCGAAATAAGATGAGTAAGTAAAGACCGGCGGCGACGGAGGCTTTAGCTGCCTTCCATCAACACGAACGCCTCTCTCCCCGCGTTATGCTGCTTCGTGCTCATTTGTGGGCCTCAAAAGCCAACGTGGGGGCCAAGAAATGCCTGCAAACTGTTTCCATGCCTCGGCGAAACGCAGAAGGGGTTCAAAACCAGTGCAGAGGACTCGCGGGCCGGGAGGTGCGCGAGCGCGTTCTCTTTACTGCGCCGCCCTCCCATCATCTTGTTTGCCTTTCCTGGCTTGATGCAAACAGTCCACGGGGGCTCCGGGTCATGAGGTAAATATTAGCTAAGGAGGGTTGGAGGACATGCAGGACCCACTCATAGCAACCTTGTCAGATTGTCATTAAATTGGAAGTCACTGCAGCAGAATTCCTTACCACACCGTGTGTGTGTGTGTGTGTGTGTGTGTAGTACGCAGTGCTGGTCTCAGCCAAACCGATGGGACGTGATCAGTCATAACAAAGTGACATTTTCGGGCGTAATCCCACTCGGCTAAATGAGAACTAATCCGATTTGCTCTGATCAAATGTTAGACGCTTCTTTACCGGTTGAGGACGTTGACACATCCAGCCCCCTTCTGCTCGGCTGCTCCTCCACCCGAATGCTCCTCCCTACGCCGGCCCTCGCCCTTTCCCTCATCCGCCCTCAAATTAAATATCAAAAAAGGATTGATGGATCCCGCAACTTTAAACTCTGGGATGTTTCCTCTTCTTCTTCTTCTTCACTGCGACGATACACGTTGCAGCACACTGGGCGGAAATCAATTAAGCAAACCCCGGTTATTGATAATGGAGGAGCGGGAGCGACGGCATCCTCACACCAAGATCCATAATGACGGGGACGCTGTGGGCGAGCCGCACATAAACCTACACACACACACACACACATAAAGAAAGAGAACTCACACACCGTAGTGGTTCAAACCTGCTGGTTTCCTGCACATGGTCTCATAACTCACGGCCTTTAGGGAGGCCCTGGTATAGTTAGCTCTGGTGTGGACGCGGAACGGTGTGCAAGCAGAGGGCCAGATTAATTTATTAGCTCAGGCAGCAGAGCTCCCCAAAGTGGGACCAGGAAGTAAGACGTCGTAAATCTAGATAAGTCACCAGATAGCGTACTGTACATTTCTATAGGCCTCTCTCTCGCCCTCTCGGCGTTCTCGCCGTGGAGGAATATAGGAGGAGGCAGAGCGACGGAGATTAAAACAACACAACACCGAAGACAGATGCTGATTGCCGCACAAGTATTATTTTTTTATTTTTTTATTGCCTCTTAGACGCCGCTGCTGACAGACACATTTTAGGAGAAAAACAGGTTTGTCTTCTGTTATTGCAAAGCCTTGCACACGGCACGATAATTGTCTTTTGTTTTCTAAGCGCGGAGCAGCAGGATAATTAGGTTGCGAGGAACACTTTGCAGAGCGCATTATTGTTCCACTGTGAACTTTATGAAAAATCGGGCTGGCGGGCGGTAGTGGAGGAGGGGGACGGGGGACGGGGGGGGGGAACACATGGAGAAATGATCTTCCCGGGCTCTAAACCGGCATGGCAACCTTCTAAGACATTCCCAGCAGGTGACATCATCAATCAATAAATGTCTCCCTTCGATTTTTCTTTTTTGTTCATTTTTCTGTCTAGGGCTTTTTTTTTTTTTTTTTTTTTAATGCACGTGGGTTAGTGATGGCACTCATTGTTCCACTTCCTCTGCAGCCATATATTCAGATAAAAGCTGATGGGCCGTGGAAGTGTCACCATTCGGACCAGGCCACACATATACACACCTACACACACACACACTCCATCGAACATGGCAGCAATATTCATACCTCCTGACTGCACAGCGAGCTCCTGTGACACCTGACATTTGGGTGATGAATCATAGATTCACTTGAATGAGCGAGTTCTAGTTAGAAGCTGGTCGAGCTACTCTCCATTTCCCCTCGGTGCAGCGAGCTCAGATGAAGGTCAGCTCCTCGGCTCGGCACCACACAGAAATACAGGAGAGAGGACGTTTTCTCTCTCCCCCTCTCTCGCCCTCTCCCCTCCATTTATATTATTTTCCCCTTATGAACGCTTTCAAACACCTTGCAAGTGTGGGAGTCAAGTCTAAGTGGGTGATAATTGTTACCAGAGTGTTTTTTATTATCAGCAGTCTGGGCTCCCTTTTTACTTGGTTTGATGGGAGTAAAATGAATCTTTAAGAGAAGGAAAGAAAAGGAAGAAGAAGAAAAAAAATAGTCTGGCTTCAGCTGAGAAACTTAGCCAGAATTTTTAACAGAACATTTCAATATCTCCTGAGCATTTCCTCGTCTGATACGTGAAACCATCTCGCCCCCGTAAATATGTGGGAAAAATCCAAATCCAACTTAGGGAGAGTTGAGACTCAGCGTGGCCCTCACGCACACAATGAAGCCAAGTAGCCCACGTTTAGGGCCCTGAGAGGACAATCGTCCTGGATCCAGCGACCTGAACCACACCTTGGCACACTTGGCAAGCTTTCCACGACCTGTGTCACCCACTCGGCAAATTGCACCAATTAGAAAGAAATGACGAGGAAAGAAGTGGACAAGCTCGCACAGCTCTGCGGAGATAGGCAGACTTTACCCGTGTCTGGTTATAAAAAGGAGGGCGTGAATATAACCATACGTTCTTATGATTAACCATCAATTATAGCAAGGTCCACTGTAAATTGCAGAACACTGCACATTCCGTGTTTCTTTACCCCCCCGCCGGGAAATAATTCAACAGCAACACGGTGAACAAGCAAACAGATTGTGCTCGCCCTTTTCCAAGGGCCACATTGAAGGGACCCAACTGAACATTTAACGCAGCTCGCACACGATGGTAACTTTTCCAGTAATGCCAGTCCTCCATTACGCGCGCGCGCACCCAGCGACTTTTGGCTCGCCGGTACAACATGAAATACGAGACTTACTTGGAATTCTGCGAGCCCCAGATTATAGTCTCCAGCGATTTGGTCGAGGTTAACGCCGTCCTGCACATTAAAATAAAGATCCAGAGGCAATGCTTCCAACAGCCGAGTCCCGCCATTGCGATCGGTGCGCGGACAGTGAGCCAAAAGGGGTCTCGGAGCGTCGGACCGGTGCGCGCGAGCATTCAGTTGTGGTTCGCCCGGTGGGAAGGTGAGCAGCGATCAGTCGGGAGCATGAGAGGTCGTGATCAGATACATGTCCTTCTGTCCAACCGCTGTTTCTCTCCCTCCTCCTCCTCCTCCTCCTTTTTTTAAAAGAAAACCTGCTCCAGACCTCCCGGGCGTCCTAGCGTAAACTGTCCGTGGGACGAGCAGAACCCCTCAGTGTCCCGCTTGACCCGTGGCTGAGGCAACGCGGCCCGTCGCGTCCTTTCGTGCGAGTGGGGGGGGGGGGACCGGACAGCGGTGCGACCCGATGCGCGATGGCACAGATCCTTCACCGGTGGGATAGTTTTTTCTTTTCCGATCTGGAGATTTAATTGGGCGAAGCGCAGGCGTCGCGTCCCTCTCAGAGCTGCGCCGATGGTGCGCGTACCTGCCGCCGTACACAAGCTACAGATGGCCACATTCACCCGTCAGTCACAACTCCGCAGCGCGCCGGGAATCCCGAGGTCCACTTCATTCCACTGTTATCTTTCGCTCCTCCTCCTCCTCCTCCTCCTCAACCTTTGCTATTCTTCCTCGCGAATGAACTGTGCTGCTATTGTAAATATTCCTCGCGGGGGTCCCGGTGCCGTTCCGCGTGCGCGCTGCGCTCCCGCGGGGTCGCCTCTCTAGTCGGCTTGGGGACGTGCTGCGTGACCGCCGCGTTAATTAAACCGCACGTCGTGTTTCGTTGTTGTTGTTCGGTGGCCAACAAACATTAAAAAGGAAAGGGGGGGGGGAAGTGGCGGGTTGAGGTCAGATCAGTCTATCGTTCTGCTCCCGTGGCTCTGAATCGGCTCGTCAACGCGTCCACGCCGGTGTATTTCTCTCTTTTAAAACCCGCTCCAGCCACTCTGCGCTCCGCTGAGTGCAGCGGCTCGAGCTCAACTGTAACCCGAGCCGGAGAGGACCGACGCCGGGGACCGCCCACCGGGTGAGCGGCGGCCAATCACAGCGCGCCGCCCCCACTCGCATGCAGGAAGCGAAGGCATTTATTTATGGGGACGTGGAGGGGCTGCCAGGGGAGGGCGTCTGTTATTGGGTTGACCCCCGGATCTCCACCCCCCCCCCATCCCTCCACTTTAAAAAAATAAAAAAAACGTCGGTCCGAGCCATCGACCCAAATTGAATTGGACTTTAGAGTTATTCGTCATACTGAGAGCTGTGGAGATGGGGAAACGAGCGCGATAGGCTGTTGGAGTATCTGCGTAAAAGTGCCTACTGGAGGAAAAAAAAAAAAAAAAAAGTCCCCTTTAAGCCCAGGACCTGCTTGTCCCTGGAGATCCTGCACTGAGCATGGATGCCGTAACATTCCTGTAATATATCCCTATGAAAACCTCGCAATAGGGAATTATAATTATGCCTGTGGTAGGTAGGTAGGTAGGTAGAGGGAAGAGGGAATTTGAAATATTTTCTCTCGATAAATATACTTGAACGTTAAAGCCTCTCATCATTTACATGATCTTTGGAATGTACTGTAAAGGACAACTGTTATTTTGGTCCTTTCCTTCTATGCGCTGTGAAAGGCATGATGATTAATGGTCTCGTTGGATCTCTTTCTAGTTGTCCCCTTTAGGGATAATGAACTGCATGAGAACTTAGTCTCCAGTGTCCATAGACAATAGACGGTCGGTAGCCTATAGTCATTGGGCCATTCATTCATTGAGGAAGAAATGCTTGACACATAATTGATCATGTCCATGTCTGTGCCCCCTTTGTGGGTCTGTGTGTGTGTGTGTGTGTGTGTGTGTGTGTGTGTGTGTGTGTGTGTGTGGGAAAGAGAGAGAGAGAGAGAGAGAGAGAGAGAGAAATAAGGGGAGAGGGAGGGTTTCTCTTAATTTTGGAGCATTAATTCAATCAATGTCGCCCCCTAATGGCTGGGACGAAATCGATTCATGGAACACAGAAGGTTGGATTCAATATAATTAGAGAGGAGAGATAAGAGAAATTAAGACACGATTTATGGTGCCTGAATTTAGTTGTCATAGTAACCAGCAAACACAGGCCGGTTGGCACAAAGCTGGCATGTGCCCGTCCGACTGTGGGGACGTCTGGGATACCTGATACCTCAGTCACGGATAGAGCCCCGATCCACGGCGAGCCAATGAGACGCCTCCTTTGTGCAACTTTGGGGGAGAAGAAGGGCCCGAGCTCAGCGGTCAATAGGAGCTTCGGCCCAACGAGGACGACGGTATCGATGTAGCGTGCTGTTGTTGGAAGAGATTCATCCAACCGCAGCTTGGGAAGCAGCGGAATTCAAAACACATCATGAGCCAAGCACAACACAACGCGGACCTTTGCCTTGAGAACAGTGCACGTGGCAGAGGACAAACTCATCACCATATACAGCATCCGGTATTGGATCATCCACGCTATTCTACCAAGACATAAAAGCTCTACCAAGTGGAGTACATGTAAGGACAAAGGAAAGCATTGAGCAAGTTTCACGTTCTGTCAAACACGCAGAAGGCAGTTTGATTTATTCCCCCCTCTCCAGACAGCCACCTATGAGATAATGGCATTTTCAAGAAATGAGGTCATCATGTTAATGTGTATAGGTGGCTGTGATTACTTCCTCTATAAATAGCTTGAATGTACTTTGATACCACACAAGCTCACACACGCTCTTCAGATTCAAAATGGAGTCGGGCAGAAACAAAAGATTATCCTCATTAATGATGATTTTGATGATGTTTTTCTGAGTTCATCCCGAAGGGGAGACGAACGTGTGTAACCAATGCTAATGGCGTACATTTTTGAGACATTTATCATCACGTTTGAACACAAATGTCCACCTCTTAGAGCAAAAATCCCAATGGTCGTAAAGATTTATCCTACGGGGCCCCCGAATATCACACAATATCTACTGTAGTAGATGTTGAGGTATTTCTCAAAACAAGTGAAAGCTTCGACCTGGCTGTGGCCCAACCGGATATGTGAGACAATCAGAAAAGACAGAAGGATTCATCCTCCGGAGAGACGGTAAATATTTATGCAAGATGGAACGGGAATTGATCCAATAACTGTCCAGAAATTTCATTAAAAAGCAGAAATGTCTACAGGGCATTGTCATTAGTCAGGAGGATTCATCCTCTGGGAACCACCACCGTCTGAAACCAAACCACATGGCAATCCAACAGTTCAGTCTGGAACAAAGCTGAGGACCATCAGACCTACGTGCCACGGCTGAATATATTCACTTTATAATGATCTACAAGAGAGGGAAGCAGATAAATCCTGTCATTTAGAGAGGATCAATAATAAATAAGAACATCAATTAGTAAAGATGTTTGCCGATTCATTTTTTCTTAATCATCCACTGATTCGTTTTAGCTTTAAAATGGAGAACAGTCAGTGCTTCTTTGTGAGTTTTGTTTTCCACTCCCCCGCCTCTCCAAGATGAACCCCGCTGCCGAGGACACGGTTTCTTCCCCCGTCCGCTATTTACACTTCGCAAACGCTGAAACCATGACATCATCATTCCGGGATGAAGCCGCAGCAGTCCAGAAGTCAACCCAGCAACCTCACAGTGAAAATAAAATCACAGCAAAAGTGGCCTCTCCTTTGCTTCTCGAGCTGCCCTTAATGAAGTCTGGCCGCGTTCCCCTCTGGAGCGGCTCTATGACACGGCCCTGATCCGCGGTTCCAGGCCGGAGGCCGGTGGGCCGCGGCCTGCGTGGAGCTGTGGGACCTGCTGGGCTACAGATCCAGGTATGAGCGGAGCCCCTTTGGCATGCACAGGGTCAAGTGGTTAACCCTCGTTATCTTGGGGGGGGGCGGCGAGGAACATGTGACTCGGACGTCTCCAGCTGCAATCAATATCGAACAGCCATTAACCACTGAGACAATACGTCTTCACAAAGGCAGACGCGCACAAACACACACACGCACTGTGCAGCATGTTTCCTGTCCGTCTCACGCACAGTAAAGTGTCCTCTGAAGGAAGCATAGAGGCAAACAATCCAAATAATGGGCCAGTTTGAAACAGTGGGAAAGCTCCGTGAACGTAAACAAACTATTTTCAGGGCCTGACACTTGAAAAGTTGTCGTTGGAGCGATTCCTGCTGCTTTGATTGGACTGAAACAGCAGCGAGGTCAGAAACAGCTGGGACGTCGGCAAACGTACATTTCCTGTTTGTGGTGCGCCTGATTGCTGTCCAGACGTCGTCTTCCTCTCTTGTCTCCCTCACTTGCTTCACTCCGCGTCCTCTCATTTACTCGTCACGAGACATCGTGACTGACAGGAAGGCGCTGATTACAGACAAATAACAATCTGCACTAAACATATCCTCCTCGATTTGACATCCCACCAGGGGATGTAAGCAAAGCTTCCTCTCGCCGTCTCTCATATCAGTCATTAGGTCTGATAAAAAGCCTCGACAATAGATGTTTCGTGTAGCCTTCTTTGTCTACATATAAACATCTGGGGATCTTGATAAGATTCCTGATTAGTGGCTGTTTGTGATCCTCCTATCTTAACTTGTTCCCCGAATCAGACCTTTATTTTGCAGCCTCACGGATGAGATTAAAATTTGAAAAGAGAAATTGTTTGATGCTTGATATCAAAGCGCTTAACAGTTCTCGGCGGAGAAGGAAAGATGGTAGAAAGTTACGACGCGCGCGCTCCCAGACATAGACCCCCCCCCTCCACGCACAGGCACACAGAACCACACAAACACACACAAACACGCATTGATATTAACTCGCTGTGATTATTTGTCGGGGTAAACTGCATTTAGTAGGCCGGTCGCCCGGAGAGTTTAGAGAAGAGCTAAATTGATGGAGAGAATATGCCAAATTTCAGCCCCGGGCTGCAGGAGGGGGAGGGGGGGGGGGCAGGGTTCTGTCTATTCTAATGGAATTACAAGCCTCTGATAGATGAGTCTTTTCTCCAAGGCTAATTGTCTGTCAAACATTAGGTCACACTCAGCTTCCAGACTGGGCTGGGAGGAAGGGGCAGCAGGAGCGAGAGAGAGAAACGGGAGGGAGGGGGAGGGGGGGGCACAAAGGGGCTCAAGGCATAGAGGAGAGAACGTCTGGAGAGGTGCCTCGCTCCTTGCCAAGAAAATGAGGGCAACAAAAGTGAATAAAAGGGTTAGAGGAGAGATGGAGGAATGGGATAAACAAGAAAGGGTGGGAGCTGCTGAAAAGAGAGTGAAATGAGTAAGGTTGGGGGGGGTTAAAGAAAGAGGGGAGCGAGAGTGAGGAGGGCACAAAGGGGGGCATTCGAATCCCCTCTAATTAAGGCCTGCGTGATGGACAGGACCTGTGGACGTGCTTTCTTTTCTCCCTGAGTGTGTGTGCGAGGGGACGGTGTGGCGGTGGGAGGAGCCGGGCCTCTAGTAGAGATGTCGACTGCCAGCAGCCTGAATGGGACAAAGACCTGAATAGAAACTTCAAAGCGACCTCTGTGAGCTCACTCGCCCCCCCCCCCTCTCTTCTCCACAGTCCGCGGCTGTGTGATGGTCAACAAGCTCCTGTTCAAGTGCTCTCTGTGTGTGTGTGTGTGTGTGTGTGTGTGTGTGTGTGTGTGTGTGGGCGTGTGTGTGTGTGTATGGGCGTGTGTGTTTGCACGGCTTGTGCGATTCTGTTTTCCAGCCTGTTATTTTCTGCTACATGCATTTATTGGCAACTATGTGCACGGTGTGGATATCAAAGTGTGTCTTTCTGCCTGCGTGTGTTTTTGTCTCGCATGAAGATGTGTGTGTGTGTGTGTGTGTTTGCTTTTAAGAGAGCAGACTGCAGGATGCAGATATAATTGGAGCAGTGGATCTGACTCATTGCTCTCCAGCTCTGAACCGAGTACTGGAACTAAAGCGAGCAGCCCACAGAGCGGACCAGTTGATGAAAATGATTGTCCTTAAATGATACAAAGTGATCTGGCGTCTCATTTGATACCGAGGTCCTTAAAAATATTGGCGCGCACTGTGATCTTGCGGTGTGCGCCTTTTCATTCTGTTTGGCTCTGGCCCCGGTACTTCTAATGATCTCCCACTTATCACCCCTCTCTCTACAGTAGATACTCCTCAAAGTGGCTCTCCAAGCACCGCTAATAGCCGCGCACGACTCCACTGAGTCGGAATCCCTCTGTGGCCCCTGAGAAAAACAGGAAGGCCCGGGGGTGATGGCCAGGGCAGCCAGGGAGATAAGATTTGTGTGCGTGTTTTGGCCTATGTGATCCCATGTCTGTGGAATGGGGGGGGGCTTTGCATGCCTCACAAAGGTATCTCTCCTATCTGAGCCCACTTGCATCAGTCAAGCACCGGGTCAGACTCCAAAGCCCGCTGGGATCAACATGTCACTGTTGCTGCCTGGTGTCACGGACATGTCCTCAGTGACATCATCACTCGGGGACACGGCAGACGAGTCTCTCTCAGCCCAGGAGCCGCTGAGAGTCCACAGAGCTGACCAGAGGCCACAATAAGGAGGCGCCACCACACCAGCGATGCTTTTGCACCCTCCTCCCCTCCCCTCCCCTCCCTCGGGAGGTGCATTGTAACGGCGAAGGCCGCCACAGCTTTGAACATCTATTTGAAGAAGAAGCACAAGAAAAGTCCACAATATGTATTATTATTTCATTGTTATGGCAAGTATGTTATGAAGGATGATATTTTCTTTTTTTCTTTTGCATTTTTTCTTTAACCGAGCTTGTGGCTGACTTTAACTGTTGTGTTAAACATAACTATTGTTTACAGAATTATTTGGCATTCCTAGGTGGAAAACAAAATAGCTGAAAGAAAGAGGGTTTTGTCACTTTGGGTTCCACGTGAGAGAGTTAGGTTCAAAGTATTCATAAAATATTTAACTGTAATTGCAGGGTCGACAGGAAGGAGGAGGAGGAGGATTTATTTTTTGTGTGTTAATCTTGTGTGTTTCTTGTTGCTGTTTTATTTACCTACCTATTCTAGTGTGTAAGACTGGCACTTATGTTATGTGAAATATGTTATAGGCTAACACACAGCATGTAACCTATAAAAACAGATCATGCAACGATTGGAAGGAAGGGGACGCGTTGAGGCCCTGCATACCGGCCCGGTCGCCACGACGACAGGAACATTTCACATGCAGCAGCTGCTGTGATCGGTTCCGGGCAAAATACACGCATTTGAACCCTTATGAAATCACACTGAGATAACCTTATCTGTAGATAATATGTTATCTATCATCCTGATTATGTCATGTGTTCTCAGCTGAGTGTGACTCTCTGCAGCTATAAATACATAAAGGGACCATAAAAAACTTGGAAGAGGTCTGTAGTCCGTAATGACCACACACACACACACACACACACGTACACACATGGAGCTGTAATTATGACCCGCCCTTAAAACAGTGAATATCCACTGCTCATGTACAAACACGCACACAGAGCAGAAAGGAAGCGTTGCCCCCCCCCCCCAGAGAGTGCTGCTGCCCGAGCTGGACCTCAGGTAACATCAGATGTACACCAAGAAAACACACACACACGCTTTAAACCAAGGGAGACATACTGCTGAATCCGAGGATGTCCTTGTTAGTAGGAAGCCGATGGTACACGAGGGCTCTCAGCCGCATCATCAAAGCCTCAGCAATTACTCCCATGCTCCCTCACTCCGGCATAAATCTGCTCTTATCTCGGCTCGCTGCAGGATCAGGGAATATCAGCTCCAGCATCTGCTCCATCTACAAACCCAGCCACTAAAAGCACAACAAAGTGAATCTGCAGGCATAAATAAAGGAAGGAGGGGCACCGGAAGAAGCGAGTGGGGGGGGGGGGGGGGCACGGAGAGAATCGGAAGATAGGGAGACGGAGGCCCACGATGTGTGTGTGTGTGTGTGTGTTCTGGCTCGTCCTGTTGGCCCTGAGCGGTCGAGGGGGGGGGGGGGGGGGGGGGGCTCGCTCCCACTGCAATCTGTCAATCAGACAGTCAAAGGAAAACTTTACTGAAAACAGCTCTGCTGCGGCTCGGGGGAAATTCTTCACGGGATATTAAGACGTATGGAGTGAGGGGAGGTCACCAGCTCGGGTTGGGGTAAAAGGTCAGAGTTGAAGGTTTAGTGGTCAGGGGCAGATATGAACTTAAAAGCTGCATGTCATATTTATTGGAGGGGGTGTAGATAATCACTGATGCTTTGTCAATGGGCTGACTAACTCCAAAGAAGTTGGGATTAAGCCCCCCCCCCACCTCCCTCCTCCTCCCTTCGCCTTATTTTTTCTTCTTCTCCTTCACACTATTAACCCAGTTCCTGCAGGTTCCAGGTCTGCTACCCAGAGCGCAGCCGCTCACACCTGTGCGAGGCCCCCGCGATGACGGATGAACAAGTCTGCCAACTATTTTTAGGAGGATGATTGTTTTCCTCACAGCCGGACCGAAGCAGCATCTTTCATCCTGACCTCTTTATCGCAGCTGTGACCCCGACCTTCCTCCCGCGCCTCCCGTTCCGTGTCCTGTACCTCCCTGTCCTCTTTGCATTTCCTCCTTCCTTCTCGATGCCTTCCACTCACATTCGCCCCGGGGTCAAGCACTCCCTGCCATGCAAATACTGGCTGCTACTATTTTTTTCTTTTTTGGTGTAACGTTGCGGCGATGTGCAGCACAGATACGGATCAAACTCACAACCTCAAGCTCAAAGCAGTCCGCCCACCGCTGTTGAATGAGACCCCCAATGTTACAAGAACATTTTTATAAGGAAATACCTCGTCTCCAGGTGCTGGTTGGGGTTCAGGGGTGAGAGGTGAGGGGTCACACAGACCCCCCCCCCGGCCCTTCAGGGTTCTCTGACCTCACATGACTGATGAATAGTGTGCTAACGAGGACCAGCTCTCCCTGGTCTGCACTCTCTCTCCTCGTCTTTGACTATACCGCTTAATCCCCCCCCTTCACACACACACGCCACCCCCCTCTCCCCTTCTCACTTTCCAAATGACAGATCTGGCAGCACAAGAGTAGTAACAGTTCTACCTGCTCAAACCTTTAAAGTACCCCGCCATCTGTCGTCTCCCTCGGATTTATAATTATCATCATATCACATTCAAACCAGGCGCGGTCGCACTCTTACATAACCTAACCCCATATCTACCAGCCCGTGCAATACTTAAGAATAGATTGAATAAATTATTATTGGGTGAGGCGTTAAGTCCTGGCCGGCTACAGAAGTGCTTTCTTTCTAATGAGGCTCGGCTGCGTCATCGCTGGCCTGTATCCACGCAGAAGGGAGGTGAGGAAAGCTAATCACAGGCACATGCACCACTCGCATATTACACCCCCACCCCCCCAGCATGCATGCATGCAGAAACCCACACAGCGCGGATATTACGTGCACGCACACATTTAAGCAGCGCACGAGCTCACACCCCTGGGCCGTTTGTACGCCATGACCGTGCAGAGGCAATTAAAGAAATGAGCCTTATTAGCGGAGGTGCCCCGGCCCTCGTTAATCACCGGGGTTTCCTGGCAGGGGCCGGTGACACGCAGGGCTCTCTGTCATCTTTATTAGACCTGTCTCATCACGCCCTTATAAGACACTCATCCAAATTTTACAGAGACTCGTGATTTAGCAGAGCTGGCTTGGCCCAGAAATGGGTTCAGTCATCGGCAGGTCACCTTTGAGCGAGCTTCAAGGGAAATGGAAGAAACGGAGTCTGCCTCAAAGGCTTGCATGAATTCCTTTTTTCTTTTTCACAGTTTTCCTCCTAATAAGAAAAAGCTTCATTTTGTTTCTCGTTTCCTTGCATGGGGGAGGGGGAGATGGAGGAGGGGTGGGGGGGGGGGAGGGGGGGGTTGGCCATTGTTTTGCTGGAACTAGAGAAAGTGGTTCCACGACAGTAAGGTGAGGAGAGAAGGTGTAGAGAATCAGATTCCAGGGTCACCCGGGGTAAATACCCCCCGCCTCCCCCCCCGGTCCCGGCTGAAAACATGGCCTTGTTTTCTCGCCTCACAGGGTCGAATGCCCCACGCGGACCTCTGGACCACCTGCAGCCTGGCCGATGACAGATCTCCTCGACGCGCTGGACCGTCTCAGGACTCGGCGTTAAAAGGGCCGAGCTAATCCTCCTGCTGCTGTCTCCTCACGCACAATGGCCCCGTCACTCGGCCCCTCGTTCGGCATACCTTCACTCGCTCGGCCCCGCGTGTCAATACGAAGGGAACCGACAGGAGGCCCGACGTCAAGGTTCCCACACTCTATTCATAGCTACTGGAATCTCCGACCTGTTCTGGCTTGTCTCGTTAAAACCTGCTCCCCATAATGAAGGCCATTGATTCTTTTTTTTTTGCTCATTTCACATTCACCTAGACGTCTCCGTTACGGCCCACGGAGCGTCTCCTCTTAATCCGGGAGAGATTCTTTCCCCCCTTTCATAGGCTACCGCATATTTCATCGGGCGGCCCGCACATTGTTGGGAGATGGCATGTGACGTGTCAAGGACGGGTTGTGCCGCAGCGGCCCACCAGGCACCAGACGGGTCGGGGTCAAGCGGCTTGGAAGTTGGCGTGTCTGCATGCGTGCGCACGTGCGTCTCTAATCGGACTTGTGGGTCCCGCCATGGTTCAACCCCTTTCCTCTGGCCACGCCAAAAAAAAAAAAAAACTGAGGAGATTACAAGCAATGCTCTCGCTGAGGATTAATCTGTTGAAATAAAATTTGAGAAGTTTATCCTCTTGCAGAGTAAAAAAAAAAAAAGAAAAAAAAAAGATCTCATCCGAGCGCGACAGCTCTTCTGAAAGTTAATCAATTATACATAAGAGTCGACTAAAGAGCGCTTACATGCAGCGGGTGTTTTAAAAAGTTACGTGTTCAAAAGAAATACTTGAGGTGCTGTTAGATTAGACCCCCCCCCCCGTGCGTGTTATGATTCCCAGTCCTCCTTGACCCTCTTCTAGGGTCTCAACACCGGCTTAACTGATAGGGCCCTGTGGAGGCCTTTTGGGTTATCGGGGTAAGTACACGCCGGAAGCCCCGTGGCTCTGATCTAAACTGAGCAGCCTCAACCTCAGCCAGATAACTGAAGTTCGGCCCGAGCAGGCGCGCCGCACCGAGTCGCAGAGGGAAAAATAAAAATGTTTTGGCACCGAAGCGTGCTCATGAGGCTTCTTGAGTTGACCCAAAAAAAAAAACGCAAGTTAACTGAACTCAAAAAACTGCCTTTTCGTCCCACTCGGACGACACGGTTGATAAAAGTTGATCCAACTGCAAAGGCTCCGGTTGTCTCAAACCTTTTTTTTTTTTTTTTTAGGTTGTCAAGAGTCGACTGAACATTTCGACACTTGTTTCAACCTGATGCAGCGAGTCAACAAACAACCGCTTGACACCGTCTTTATCAGCGCGGCGTGTCGACATGAATCGCCCCCGCCAGGAAGCCGGTTTGAATGAACGTCACCAACGGCGCGTCACTTAAGAGGGGTCACAGGGAAATACAGCCCGTGAGAGGTGATTGGCGCACATGGCGGGACGGGGCCCTTCTTCGAGTCTCACGGGCCGCGCACGAAGGAGAGCCCTCGGCCACGGCCCATTCTAAAACGCCGGCATTGATCCGAGCTCCTCTCCTCTTTACACACAAGTCTGTGCTGCTTTCATGCCCAAATATTCATCACCTTCAGAAACAGAAAGCACGGCGTGCAGTAGGAGCAACGCCACTGTGGGCAGTCTCAGCGGTCTACTTTAGGCTCTACTGCCCCCTTGTGTTATTATAGTCACACGACACCAAACCTAAACTATAGTCACCCCATATTGCATGACTGCGCAAAGAGAAACAAACAGGACAATAGGGACACTGTGCAGCCCGGTATCAGCTGCAAGAAGCTCGTGGTGGTCAAAAAAGTACCACAGATGAAATGTGTTGATTTTTATTCAAAAGTTACTGTCTCCAGACAAGTACAAATCAGAAAACAGAGTGACTGAAAGAGGATGGGATAATAGACAACAACTTAAGAGTGTAGGCAAGGGTGCAGTAAATTAACAAAAAACAAATGGCCAAAAAAAAGAAAAAAAAAGATTTTAAATTTTGTATATATACAAGTGATCTAATAAGAATTTATACCAATGTAGTGGTAAGTAACAAACAATAAACAGTACTTTTTCCTTAAAAGAATTTTCTTTTTTACTTACATAAAATAATTAGGCAAAACACATATAGGCTGTTCATCTACTTTATCACATTACACCTGACCACCTCATGTTTCATGTTCTAAGAAGCCAATTATCCACCTTTAAACATGACTGATCCTCTGACATGGAAGATTACTGTGAGAGAAGGTGACCTCCACGAGCATGTTTAAGGCTTAAGCATGGAATGACTACAAAATAAAAACCTCAGTAGACAAAACATTTCATTAAAACTTGTGTGTGACAAATATATGTCAAAATCTAAGCTTTGTCTAGCTGCCACAGCGCTGCTGAATAACGTTCCTCTTCAGTATCGTCTGAATGACTACCTTTCACTTTTAACATTTGAACTTTAAGTATTTTGTGAGAGGACTATTTAATGTTGAGAAAACCTTAAAGCTGAATTTCACAAGTCTTTTCATTAGTCTTATCCAAACTAATTTACACGTAGGAAAAAAGGTAGAAACCCCGAAGACATTATCAAGACAAAAAAAAAAGAAAAACAAACATAAAAATACAAATTTAAAAATCTTCCTTGATGCATGGCTTTGCATGCTTTCATTTTTTTTTCCTTTTTCTTTTTACTTACATCTCTCAAACGTTTGTGACTGAAGGTTGAAAAGTCAAAAATAAGAAAAAACCAAAAGCACATATATAAAATCAGCACCGATTCATATATAACTTTTATTTAAAATGTAGAGGTACCCATTTCAACATTATGCTGCTGGATTTTAAGAGAAAAGGATGTGTAATTCTTGGACTGAGCTGCTATCTGCCAGAGCCCACACAGTGGCACTACTGGGAGAAAATCTGCTCATTGTTGGAAGGGAGGGGGGCATATTTCTTGAGTAGATGGTGCTAAGGGAGCGGTCCAAATCTTGGGGTAAGCTCTGAGACTTACTGCGTAACAGTGTGGGGCGCTCAGCGGACTCTGGAAATCTTCACAGCATAAAGGGGATCATGACTGATTCTACGCAACACCTCAACATCTTAACCACCAGTGGTTACCAGGACCTCACGTCAGGCCCAACAACAGGGGGGGACAAACAAAAGAGATAGAAGGGGGGGGGGCACAGAAACAAAGACCTCCATCCACTTGGCTAACACAGTACAAGCAAGCTACTACAGTCTGTTTATAAATTACTACTTCACACCTGGTAACTTACTACAATTGTAAAAAGGGTTAGACATAAACAAAAAAATGTATCTTAAGTTAAACACACCAATTCATCCCGGTTTGGAAGAAAAAAAAAAAAAAAAAAGGAAAAAGAAGGGAAAAAATGAAGAAGCTATCATGGATTTTCTTCAGACACGTCTCGTTTCTAGTAGGTTTGGAAGTGGCCTGTTACACTATTTCAGAACAGGAAGAGCTTACCCAAGATTATAAAAAGTAAATATTTGAAACAATGTCCTCTCTGAGCAAGCAACACTGAGTGTGGGTTGTCATTGGTCCACGTGGAGTACAAGCCAGACTTTTTGTTTTTTGTTGTTTTTGCTTTTTCTTACAGAAAACACTTCTGTTTTCGCATCTAAAATTCTCTTTAAATACAAAGCGCCTCTTCTTCCATCCCAGCTTCAAAATCATCTGGTATCTTAAAACATGGACACCCCGAGGACCTAGATGAAAACACAAACGGGGGAGAAAAAAATAACAGGTTAACAACCAGTTATTGAGTGGGACATAAAATTGAACCGTTAGGCATCACATGGCGGTATTGAACAAGCCGACATCAAATAAAGCACTCGGCTCTGTGGTATGAAAAACACATGAACAAAAACCCATGTGCATGATAATTTATCACTTATCGTAAGTCGCTTTTGGATTAAAGTGTCAGCCAAATGACATGTAATGTAATCATGTTGTCAATTAACATCTCCAGAAAAAAAAAATGCCGGCTGCCGTCAACATTTTCTTCATTGATCATCTGAACTCAGTTTAGTCTCCTCTGCAGCTGCGCCGTTTCCGGCATTGAAGAAATAAAAGTGAAGTGTGAGCCGCTAACGGCGCTCCATTGTGTTACTTTGTTCAAGAAAAAGCTCAATGGAACAAGACGCCGCGTTTCTGTTGGGGAGAAGCCTGCTTTCAAATTTTGTGTGTGACAAAGAAATTGTTCAAATTTGACAAAACAAAACAGCCACACATTGCATTTCTTCTTGGCCTCTGCTCTGGGGCGGCTGTGTAAGCCTCCGTGTGAGAGCGAGCCCTGAGGCGAATCCACAGGGTTTCTCAAGGCGGGAAATTGTGTAAACAAGCCTTGTTTACCGTTAGAAACGGTGGCTACGTGTGTGGCTGCAGACCAAAAGGCCTCGCAAGTGGCACTCGTAATGAGATTGATTCCAAGCCACCTCGTCTCGATTTACTTTTATAGAATCATCCTAATTATAGTGCAGCTTCGAGCCTCCAGCTGGCTGTTGCACAGAAACAACACACCAGGACATTTTCCAATAAGCGATGGAAGGCAGATGCCTCGTACCGATTCGTCCATGATAGAAGCGGGGTCGAAGTAGTCCGGCTTCAGCTCAGACCTTTCCCGGCGGTTCTTTGAGGGCGGCTGGAAGACAAAGACAGAGTTACTAACAGCAGATGCATTGGGAGACAACCTGAACATTGAAACAAACTTTACCAGCACTAAAAACACAGACTGCAAAAAAATAACCACATTGTGACATGGGTTACAATTAAAGATAATTGTATGACTGATTAACTCATAATGGCTCAAATTCAGGCATGGAATTTAAAACCAAGCATTCCCATCTTCTGTTTCACAGGGGGAATTAGTAGGAAGCAATCATTCTGCCTCAGACCACCCTGCGCTAGTGATAGTGGGACTTTTAATGCAGAAATCCACCCCTCCAGAGGGTTTTTGAATTAAAACCAAGCAGCTTCACCATTATCATCACTTCAGAGCGATCTCATTACTGTAGCCAACGGCTTAGATGCTGAAAGACAAAAAAATGTTTAATCTTTAATAATCTGCTAATCTACTTTAATTTTGATCGGATTTATCTCTATGAAGAATTCTGGAAATGTAAAACCCTGTTGTATAAATCAAAAGAAGCTAAAAAAAAAAACTCAAATGTTTTTTATTAATTACATTATTACGATTAACTTTAAATATATTACCAAAAAAAAGCGCTTGGTAATAGTAATAATAATAATAACATCTCTGCTCAAACGACCTTTAAATGAGTGTGTTCTTGTTTGTTTGTCAGACTGATGACGGAGCGAACGGTCGATGGGCCACAGAGAGGAACGCAGCTTCCCTCGTTTTAGCTTTTTGCCCAAATCCTCGCAGAGGAAGAACAACGACTGTGTTTGTATCCCTGAGTGGACACTGTTCGGGGTGTGTGTGCTGTCCATTAGCTTTTACATTTTTTTTTTATTATAAAACAAGAATGAAAGTAAGTTGGAAGTCGTGACTTGCGTGTTCAGTGATTTACGCACATATTTTTGTATAATTGGATCCGCATGGCTCCAGAGTGCCGTGTTTTCGATTAAGAAAAATGTGAGGTCTGAAACGATTATAGATTCAACAAATGGAGTCAATTTAGAAAAAAATGTAACTCAATTTGCTGCTTTATCGATTCAATATGACATTTGAGTCCCTTCTCATAGAAGGCTGCCCTAATGTAAGCAAACCAAAATAGACCTTTCTAGAACAAAAATAAAGTTCTGGCTTTACACTCATATATGGTTTTGCATTTGGGTAAACGGTCACATAAATTGCTCATGTTGCTTCGTGGTGTGGTGACGTTGTAAAACACTAGAGAGTCTTTCATTATCTCTTCAAAAACCACATCTCCTGCCCCGCAGTCAACAATTCTCTTTTGTCTTTCTCTGCTCATTTTGACGTTGCATGCGAAGATCAACACGAGCTGCTTGTTATTGATTTGTTGCGCGCTAAACAAATCTGTCTTTTCTTAGGATAACCGAGTGGTTATTCCCCAGGCAGAGTACGAATTCAAAGCCAGCAACCATAATGTGATGAGCGTTTGATGTGCATTCGCTATCGAGGAGCAGCGGGGAAGAACACGACGTGAACCAACGCGGCGGACCAACAATTTAGAGGTTCTTAAGATGCATGTCAGAATGACACCGTATCCAGGATTGTGCATGTGAAATAAACCGTCCAAGAGGAGTGTCCAGGTACAACATCTGGCCTTAATGGCCTATAAGCAGATGTTAGTTGTAGAAACAGCTACTAGTGTCGCCTCCTACTGGCAATTTTGTGAGGTGTCATTTGGTTATGAAATGTCCGCCTGCTGTGTAATTTGATCTGCAGGCGGCCTTTTTGTTCAGTGAGGCGTGTGTGGGTAATGGAGACCTACACGGGACACTGAAGGCAGTAAGGATCAACCTGTTACGCTTGGTAGAGGTTAAGTACAAGAAGATCTAAACAGTCGAGCGCAGCGACTGCCACTTGGTAAATGGTCACAACCAGGAATGCATAAACACTGTAACTCTTGAATTGAGGTTGTGGTGTTTTACAGCAGGATGTTCTGTTTGACTTCTTACCAGATCAATGTCCATGGTGTCAAAGTCCATGCCTTCGTTGAGGTCGTCCATGCGACCCTCAGATGACATCATCACATCCTCCACGATTGGCTCTTCGTCTTCCTCCATAAGCCCAGTACCGCGACGACTGCAATTGTAAAGCACCAAACAGTGAAGCGAATCCCACGTTTGAGGAGTTTAACAGGAAACTCAACATGTGTGACAAGTGTGCTTGCGTCTTACATTGCCTGCTGCAGATTGGTCCTGAGCTTGGCGTAGTTCATGGCCCTTTCCTGCTGCTGGCGCGCCTCTTCTTGCTGTCTCTGAGCCAGCATCCACGTCACCTGGGAACTGAATGCACATGAGCACATTAATTAGAGAATTCTTAATGGACAGATTTGCAGATTCAACCGGGGGAGATCACAAGCACGTCCGATACCAATACATGAATGCCTCACTGGCCCAGCGCCTATGAAAAGTCAGGTTGGATAAGTAAACTAATCAGTCAGTGTCCCGGTAGGACCAACACTTGGCAGGCTGTAAGGTAAGCGTATTTCACATCGTTTACCCTTCAAAATTAATAACATGCAAATGGGACATTTCATTGAACCTTTTCCTAATTTATTTTGGCTCATGTTCTCGTCCGGTGTTTCCATCCCAAGAGAATGAGCGATCCACTGAGCTGTATGATGGGCCTGGATACATTAATATATTTTGGAAGGAAGTGTTGACTAATCAAATAAAAGAAAATCATCATCATCAAGAGTTTGAAAAAGTTTGAAAAAGCACAGCAATTTTAAGAGGGGACAAGTTCTGTTGGACTATAATTAAATCTGTGTATTTGTATTGGCACAATAATAGAATTATTAAATATTCACCTCAATTATGCCCCTTAGCAGAACTGGTTTATATATGAATAAATTCAAAGCAAGCATCAGCACAAATAACCTGAAACCAGAACCATGATTAATACCAAAATTTATGTCTAATGTTTGTCTGAAGAGGTTTTGATTTTTTGGTCAAACCAAACTAAAACGGTTTTTGATTATGCACGTAAATCTTTAAGAAAACCACAACAAAAACTAAAAGAAAAGAGGGGGTAAAAAACATTTGAATGAAGGGCTTATCCAGCAACAATTTTATTCATAACCCCCCACCCCAAAATAAATCTGGTATCTATCAAACACATACTTGTAGTCCATTGGTGTTTGATGGTGCTGTGGCGTCTGTTGATGGTGCTGTGGGAGTTGATGGGGTTGCTGTTGGTCGTGGGGAAGCGGATAGACCCCCATGAAGCTGTCTTCACGGGCCCGCTTTGGGTCTCGCATGGCAGTGGAGGTGAGATGGGGGGAAGGCAACATCACCGGGGTCTGCAGGCTCTGCTGCCACACCTCGCTGCTGCTGCTGCTCTCTTCTGGAGAGGAAGATCGGTCAAACGTCAGCGTTATCATGTAATCAGTGTTATTTTTTCAACGCGGCATTGAATCGGGTCAACATAAAATATAATCTAGACCCTGGGCCAATTGGTCCCAAACAGAAAGAATAAATAACTAATTTGTTTGAATTTTTCTTTTTGAAAAATGTTTTTTTTTCTCTCCCAATTACATGCGCCCGTCCCTCTTGACACTTGTCTCGGTCACGTGATGATTATTGCAAAACATAAGCTTGAGAAAATTAGCAAAAAAAAAAAATAGTTGAAGAGCTTCTTTGGAAAAGGAGAATACAACTTTAAAAAAAGCTTTAGTATCAGGAGTCATAATTAAAATACGGGTTTATCTCATCAGGTAATTCTCATGCGCTAAAACCGCTCTGCGTTATGCGGATGTATGTTGTCATAACGATCGTTTTTATACGTTGTGTTTATTGCCACAACTTGAAGACCGGCCAATTCGGCCAAGAGCACGTCTCCAGCAAGCACACAGATCAGTGAGCTTGTGTGATGGTGAGGAGCCGTCGGACTCTCCTGACTGTATCCCACCATCTGCTGTTTAATCTCCTCGCCCCTCAACTGGGACAGGCTGTTAGAAATGCATTTGGGTTAATCTGGGCTCGATCATTATTGCCGGACTAAAATGTAGGGAGACCTATTTTTTTAATTTTGTACGCACGTGTCGCTGTGTTTAGTCGCGGCTCGGTGTGCTTTCGGTTTAAAAATGTTTTAACAGGCAACAGGAATCGACTATATTTGTTTTTCTTCTGAAGTGAAACAAAAAGAGAAACTAAGGCAGCCTTATTAATGGCTTTGCTGACTCCTTAGGGGGCCACATACCCTCTGGCAGCTTCCTCTTGGCTGCAGAAGTTCCAGCCGTGGCAGCTGGAGGCTTGATCTTCTTGGAGCGGACGGAGGAGCCTCTGCTGGAGTAGCCGCTCATCACCGACATGGTGTCGTCGTCACCACCCGCCTGCAGTGAATTCCTGTAGGAGATGAGGGGCAGCCAGCAGTCTTCCCGCTGCAGGGCCATCTGGAACGTCATGAAGCGCTCCAGGTACATGTGGCTGAGGAAGAAGCAGGAGGTCACACGGACATCTACAGACACGACCAGGTGCACATTCCGACCGGAGGACTGCGGGGCGCTCACATCAACACATCAGTCAGAAACACCAGTTGCTGCAAACACCTGTTACACCCGTCAACTGAGCAGGAGAAAACACTTACACAGTTCTCTTGTCTTGTTTCATAAGCTTTGAAGAGAACTCGCTGAGGATGTCCAAGAATGCCAGGTTAAGGGGAGGGCCTCCTTCTCCCTGGGTACTGGGATCCTTAAACGCAAACTCAATACCATCCCTGATAGATTAAAAGAGAAAGAATAACTGAGCTGGAGAAAATGGTTGTACACAACATTAACATTGGGTGTTCCCTTAAAAGTCAAATGCAACTGAACACATGAAGAAAAAGATGCATTTATTAATCTGAACTCGGGACACTGTGGTACATGTTTTAAACCACTAGAACTCCAACATGCCCAACATGTCTCTGTAAAAGAAGCTGTCATAACTTCAACGTCAAGAAATTGAATCATGTTAACTCTCGCAATGAAATAAGGATTCCCCGTTCAGAGAGAGTAGAATTTTTGGCCTTTTATTACTTTAACTCCTGTCGCACATCTGGCATATCTCGTTACATTGTGCAACCAGATGTTGTACTAGTGTTGGGTAATCCAAGATAGCATAGCAAATGTGCATGCATAGGATTTCCTGGAAACATCCTGGGATTATGATAATAATCCACATGAGAAAAAACGAGTACAATGTGATGGGAGTATGGGATTGTTCGCCTTTTATAAAAGCATTTCTCAATTGTCAGTGAAAAGACACGTGCATCATTTAGAAAGGTCAAAATCAAAAGAAACTATTTTTCTTGGTTAATAAATAACAATTAATGTTGATATGCACTAGAGGGTAATACTTGATGTAGCGACAGAAATGAGTTACAAATGTATTAACATATTTAGGATCACAGCATAAAAGCAAACAGAGGTCTTTTGATGAACTCTTAGGTTCCTGAAGCCTAGTTTACGGTTATGCGTTTTTAGAGAAACGCATCAACAAATTTTTCTAGACTAGCGACAAAAGCTACGCAAGCCTCACGCAGCTCGCAATGCTGCGATTGGTCTGCTGACTACATCCTTTCCAGAGTCTCACATTTCCGATTTTATAGCACAATACAGCCATTTTTAATAGTGAGTGAATCAGATTGAAGAGCTTTTGTTGGAAGAAATACGGAAATATGACCACTTCTACAACCCGTCATTGGCGGACTATAAGGATGCGCAATGGCCTCTGATTCATGGCGGGAGATCTCTGCAAACGTCGGTTTGCTGGTCGAGGGGAACAAAGTTGTGGAGGAAAATACGGGACAAATGTGTCGGCAAAAAAAAAAGACGATGAAAAGCGCCATCAACGGTCTTTGGGTTGGGATTGCCCTCTCTGCCATCCTTCAAGGTGTATGTGGACAACAAGACCGGGTAAATAAACAAACCAACGACTTCCACACACAAAGACGTCTCTAGGGCGTCTTCGACAAAAAAAAGTTACTCTGCTTTGCAACACGCGCAAGCCTTTTAAAACCACGAATTAAAGAATTGCACGCATAGAAACAGTATTCAACAGTGATTTGTCTAACATGAAGGCTCCCCGATGGAACGCAACAAGAGCAGCAAAGCCTTACTTGTGCAGCATAGCGATGGCATCCCTGGTTTTCACTTGGTCGAGGCCGAAGGTCAGAGAGAAGCGACGGGCCAACTCTTTAATTCCACAGAATGAAGAGGACGAGCGATCGAACCCGTGGCCCAGTTCCGACAGCATCTCATTGAACAGCTGGCAGGGGGGACGTCAAAACGTTAGACGAACGTCCTTTGAAAACGAGAAACGAAGGATCCAAAGGGTGTCCACTGACCTGCTGCAGACTGAGGATGAGCGTTTTGGCACATTGAATCTTGTCGATTTGCCGAGTCTTGCTCATCGTCTCCTTGATGATGTCACCGTAATCATTGTAATACTGCAACAAGAACAATACTAGGGACGTTAAAAAGTATCTGCATATATTGGAAGTGCAGCTCCTGCACGGCCCGACTTTAAAGGTTAAAAGGTTTGACTGACCCTCATGTACTGTTTAAAGATGTCCGCTCCAGTCTTCATGTCCACCACGCAGTAGATGATCAGTTTACAGTAGGCAGCCAGGAGGTTTCTCCTCTTGTGCAGGGCTTCGATCTTCACGGCTTCATCGTCCTGTTGCCCATCTGAGATGATTGGAGGAAAAAAAAAAAACAAATTAGCAGTTTCATAAAATGCACATTCGCCAAATTTAAAAAGCGTACTTTGACTTGCTCTCCTTGCACATTGGAGGAGTGCAGAAGAGAAAGCCAACGAGCTTCTGCAATGCAACATTAGCATTAGTACCTGTGCTATTTGTGTCATCGTCCTGGTCTATGAAGACGTGGTTCAAGATGAAGGAGAGAAGTTCAGCCTGCAGCGAGTCTTCCGAGGAATAGACCAGAGGCTCCAGGTGTTCCCTGCCTCCGGACACCATCTGGTGGCTGAAGATGAGCAGTAGATCACACAGGATGGTGAATGCCTGTCGGAGGGGAAAAAAAAGACAAAAAAAAGGTCAAACTGTGCGGCCCGTCTCTTAAGTGGACGTTATTACCACTGATGCTGCTACACGTGTCAATTTGTTGCGCGTGTGTTGGTGTCACCTGCTCTTTGACGGCTGTGTTGACATTGGTGAGGTAGCGCTGACACATCATACAGAAGGCCCTCATCTGCTTCCTCAAAGTCACCATGTCATCCTGATTTGATAGAAACAAGCATTTGTATTATTATTTTTTTAACGTCACACATACACTTACTCAGTTGAGAATGGGGGCGGCGCAGTCTTTAGGAGAGCTCACCTTCCTGGAGCTGCCCTCGGAAGACTTGGCCAGGTTCCACAGGATCACGTAGTGGGTACACTGCAGCGAGTGGATGACTATCTGCTCATCAGAAAGAACAACGACATTCCCAGCTTGGTTAATACACGTTACTATTGAGAAGAAAATGACAGCTTGTTGAGTCCCTTTCACTCTGTGTGTGGGTGTGTGTGCATTTCTAATAACCTGCTCAGGCATGTCTCCATTCTCGATGCCCGTGTTGAGCAGCTTGAAGTTGCTGGTAAAGAGGTCCCACCCCGACAGGTCGTGTGCACTGCAACAGATTTGGGGCAGGTTCAGACACATGTGCACAGGGTCACAAGCAAATGATTGTTCCAACTGCAGCACGGGAGACGTGAAAGGGGGATGTGAGTGAGGAAACGGGTACTAGAGGTGGAATCAATTTCATACTTGTGGAAAGCGGTGATCCTCTTGAGAGTTGACAAAACCTGATAAGCATCATCTTCATCAGCCTCTTCACCCTGGAAGGAAAGATTTCACAAGCACGTTGAATTTTTGGGAGATCAAGGCATTCATTATTCATTGCAGAGCAAGCCATCTGGAACGGATATATATATATATATATATATATATATATATATGATGAACTTCCAAAGTATTTGGTAAGGTTTCTATTAAAATATTTCACATACTTGAATTTGAAAGCTTTTGGAAGCATTTGAAATGAAATCAACTTGAGAACTCTAATGTGCAGGTGAATCAAAGTGACGATACAAGCTTAAGTAAGGAGGCAGCCACAAGCAAAAGTCCAGGCAACAATACATAACTGATAACAGCAGTGGAGTAGTTGGGTCTGAGAGAATGAGTCCCACTTTAACAGAAGAGCAACGGCTAAAATCATGCGCGTTTACGAGCGTCACTCTGACCTCTTGCAGGAAGTCCTCCAGTAATCTGTTGAACTTGTCCACCAGCTCATCCAGCAGCTGGGAGCGGGCAATGTCCACCCTGTTAAAGATTGTGAACTCCTCATTGCAGAGGGCGTGGTAAGTCTTAGAGCAGACCTCCAAAACTTCAGTGTCTGTGTGCTTCTCCACAATTTCCCTGATCTGACGCAGCAGGGATTCCAGGTGCTGGATTAGAGAGAGAGTCACCATGTAAGATAACCGTCAGTGAGGAAGTTAATTATTGCTTTTCCCAATTTGATTGGTGTCTGATAAGCGTCTTACCTTCTCTAGACGTCCTGTGGTATAAATTTCCAGGTCAAAATACTGAGGCAGCTGCAACAAGTTAGTCACCTTCTCTGAATCCACAGCGTACTGTAGAACAAAACAGATGAAAGTTGAGTAATTTTGTGAAGATACAGCTGAGGCGAATAGAGTGCTGGTTGAGGACACGGGACGGCAGTAACAAACCTTGGCCAGTAGAGGGGGCAAAGCCACAGCAAACAGCTCGGTCATTCGGGTTTTGTCATCCAGTTGAGTCTTCCTCTCTTTTGCTGTCATCACCTGATAATAGACAGAGAGTTAGATGCTTGTCCTCACAACTGGTTTGCATTCATCTAAATAAATGTTACTTTTCACCCGGGCATTTAATGTTAATTTGAAGTTGATGCCAGTTTTGGCACTTTCCTCGAGATGCAAGAAGCTCCATATTACTTGGGAACGGTTCCTTGTGGCATAAATTAACAGATTAACGGTTAACAATTAACAGATTCATAACATCCCCGCCTCAGAGAGCAAGATAGATCTGATTATGCGTATTCCATTGAAAGAATGTGTTGCTTAGATTTATGGCATGTGTGACAATTTTGAGTCTTATTCCTTCAGCGGTGTGTGGCAAAAATAAAAAAATGTAGATATATTTAAATAGACGTAGACATGCTCCAAACAAAGCAGCGATATTATCAGTTAATTTATGGATTCCCAGTTATTCATTTATTGCTGGCTTTTTGCATGTGTCTGTTTAAACTGTATGACTATGAATTAGAACTGATCTTTGTATAATAGTATCATTATAAACTATTCAATAGTCAAGCTTTTAATGGTCAGTAAGCAGTGCTTTTATATGATAAACTCTAACTCGAACATACATCATAACCTGCTGAGGAGCAGCATGAGTTACCATGGTGATCTAAGTGGACCTCCGTCTGAAGTTACCACCCTAACCCCGAATCCTGCTTTGCAGTAGAGGCCTCGGGTCATTATTGAAACATGTCTTGTTATTTCAATAAACCCCATTGTAAAACATACCCAGTAACAGCTTTCCAATACACGTTAATGCCAAAACTCTGGTAGTTAAAATCAATAAGAAATTAAGATATGTCTGTCCAGCACCATCACATATGGCTTATAAAGTACATTATATTAGATTAATTCTAAATAAATGTTCATTTCTAGTTCTCAGGTCAGATTGTACATGAATCCAGGGGGCAAATAGCTACACGTCTGTGCGATTTTTACTGGTAATAACAAGCAGAATATTGGGAAATTTTGAGTAACCGCAAAGCAGAAAACAAAAAAAAACAGCAGTACAAAAATAAATAGCAAATTAATAATAGTAAATAATATAGGAATAAATAGCATTTTTAAATGGTCAGATCAGTTATCTAGAAAGACATCAACCGTGCGAGTGCCGTTCAAGGGTCATGTTTGAACTATTTCTGGGCTTAGATTGTACTGACCCAGCTCTGAAGTGATTAACGTTCAAGGAAAATCATCATCATGGCGAATCCGGGAAAGTGAGACAATAAAAATCCTTCAAATAATCTTTTAAAAGGTATAGAGCCACGCTTACCCTCTTGCCCGTGCCTCTTCCAATAGGTGGGTGGCATTCAGCAGCCTGGCGCACAGTGCACAGCATGATTTCAATCAACGCTGTCTCTTGCCGGTCTGTAAGAGCTGCAAAAGAAGACGCACACAAAATCCATCAGCTCGATCCGAATCACATTCGAGCCCTGAACCCCGACGTAAGAGAAGCCGGTGCCGTACCTTCCTCTCCTGGCAACGGGTCATCTAGCAGCAAGCTGATCATACACTCCCAGTCCTTCAGCAGCTCCGCACCGCATTCCCACAGAGAGTCCACCAGGTAGGCCGCATGCTCGTGGAGCTAAGGAGAGAAACGTTCACACACACATGAAGGACGGACCGTCCAATTGCTTCCATGCGGTCATTAAAGACAGAAACTCAAGGCCCTGTGCGAGGCAGTAACAGGGAAGTCGCCTCATAACACACCTCACTCTCCAGGAAGAAGAAGACAGTGGTCTTGATGAGGTTGGCGTTGGGGCTTTGTCTGCCTCTCCTCTTCGGGGCACCTTCCTCCTCTGGTTCTCGCTGGCTGAACAATCTTTGGGGTGCATCAATAATTGGTTTGGCGTCACACAAAAGGAAATTCCCGCACAATCCTCCAACTGCATTGGCACAAATCAAGTCTCCTAAACTAAGCTGATGACTAACGTAAAAGGGCCCAAACCCGAGCAGTTTTTAGCTAATAATCCAGTAAAACTAATAATAAAATTGATTGTGTATTCAGGTGATTTGACAGTGTCTATGTAAGCGTTAGCGCCTTATCTTTCGAGCCAATTACTGCTTTAATTATGAGAGTTAAAATGGTCTTAACCAGAGTTGGGATGTGAACGCCAACCCCTCCAAATTTGAATGAATTTGCCCGACTCAATCTTACTACTTTAGTCATTTCCTGCAGTAGTTAAGACATGTAAATGGAGGTTTGAGACGTAGATTCGTTGAGATGTACTAATTAACTTTACTTTCAAGGCGATCAACGACAAAAAAACAGCATCAATTTGCACATGTCCGGTTTTGGGCAATGCGAGCTTTCGCTGCCCGGGTTGGGGCACCTTCGTTACCGGACTTATAAAATTTAAGTCGGTCATTGAGCAACTTCATAATATGGACAAATGGAGTTTGATGTTGGCCGTTTTCCCCTTTCTGGGTTACGGTTTTACCCCTGACCACACCCAGCGCCACTCATGGATGTGTGCTCCATTAACCCTGTAAACACACCCAAAAGTGATGTGTCACCAGAGTCCACCTGCAGTCCACTGCAGCTCAGTGAAAAATAAAACCACCGGCAGTCAGCAAAGAATCGACTTCCAGAAGTACTCCTTACATTCCCACAGAACCGTTAAATCCCCGTCTTCTGATCCTACGTCCCCAACCCTTCTCGACATCAACTTTCCTGATCTGTTCAGCCATATATATCGGACATACTTCTTGAAAAGGAATTCTCCGGCTGCGATAGCGACCGGCCGGTGTGCCGAGTAGACCAAGTGGTAGACGCTCTCGCAGTCCTCGGGGGTCAGCACCTCATCGGTGCTGCTGCAGAGACAAACACAACGAGGCCGTCAGCTAAAGCTCCGTGGCAGCACAAACATACTACGGTGAAGTTCAAATGCAAATAAAGCACGACCACTCACTTCAACACTAGGGTGAGTAGTTTAATCGCCTGCACAGCAACGTCATACTCTTTGTCGAGCGTCATGGAGACGATGCGGTCCTACAGAAAAACAAAGATGATAGTTAACAACTATTCAGCCGAAACTATTCATTTGATCTGTGAGAGAAATTATGTCGGATCAATCACAAATATATTTATATCCTCAGAGCATGAGGCCGGTGTTTGTCTATGTGGAAGTGTGGGAAACAAAGTGGGAGCTGTTGTGTGGAGGTTGTCCAGCAGGTGGTGCTGACCTTGAAGCGGCTGGTGAAGAGCTCCAGTCTTGCGTTGAGCTCTCTGTTGTAGTACAGACCCTGCAGGGCTGTCAGACACTTCAGACGTACCTCGCCTTGCTGCAATACAGGATTGGAAAAGAGTCAGTCACCCAAAACTGAAATAAACAACGTTAAACATCGCAAGGCGTTGACAACCAAGACTATCCTGTTCTTCTACTCGATTGCCTGTTAGATCTGTAAGCCCAATGCTGGAAAAGCCGCAGGACATCGTTCCTGTGTTCAGAATTGTTGCGGCGCCAATTAGTTTACAATGTTATTGATTGGGCCTTTTTACAGCACCGCACACCGGCACATGTGTTTTTTGCTCCAGCTGATCAGACACCTGCTCAGTCGACTGTTGATCACAGTGAAATCACGCTGCAAAAATTAAAACGTCACATAGTAATCGAAAGAAAAAAAAGGTAATGCTATAATAACAGACACAATTAAACTAACAAGAGCAGGATGGTAAAAAAGTCTGTTTGTCAATACCGCCCTAGAAGTATGATGAGGAAAACAAAGTGGAGAGTGGTTGGTGGCCAGTGAGTGTGTGAAGAAATGCTCCTGTAACCCACCTTATCGTGCATCGTCCAGCCCACGTACTTCAGATAGCTGTCGTTGAGGAAGGCGTCGCTATACAGTTTCATCCACACTCCAATCTCTTCAATACAGATTGCCCTGATTTCTGCTATTGCATCTCTGTGGAAAGAAAATGTTGTCTATTAAAAAAAGGTTTGTACAACAGCACCAGCAGCCAGTATTAAAAGTCCTACTTTCATATAATTGAGATGAACAGAACATCCGTACCGATATCGATGAACAAACACTCCTTTGAATATTGCGTTCATCATATTTTCAATCTCGTCTTGATTTTCTTGGAGCTGAAATGGAGAGCAAAACAAATCTCGTGAGCTAATTTGTTTGGTCGGACATAAATCCTAACCCCAGCAGAACGGCACATTAAGCGGCGACCAGGGGGCATCGTTAACTTAACCAGACGAGGGACAGCCAACTACCTCACCACGCTGCACACTGAACTGACAGATGGAGACCCGGTGGGACCTGCTGTTGAGCAAGATATTAAAACTGACTATCCATGGCGAGTAACAGCCAGCACTCAGTCACCGCGGATCCATCACCTGCAGAGCTGTTACGAGTCTAAAAATGGAACAGCTTCATGGTCCCAAGCAAAAGCCATTCATAATGGTTCACTTTGACGCTTTTATTTTTAATTGCCTGATAAAATGTCATGTTGGGAGAACCTGCAATATTGTTATCAAGATTGTGCAGGACACTGTTCACACATGACACTTAGTTCTAACAATTACAAACCTGCACACATGAATGAATCATGAATGGAAAAACCTGCTGCAATTTTCTCATAACAGCCACTTTTCAAGACTAAAAAAATACATCCAGTTCCAGTCTGACAAACCAAATTGATGTACAGGTAGTTGAGGCTGCCAAATGTGAAAACATAGCCATCGACTCAGCCAGCTGATATTAGTTATACAATGAAAAAACAACAACATTGTGTTTGAAAAACGCTAGCTTCATAAAACAAGCGACTGCATTTATAGGTTTTCTGCCCCCATGAGACCATAAATTAGTGCAATTTACTTGCCGCCTAAGAGCAAAGCCTGTGTTACTAACGCTCTCTACTCTGCAGCAGAGAACAACGTCTGTGCTTCAATCCCAGTGCCTGTGAAACATCGTTTTCCACAGCTATGTACAGGCTTTTCTATTACAGAAACAAAGAGCAACACAGTGAGCGCACGCTACATAAAAAGGGCCTGCCGCTGCAGCTTTGAGACAAATTTGCCACTAAAACCCTGCTCTAAGTCCCCTGCCTCAGGGTGGAATTTGCTGACACAGATGTGACACATCTGTCAAAATGCAGGAAGGTATGGGCCTACGTGAAGTTTATTTCTTCAAACAATAGACAGCAAATTGCTGTGCGGCCATTCTTACCTCTTTGCGTTTCTGCAGGAGCAACTCCAGCCTGTCATTGGCCCTTTTGGCCATGATCTTATTCCTCTCTGCCTCGTACTGGCGCTGAGTGTTGTCCATGTTGATACTCAGGTTTAGAGCTACATTCACCAGGGCTGTCATCAGCTTCATGGCTGCAAAAAAAAACAAAAAAACAGTTGCATCAAGAAATGAGGAGAATCCACATAACAAATAACTGGCTGACAACACAAGCGTGGGACTTGTTGACCTGGCCTGACATTTTCTACAGCGAACAATAAACAGGGAACATAAACACCGGACAGAATGTAATCGGCGGCAAACCAAGGTGCACCAATGTTTAAGCCGGGGACATTAGACTATATTTTTGACCCCTCAGTGTTTCCCCAACCATTATAACAGGGAGCGCACGCCCCCCAAAAATTTTAATAAAATAAAAAACTTAATTTCCGCAGAGACACATGCATAAGTATGACCGTGTATGCGCGCACATGGCGGTCCCCTACTAGCCACCCCCCCCAGGTTGTAAACCATGGGGAAACACAGCCCTTTTATACAAAAAATAAACAATTGAATGGGACAAAAAATTGGAAATTATACAAGAGAAACAATCTCCACACAACAAGATTATAAATTTGTAGCTGCACCATTTACTGTATTACCTAGGCGCAGGAACTAATAATTACACACATTACTAGCACCTAAAATAGCTCTGCGTAGTAGAGTTAGACCCTCTCCGACCTCACAGCCGGGTACGGAGACAGCATCAAAACATGAAGGCAACAAAACCCCTTCACAGCTGTACATAAACAGGTAAGGACCAAGATGGTTTGCTTGAAAGAACGTGACACAAATGCTCTGTTGTCACACGGCCCACACGCTCAATTACTTGCGTTCTTGACAAATGTATAATGCTGCCGCATGAATGAAATTGGCTGTGTGGGTTCTGTAGGCGTTTGGCAGATGTAGAGCATCTCATCTGCACTCTGACACTTTGTTTGGCTTCATTATTTCTACATAAGCAGTTAAATAAAAATAAAAGTTATTCCAACGAATGAGGAAAAATACATGAGTGTATTTTGGCTTTAATCAGTTGTTATAATCAACATATACATAACGCACAACACTATATGGCCAACTACAGCCTGCAGAGCCCTTCCAAGTGCTACTTTTCCCACACAGCTATCAACTCGGTGTACTTAAAGAACACGTCAGTTACTGCTCCTCAGCTGGGACACACACACACACACACACTTCATCTTACCTGCCAGTGTTGAGGTGTGTCTGAAGGCTCGGACTTGAGAGTCTGATAGTCCGGTGAGAAGGGAGATGACTGTGTCCATCATGTACTCATCATAGATGATACTGTATTGACACTGGCGCACGAGCACCGAAATGAATTCACAAAAGCTGGATTTGAACTTTTTCCATTGTGGTCCGGCAATGGTTAGAGGGTAGTCACCACTGTCCTACAGGGGGAGGAATGTAAATTAATGCAAACAACTAACAACTTAACTACCAACCAAAGAAGGCACCCAGTTGCCCTTTGGCATAAAATCATTATACTAAAAGTGGTGTTCAATCTTTAATGACACGTTAACTATTCCTGGTGAATGAGGCGACAATTATAACAGAAAACATGAAGTTACCTCATCAAATTCCTCCGTCATTCGCCGGATGATCTCAGAGTTCTGCATGTTGCGGAACATTTCTCCACTGACCACACCTGATGCACACAGGAGTTAAACAGAGGACAATTTACAGTCAGGTAGACCAACTCGGGGAGAACGGAGGACCAAATATCAGTGGTTCCCTATCTAAGATGCCGTAACAGACCACATACCTTTACATCCCGAGCACTGGATGAAAAAATTGATGAGATCTAGTAGCGCAACATCTCTGTCATGCTTGTAAGACTCAATCCAGTCATCAACGACAGACTGCATCAAACGAGGGATGGATGCAAAAAAAAAAAAGTCAATTAACATTGTCTGCCATTAGTTATTTTCTTCAGTCGTGCAAAAGAAATGATTCTCATAGGGGGCAATCTCAAATATCTTGTCTTTCATACCTGCATTGCACTTCGGCCCAGCTTCACCACCTCAAACAGCATCATGTTTTCCATGCCATTCTCCTGGTGGTGGCCATTTATCCGGCCTGCTCCCTTTCCTCCTTTGCCTTTCTCCCCTGCTGCTTTCTTCCCCTTCTTTCCACCCTTTAAAAGAATAGAAGACCATAACACATTGTTAACAGTGATAATCATTGCAGAGAACACAAGGCTAATTGAATGTGCTTGTCACACTAATCAATAACTGAATGTAATAGTGTTATTTGACCAGGTTGTCCTGATCCAGGCCAAAAGCATATGGCCACTTGTGCTTTATATACCTTTCCTTTAGCTGAGGTTGTACTCCTTCCATCGAGATCCTCGGAGAAGTCTGTGTCTGAAGAGAATCGGGTGTCTGTATCCCTGGTGCACAAATATCAGAATGAAAATTCATATAAAATCTCAAGCTACAGAAAATGTAAGATAGAAAAAAAAACACTTACTGAGTAAAGGTGAACTCTGATGGTATTTCTGGTGCTGCTATCATTTCTGTAACATCTTCTGGATAACTTCAACTTATGACTGGCGTGGATCCTCAGAAATTACAAGACAGCAAAGGTTGCATGTGACCTAGAAAATATATAATATATATATATATATATATATATATATATATATAAACACATGACAGTAATTTATAGAGAAATACTTGGTGATTCCTCATTTCAACACAGTATAAACAATTAATACTACAAGTACACATATCATATATGCACACATTATCACACATCACATCCTCCGTGGTGAGAAAATGTTTCTTCAAAGTCTTTGAGAGGGAGAAAAAAAACCCGGTTTCACATGGTAACAGTGGGCGTGCCCTAACGCTCCTGTCACGCTCAGCTGTCCGGCCATTGGCTCCCTCGCTTTCTCTGCTCCCCGGGGCTTACTGACGTCACGCGAGAAACACTGGAGGGTCTTCCTCCGTGGCCAAATACGGCACCGCTCTATCCGCCCCATACACGTCTCAACCAATCAAAAGAAAGTATCAACATCAACTAGAAAAGGCATTTCCTGCTGAAAATGCGTTGGAATGCAAAAAGCTGAAAGCTGCACTGAATATTTAAAAATAGCTGAAAATACAGAAAGTTGAAGGGAATTTGAATACATTTGCTGAATATTTAAAAATAGCTGAAAATACAGAAAGTTGAAGGGAATTTGAGTACATTTGCTGAATATTTGAAAATAGCTGAAAATACAGAAAGTTGAAGGGAATTTGAATACATTTGCTGAAATAAAAGATATTAGAAAAGCTGAAATTAATTTGAAATAGTTGAAAATACAGAAATGGGAGAAGCTGAAAGGAATTTCAATAGATTTGCTGAAAAAGCAGAAATGAAAACAGCTGAAATAAATGTGAAATATTGCAAAACAGAAGTTGCAGGAGCTTAAATGAATTTTAAAAAGTACAGAAATAACAAAAGCTGAGATGAATAAAAAGAGGTTTAAAATTGTTTGTAGTAATATTAGTAGTAGTATTAGTTATAATTGTGGTATTAGTAGTACTAGCAGTAATAGTAGGTTTAGTATCAATAGCAGTAGAAACAGCTGAGATGAATAAAAAGAGGTTTAAAATTGTTTGTAGTAATGTTAGTTGTAATTTGGGTATTAGTACTAGCAGTAGAAGTCGGTTTAGTATCAATAGCAGTAGAAACAGCTGGAATACTGATACTATTAGCCATAGTCGTATTTGTAATAACATTAGTAGTAGTTGTAGTATTAATAGCAGTAGAAATACTAGTAGTATGGTAGTAGAAGTATCAGTTGTAGTACTAGAAGTACGAGTAATATTCGTAGTGGGAGACAGAATGTTTGTTATTCAAACTAAGAAGTTTTTAATTAATAGGCCTCATCACAAACATTACAGTAAAAATTCCCTCCATGTGGCTTTTATTTTGAAATTATTGGATTGGGTGGGTTGGGGGGGTGTAGATAGAGGGAGGGAGGGTGAGAGGGTGAGGAAGGGAGGGGTGGTGAGGAAGAGATAGAGGGAGAGAGAGAGGAGGAGAAATAGACAGACATACTGACTGACTGAGTGATTAACAGTAAGAAGAGGTCAGGGTGGAGGGGGGAGGGGGGGCGAGTGTCTTTATCATATTGGTCTGTTGACAGAAAGCATAGCTGCGTCATGTGACTCCACTAATCAGGTCATTGGAGCAGCTGTGAGTCACACACAGAGATACTGCAGCGTGTTTACGAGTAACCACGGCAACGGCGCACGTATTGCATTGGGTGGGGTGGGGGGGTGTAGATAGAGGGAGGGAGGGTGAGAGGGTGAGGAAGGGAATGGTGGTGAGGAAGAGAGGGAGAGGGGAGGAGAATTAGACTGACTGAGAGTGATTAACAGTAAGTAGAGGTCAGGGGGGAGGGGGGAGGGGGGAGGGGGGGCTAGTGTCTTTATCATATTGGTCTGTTGACAGAAAGCATAGCTGCGTCATGTGACTCCACTAATCACGTCATTGGAGCAGCTGTGAGTCACACACAGAGATACTGCAGCGTGTTTACGAGTAACCACGGCAACGGCGCACCTATTGGATTGGGTGGGGTGGGGGGGTGTAGATAGAGGGAGGGAGGGTGAGAGGGTGAGGAAGGGAATGGTGGTGAGGAAGAGAGGGAGAGGGGAGGAGAATTAGACTGACTGACTGACTGAGAGTGATTAACAGTAAGTAGAGGTCAGGGTGGAGGGGGGAGGGGGGGCTAGTGTCTTTATCATATTGGTCTGTTGACAGAAAGCATAGCTGCGTCATGTGACTCCACTAATCAGGTCACAAGGAGCAGCTGTGAGTCACAGACAGATCCTGCAGCATGTGAGTGCTCGTAACCACGACAACGGCGCACCTGTGATCATTAACGATCTACTGCAAAAGACAGAGACATGGCAGCGAGTTACACAGAATCCACACCTCAAACAAATGGGAACCAGCGCAAAACTATAACAGCTATCTAAAAAATACGGCGTTTGTATGAGACCCAAGACTCTACCGAACGCGTGGATGTGTTTTTATGTCTGTCCGGTAATAAATACGGCTCCTATGGCCGTTTACAAAACGTGTACCTTGTGGATTTTTGTGAGAAATATGTCGGCAGATTTGTATTGGAGCCTATGGGGCTTTTGGCAGAGGTTGTGTCACTCAAACACACCTTGCGCCAAAACTAAAGAACTCTGGGATTCCATGAACACATTAATCCAATCAGCACAACCATACCCTCATTAATCTGAAGAAATGAAGCCTCTAGAGTGTATACTTTGGCTGCAAGGACAAAAGTTCCATACTTTTTTAACCAGATTTCTGCGCTGCCCCACACTCTAGCCTCGAGCTCTCCACTCTAGCAGACGCAATACACACTCATGTAAAAGTCAGAAACGGAGCGAAAAACTAGTGAAACATAATCAGTGATTATGAAAAAAGTACAATAGATATCAAGAAGCAGTTTTTTTCATAAAATAGTTGAGACTTGTGTGAACATTTGAGAGTTGAAATGGTGTCTGTAGCTGAAAGATTGGCGAAGCTGAAAAATCTGAAAGTTGAAGAAGTTGAAGAGGATTTGAAAAGCAAACTCCATTTGAAAACCATGTTAAAATATTAATGATTATTGATTTATATAAATTCAAGCTTAAGAGCTAGAAAGCTGAACATACATAGCCCTCAAGCCAGAAAGAAGCTGAATATTTTAAAATTTGAACGGTTTAAATAGCTGAAAATGGGAAGCAGTTGAAAGGGGGCGCGGAAGAAATATAATAATAATAATAACTAGAAAAAGCATTTCCTGCTGAAAATGCGTTGGAATGCAAAAAGCTGAAAGCTGCACTGAATATTTAAAAATAGCTGAAAATACAGAAAGTTGAAGGGAATTTGAATACATTTGCTGAATATTTAAAAATAGCTGAAAATACAGAAAGTTGAAGGGAATTTGAGTACATTTGCTGAATATTTGAAAATAGCTGAAAATACAGAAAGTTGAAGGGAATTTGAATACATTTGCTGAAATAAAAGATATTAGAAAAGCTGAAATTAATTTGAAATAGTTGAAAATACAGAAATGGGAGAAGCTGAAAGGAATTTCAATAGATTTGCTGAAAAAGCAGAAATGAAAACAGCTGAAATAAATGTGAAATATTGCAAAACAGAAGTTGCAGGAGCTTAAATGAATTTTAAAAAGTACAGAAATAACAAAAGCTGAGATGAATAAAAAGAGGTTTAAAATTGTTTGTAGTAATGTTAGTTGTAATTTGGGTATTAGTACTAGCAGTAGAAGTCGGTTTAGTATCAATAGCAGTAGAAACAGCTGGAATACTGATACTATTAGCCATAGTAGTATTTTTAATAACATTAGTAGTAGTTGTATTAATAGCAGTAGAAATACTAGTAGTATGGTAGTAGAAGTATCAGTTGTAGTTCTACTAGAAGTACTGGTAATATTCGTAGTGGTTATAGTAGTATTTGAAAGAGCAATGCGTATTTCAACAAAACCGCTTCATGGTTAAGGTACAGATAATCATTGAGGCTTTTAGTTTGTAATGATGGAATTGGGTGAGGGGGGGTTGGGAGACAGAATGTTTGTTATTCAAACTAAGAAGTTTTTAATTAATAGGCCTCATCACAAACATTACAGTAAAAATTCCCTCCATGGGGCTTTTGTTTTGAAATTATTGGATTGGGTGGGGTGGGGGGGTGTAGATAGAGGGAGGGAGGGTGAGAGGGTGAGGAAGGGAGGGGTGGTGAGGAAGAGATAGAGGGAGAGAGAGAGAGAGGAGAGATAGACAGACATACTGACTGACTGAGTGATAAACAGTGAGAGGTCAGGGTGGAGGGGGGAGGGGGGGCCAGTGTCTTTATCATATTGGTCTGTTGACAGAAAGCATAGCTGCGTCATGTGACTCCACTAATCAGGTCACAAGGAGCAGCTGTGAGCCACAGACAGATCCTGCAGCGTGTGAGTGCTCGTAACCACGACAACGGCGCACCTGTGCTCATTAACGAGCGGCTGCAAAAGGCAGACACAGAACAGCAAGTTACACAGAATCCACACCTCAAACAAATGGGAACCAGCGCAAAACTATAACAGCTATCTAAAAAATACGGCGTTTGTATGAGACCCAAGACTCTACCGAACGCGTGGATGTGTTTTTATGTCTGTCCGGTAATAAATACGGCTCCTATGGCCGTTTACAAAACGTGTACCTTGTGGATTTTTGTGAGAAATATGTCGGCAGATTTGTATTGGAGCCTATGGGGCTTTTGGCAGAGGTTGTGTCACTCAAACACTCCTTGCGCCAAAACTAAAAAACTCTGGGATTCCATGAACACATTAATCCAATCAGCACAACCATACCCTCATTAATCTGAAGAAATGAAGCCTCTAGAGTGTATACTTTGGCTGCAAGGACAGAAGTTCCATATTTTTTTAACCAGATTCCTGCGATGCCCCACACTCTAGCCTGCGAGGTCCCGCCTCTAGCAGACGCAATACACACTCATGTAAAAGTCAGAAACGGAGCGAAGAACTAGTGAAACATAATCAGTGATTATAAAAAAAGTACAATAGATATGAAGAAGCAGTTTTTTTCATAAAATAGTTGAGACTTGTGTGAACATTTGAGAGTTGAAATGGTGTCTGTAGCTGAAAGATTTGCGAAGCTGAAAAATCTGAAAGTTGAAGAAGTTGAAGAGGATTTAAACACGATCTCCATAGGAAAACCATTAGACGAAATATTCATGATTACTGATTTATATAAATTCAAGCTTAAGAGGTAGAAAGCTGAACATACATAGCCCTCAAGCCAGAAAGGAGCTGAATATTTTAATATTTGAACGGTTTAAATAGCTGAAAATGGGAAGCAGTTGAAAGGTGGCACGGAAGAAATAGAATAAGAATAAGTTGAAATAAAGATTAGAAGAACAATACTTGGAATGCTTAAAGCATTCCAACTAATAATAAGTTGAATAAAGATTAGAAGAACAATACTTGGAATGCTTAAAGCATTCCAACTAACAAGATACCGCAGGCCACAGACGAAGAAAAAAATATGCATGGTTGTGATGTGTAAATTGGTGGCACACATTTCAAAGAAGACCTGAGAAAAACATTCAAAATTAGGATTCCGACGTGGTGCTTCTTTCAGAAATAAAAATGCCTTTTTTAGGAGTGAAGGAGGACAATAAAACCACCTTAGAGACATCTGCTTAGAGCTAAACCCTCAACTACAATTATAATGTACCCACTGGCTACGTCATTTTGTCTCGCAAACCCGACACACATGTGTGTCAATAGTATTGATTAAATCATATTTTGGCGTTAGTGGGGAGTGATACAAAAATGTCAATGAAATTGTCACATATAAATCAGATATAATATTAGTAAGGGGATTCTCTCACATTATTATGTGATCATGGCCCACATATGGCACATTGGGGATATTCCCAGCCACACGTTTTAGGTTTATACAAAGATCAAAGCAAAAAAACATCATAGTCAACGTAGACGCATTAAACCACACTATGAATCAGGTAGCTACGACTTTGACTTTAATTTAACTGCGAATATGCGATGGCGCTTATTTCCTCGATAGTGGGAGAGATGCAGCACGCGAAGACGACGGGATTCTATGGGTGTAGACTGAAAAAGTGGCGCCAAATCGGTCAGTGTATCTCATAAACCTGTTACTGCCAAGCGAGACAAGGCGCGCTTACATTAAAAAACACGGCAGCGAAACCCAACGACGCACGTTTCTGCAATTCACCGATACACAAACTACCCGCTCGGTTCCCTCTAACCACGCCGGCGCGGCTACGCTCTTCGTCGGCTCCTGTCAAAATTGACGCCGGTGCGCGGCTAGGTGCTAGCGCCGCTAGCTAGGCAGCGGAGGGTTTTGGCGTTCTTTTTCCACCAGCATCAAGCTAGTTGGAATTGGATCGCGTAAGCATGCTGGACTCAGTGCGAACCGGCTGTAATTTACCGGACCAGAAGGACGATAGACATGTGCCTTGCATTTTATTTAGAGAGTGAGAAGATGCAAGTGTTTTTTTCAGCGCGATCTTACTTGGGAGCATAATAACAAAACAACGCAAGCCCTACTGTACCAGCGCATGCTAATATCGGCTAGTACACAATAACGCTGGTCAACAATGTTTCCGGGGAGAATGACGACGTTCGGACTAACCACCAGTCGAACCCAGAGCCAGCCAGAAGGCAAAGCAAATAAACCTGCCATATAACGTTGTGTTGCAAAAAAAGGAGCTGGTGATAACTACGACTGGTTAGCTATGCTAACAGCTACTGCTAGCGTTCCCTAAAAAAACATCACGTCCTTGCGTCCTCCATCTTGCCTCGGGAGTTCCAGTGCCGTATTGCATAAGCAACTAACACTTTGTTTACAAATATATAAAGTGCAAATAAGTTGCTGGAAACCATAAAACGCTTAGTTTAGCTACCAACGAAATATTCTCGCGTTACTGTGCCAAAAACTCAGGTCGTTAGCTTGCTAACAAGCAAAGTAGCTATGTACCGCGAGCTAGCGAAGCGACTTGGTTCAGGCATCTGCGCTCAGGGCTTCTAGCGCTAGCCTGGCTAGCTAGACGGCTAGCAAAATACAAATCTACTAACTTCCAGATAGCTCTCCGCCATTTTACAGCTAACTTACCTTGTTGTAAAATGCAGTCCCGGCAGAAGCGTAACTTGTAATATTCTTACAGCGCTTCCGTCAAAATCCCACTACAATTCTGCAAAAAGAGTTTAAAAGTCGCGGTCAGAGGCGGTTTCGGACGTTCTCGCACCCCGCTTGCTCCGTAGTTCGGTTTGTTGTTTCGACGACCTGGGAGGAGGAAATCCTGGTGCAGAGCTACCACCTAGCGGCCACAACACCCGCAGTGGACACACGGCAGACGAGCGGACCTCTAGCGGTCACTGACTGACACTGCGCCCGAAGAATGGCGCTTCCGAACTGGCTCCTATCGCCTGTTCTCCCTAAAAAGCTGCACGTCTCAACTCTTTGTCGATTCTATCTAACTTCAACACGGGGAAATTAGGAGTAATTTTATTCTGCCATTATGAATGCATGCATCTTTGTGATACAGGGATTTTCTTTATTTGCCCCCCCTTGTACCATATCTATTTAGCGTTAAATAGGCAGAGAATTCACCTCACGTTATACATGTCTGAACCCAAACTACACAGTAGAGAAGGAGCGCTTCTAGCTGATAAAATCTTATGTAGTCTGTAAAACGGAACTAACTCTAAATTGCAGCCTACTGGTTTAGCAAAGGGAAACAAACCCATGGGGGACCAGGAAACGGTTTATCTGCTACCAAATCAAACTAGTTGTAGTTGGACTTTTCAGTGTAGTATTGATCAAAGAAAAACATTTTCCCAGTCCAAAAATATTACTATTTATTCACCCTTTATGACTCAACAGATGGAATGGTAAAATAATTTCAAACAACACGGATTCATTGCAGATTGTACGATTGTGAGTCTTATATACAAGTCAGCTCTAAAGCATTTGGAATGGGTCAATGATCTACTTTTACACGTTGCAATAAGAAGCAGCACACAGTTAGAAAGATGAGGCCGCAGGTACGACGTACTAACTAGATGAGTCAGAAGTGTGTGAAATCAACTGTTATCACATCCAATGTCCAGATCAATTGCCACATGTACATAATAAAACAAACAAATGTGACAAGTACATGAACCTAGAGAAAGGCACCTCAGGCAAGACAGACTGCAACGTGGTCATTATTTCAAATGTGAAATTAAAGTTTCACCTACAAAATCATATCAGCTAATGTCCTCCCATCTCATATTATCAGCTATTTACCATCTGAATGATTGTGAAAATATTGTGATGATTACTCATTCACATACAAACTACATTATCCACACACACACACACACACACACACACACACAAATCACAGGGTATCTACATTTTATATTAAAATACAATATTATAATGTCAGTGAGAAAGCAGCATTGATGTTTGACAAGTGTCTGAGATGTCGTTAGGCGATGTAGGTCTGGATCTTTTGTGTTATGGCTCCACAGCAGATTGGACACTTGATGAGTGACTCGGAACACTTCGTACAGGTCACCAGATGTCCGCATGGGATGAAGACGATTCCAATATCTCTGTCCATACATATTTTGCAAAGTTTCTCTCTCTGCAGCTCCCGCAGTTTCTCCAGCGGGTCCACATCTAGAAACAAGAACATGAAAAAAGATCAAAATGTGTTTTAATGCTGCTTAGGACTTGTTGTAGTAGTCAACAACACCATGAGGCTGGTATGGCATGTAGCAGATACAGTACCTTGCTCCAGGGTGGAGTAGTCGGAGCCTGTCTTGCTGATTTTCTCCAAGATGCTCTTTTCCACCACACTGGGCTCTAGACCCATCCCAACGGCCTTCTGAGCCATGGCCGACCGCAGCACCTCTGAACACAGAGAAGAAACATCATCACACATCGCTACTTGATTTAACGTCTGACGTTATTTTGTTTACGAGTAACTCGAAACACCACAGTGGGGAGAGATGTAAATATAAAGTTAATTTTTACCATTCCCATGTCCAGAAAATCCATTCTGATGACTTGAAACCTGAAACAAAAACATGATCATACTGGTTGTCTTGAATGATTCAAGTAAAAAGAAAACCCTCTATTACATTGGTTCAGGTGACATCTTAAATTCCACACAACCAAATCTTGTATACTCGTTAAAAGAAAAACAAACATTATTAGTACCAAGCGCCAAGTTTACATTATAAAATCAAATCCACCTTAACTCAGTTCCTTAAATGCATGTAAAAGCACCAAATGCTTACAGTTCTGTTGCGTCGTGGGTCTTGTAGCTGGATACTGTTGACATATTCTTGTCCTTTTTCTGTCAACAGGAAGCTGCATCTGATAAAATAAAAAAAATAAAAAAACACAATTTTATTTAAAAAAAATCAAATGCCCCAACAAAACATTAAAGAGTATTTTTAAGATAAGAAAGGGGATAATCATCGTTTTTCTCACCCAGGGTAGTGTTTGGCATGTTCTTCCCAAGGGTCTTCTTCAGGCTGCCAACCTTTCAGGCCCCCGCCACACCGGAAACACAACACCCTGTCTCCAGTGCCTGCAAAGACACACACAATTCCATCTTGCTTGCACTCATAGTCGATGATCAAACACCCGTAAACATGCAGTGAAGCAAAACGTTCGCCCTAAAGGCGTCTGAGCTGTACCTGCGCTGTAGAAGCCAGCTCTGGCAAGCCTCTCGTGGTCAATCGGATGTAAGACGCCTGCGAAGCTGCCAAGCCTCTCCTCAAAACTCCCCATTGGGACACATGCACTTGCATGTTGTCTGCCGCTGTTCTCCTCCTCCACTCCCCCCCTGTGCAGCGGGATGTTGCCCACATCGTGACCGAGCATGAAGAAGCAGTTGGGAAAATGCTTGTTATGCTCTTCCCAAGCGGTGTCCCCCACTTCCCAACCGGCCAGCATGCCACCACAACAGAAGCACTGCACCCGGTCACTTTGGCCGAGGTAATAGAGGCCGGCTTGGGCCAGATCTCGGGGTCTCACAGGAGAACTAGAGGGCCACGTAGACAGGGTCTGAAGCCGGGCCTCCTCACTCTTCATGTGAGGGGCCATTGGGTAGGTGGACTCATCCACCACCTCTCCTCTCCTCAAACGATACTCCAGGTCTTCTTCCTCCTCGTTGTATGAAAAACCGTTAGTCAGTCTGTTTTCACAACTTAGGTTGAAATTGGTGCGTTGGGTGCAGCTGAGAAATATGCATGAGGGGGAAACCTGTAACAATGGGGAATGTTTAATTTAACAATTTATAAGAGGCTGTAAACAAATAGAAAAGTTGATCTCTTGATTTTCATAAATTATGACATAAGTACCTCTTTATGTCTCTCCAGAGGTGTGTCTCCCCTGCACCAGTTTTCCACAGTCTTCTCGCAGCTGAAACAGCAGACACGATCGGCATAGCCAGTATAGTAGAAGCCGGCCCGGGCCAACCTTTCAGCTGGTACCTGCTGGGCCAGACTGGAGCCACGGAATGAGTCCAAGCGATTGTTGATCTCGGAAAAATCCGCCATGTGATCTGACTCCAACTGGTTGTCTTGTCTGAGAGCACACATGATGGAAGAAGACAGGATACTGCTTGGTGGAACTGGGTGGAGAGAATGACTGTTGACAAAAAAGAAAGACAAAATGGATTAGAAGTATACATTTTGAGGTAAAGCATGTCTTGCTTGTTATAAAAAGTTAACTAAAGTTGCTAAGAGCGAACAACACACATAACATACATTCATTGAATCCACAAGGGTAAAAAGTAGTCCACATAAAAGTCAGACAATTTTGAGGGGAAATAGATTTCTGTCCGGCAGAAGAAAGCCGGTCGGCACATTTAGGCTCTCTGAGGGCCACGGTGGCTTTAAGAGAAAAGCCAGCCTGAAATCACATGGCATTATATAAGCATTATATAATCCATATGAGGGATGGGCACCAAAGACTCAGGATCATCAGCTGACACAGTACACTGCAATACACAAGAAAGAATGCGTATCGTTTTGCAGCCCAACATCTAATATAACCACCATTGGAAAAACAAAACATCTCCACTCTAACTAGGATATAGGACAGTCTGTATTCAGGAAATCAAAAAGAACATCTGTAGGTGTGGCATAGCAAAAAAAAGGTACTTGTAGGTTAGTCAAACTATGTTGCAAGGCATCATGGGATGCATACCACACCCGAAATGGTACATATTTATTTAATAAGCAGACTCCACCCGATCATAGATTCCTAAAGTAACAAGCTCTGCCCTGTAACGTAAAATATGCATTTTGTTTTCTCATCATCTTATTTGAACGTCATCTGACAAATAAACCAAAACCTCCATTGACTTGTGACGACACTCAGTATCAGTACTAACGTAGCAAACAATTTATGATCTTTCAACTTCGTAAATGTCGCGTTTACAAACGCAGAAGGAAACAGAATAGCTAACTTACATAGGTCTAGCTAATCTGTACTTTACATTAATAGTTAACGTTAGTTATGACTAAACCCAAACATTCCAGAAATGCCTCGCAGCTGTGCAGAACACCGCAGCAGCCTCGCACTCTCTGGCAGGTCAGACACAGAGTACAGCGAACTGCTGATCATCTGACAGCTGACACCGCAGTAAGCAGACAAACCTCAGCTCGGTGGTGAGACTAAAGCAAAGTAATCACGAGCTAGTAACGCTAATCGTTACGGTGTATCAATTGCCTGTATGGACTTTGACCAGCGTTCTGGAAATACAATCTTCGTTTGGTACACGGGATAAATATAACGTTATGAGGTTTACCCAACGTAACTAGCTAACGTTAGCTACACAGTCTAGCTAGCTACATTAGCCTGGCTATTTTAAATGACGTACGGTCAAAAAGTTACTCGATAACATTACAAATTTACCTTACAGGCGACTGTTCAGTCTTTAATTTCAGTCAGTCGTTGGTGCGAACACCGCCTACGGGACAACGCAAGGATTGAAGAACTTGTTTTATGTGACCTCGCTTACAGGAAGTGAAAGAAGCGGCGTGTGCGCACCATGTCTGCGCATCCCTCAGCGTGACGTCAAGAAAGTGGTTTCCAATTGAGCGGTCAATCTTTGCATATTGGCGTTTCCCAGCCCAACGCCAAAGTGCACCGTTCTAACGTTGACAAAACAGATTTTCTCTCGTTGAAACAGTCTGTAATATGATAAAGGTTTTGCTTCTCGGACAAAACACGATTTTTAAATTTTTAAAAACCGTTAAAAAGACAGACAGAAAGAAAGAAAGACAGGCAGACTGAGAGACCTATACCAACAATAGCCAATAAAAAAGGACCCACTTAAAATGACAATGACAATTTATGTTTATGTAATAATTTAAGCCAATAACAAAATAATTTCAGAAGAGATTATTTAGATGGTCCAGAAAATTTTCAAATGTTACAGCTTCACGCTGTGGTTCTGGTATTTTTATTTAAGTATTTGTTCCACCACTGTTTAAAGTGGGCGTAATTGAACAGTGATACATTAAACACTAAAGGTACACATTACTTTGATTATAAGACTAAAGAAAACACATCTTGAAACTGAGAAACTGAAACATTCCCTAAAGTTATCAAAGTAATCATATAATGAAGTTCCCCAAAAAACGTGAAATGAGTCAGAGGCACTGATCATTTTGGTGCTGAGACCAAATCAAAACATAAAAACGATGCAGAAGGTGTCACTTTGTGTGATAATGATGACCCGTATCCACGGTATCAGATATGTGAAGGGACTTTAAACTCTGTTCAGCCTGCAGATTAAAAGTCAGTCATTCCCCTCAGAGGGGGGAAGGACACCAATATGTATGTACAACAGATAAATACATCCTAGACATACTTAAACTGTCTGATAAGTGGATTTTATTAGGGCATTTTTGCAACAATTCACAATGTAAAAAGTCAGAGATCAATGCGAAATTAGGCTGCAGAGTGCAACAGATTAGACTAAGTGCCCTAAAGAGTGTTTTTTCATGAGAAGCCTAAAGTCTGAGCAGTTTCACAACCCTCATCTGAGGAGCTGATAACGAGACAGCACATTCCAACTTTTCCCCCTGACCCTATCTCATCTTCCACCTGTGAAGGGGGTCACACCAGGCCGCTCAGGGAGGACTGACTGGGATGACAACTCTCATGATGGAACTTGCAATGGCGGGCACTCGAGCTGGAGCATGAGCCCAGGAAAGGTAAAGAAATCATCCCTCAACAATCCGTCGGAGTACGTTGCCCAGTCCGCCCTTGGTTAGCTGAAGGGGGGTCTTCTCCTCCTTGTTTTCAATGTAGATGCTGGCCCCGTGTTCCACCAGCACCTTGGCGGCCTCCACGCGATCCTCATCGCACGCCAGGTGGCTAGTACAGGAAATTGCAGTATTTGTAAATACAAAAAGTTATTTTCAGTGTCGTAAGCATCACACACTAAATTCACCTCCATTTCATTAGCGCACAGGCTAAAAAGCTCTGACACCAACACCTCAAGTTTTAGGCAAGTTAAACCCAACTTACAAGAGTAAGTTCGGAAAGGTGTTTTGAATTTAGCTTAACTTCAGCCTAAAAGAATCCCGCTGTGGCTGTAGATTCGTGCCAGTGGCCGCAACGTTGAAATGGACTGATACTTATTCACACATACAGAGGTGTGTTGCCCTGCGAGTCCTGGATGTTGGTCGAGGCACTCTGCTTCAGAAGCAGTTGGATGAGGCGGAGGTTGCCCTTGGAAGACGCTCTGTGAAGGGGCGTGGACTCATACTTGTCTTTGACGTTGGGGTCTGCTCCTTTCTCCAACAGCTGCAGAGCGATCTGTAACGAGGGGAAAGCCGTGTTACTCGCGTGCCCTCGACAAATAATCTATTTTCTAATCAGCGGCTTTCCATTCACACGAAACCCATGGTATGAGATCCTGTTCTGTTGGTTTCGGCACACCACGGGTCACGAGGGAACGTCCAAATACAGATACTTAACTTCCTCAAATAAGTACCATGACAATTTAGATGTCTGGTGTTATGGGACTTTTTCCATTATGTCAGCCTCTCTGGGAATGACGAATATGCAGCAAGTAATTTTCTGTTTTCCAATTCCATACTAATTGTACACAGTTTACTATATAATAACTGTATTTTTATAAGTTGGACTCATAGATGAGTTTAAAATAACACTTAACAGCAAACGACAAATCTGACAGGTAGGATAAATATTAATAAGTACAAGTATCTTAGTGTGTGTAGTAGGCGTGGAGGAATAAATAAATGGTTAAACATCAGCATAGATTCAAGGCTGAACAGTTTAGCATTTGGATAAGGTAGTAACCATAATTAATCACATTGATTTGTTTCATACACACCTCGCTAATACATGGTCAGGGACAAATGTCTTCATCAAAGATACGGTTGTTTACTTTATTTGTGGCTTTCTTACGCCTAATATTTGACATCATCATGATCACAAATGAAAGAAAAGCAAAAGGCATTAGCAAAAACGTAGGGCTTCAACAAAGATGATATTTCTACAAAATATTAAATCATTTGAATTGCATGTATGCTACTTTAAAGACATGAAGCAAACATAATACAAAGCTAGAATTAAACACCATTTAGATGAAATGATCAAAAAAGGTTACTGCGGCCTGGGTGTCTTACCTCATATCTGTCTTTCGAGGCGGCGTAGTGCAGAGGGGTGCATCCGTTTTGATTGATGGAGTTCAACTGAGCTCCCTTGGATATTAGAGACTGCACAATATCTTCTCTGCCTGCAGATGCTGCAATGTGAAGAGGCGTCCACAAAGCCTGAGCAAGTACAACATCACAATCATCGCGGAGTCACAACAAAAAGAGAAATCGATTATTTTAAGATTAGTCCATATTGCACCCGTTTACATTCTAGGTAATTTTCATTATTGCATTCAGATTTGGTTGTGGATATACCACTTATATAGCCCTAAATACAGTGAATACAATGTCCATACAAACAACACGTTTAACACTTAAAATGCAAATATTTACACTCTTGTTTTATGGTTATGTGGATGGGTATTGTTTGCATGGATTGTTGCTGAAATACAATGACTACATCATATCGTAGGGTCACCTCCACCACCTTATATGACAAAAATAGTGCATTAAAACATTGTACTTACATCATCTTGCAGATTGACTTCAACACCGAGATAAAGCAGAAACTCCACAATGTTGGTGTGTCCAGCAGAACAAGCCCAGTGCAGGGCGGTCCTACGGTCCTGCGATGACAGAAAGTTATGGGTAAGAACAATGGCGAAAACGTGCAAAAACGTCACTTTTAACTTGTCAAAATTAAAAAGAAAATGCAGTCTTACCTGGTCTATTTTGCAGGCAAGCGATTTATCTAACAGAATGCACTCTTTTAGTTTTTCAAACTGTCCAGTGTACGCCAAATTACAGACCTCCAAATTTGATACAGAACCCTCCATTGCTAAATATGCTTTAATGTCCAGGAATGGTTTAGAGTAGTAATTATTAGTCGAGTGATGCTCAGAAGTTGTTTGGTTTTATCGTTAGAACGAATATGAGCAATGACTCAGGAAATCGTGAGCTCTTCTTCCGCATGCGTTATTCTTTCCCTTCAAATTAAAACACAACCAGTGGCATCACCTTGCAGTGAGACTGAATAAACCCGGTATTTTATAATTAATTCAGGTAATATTCAATTTGAGTCCCTTCAAAAACATGGACATGGCTTAGAACCGTGCGATCATAGGCATTCCTTAATTTTGAACGAACGTACAAACGTTTTATTTTGGTAGGTATGGTCGGTGACTGGAGGAAGTAATACATGATACAAAATGGCCGCTTTTGGTTGCCAAGGCGCTGTTTGAACAAGAAGAAGAAAAGACTAATCTGTTGGTGGGAATTATTTCCCGCTGTCAATATATATATTCAGCATTTGTCCGATTAAACTTTATATTATGGCGAATACGCTGGTAAGTTTGAATGTTACACAGTTACGCCGAAAATCACCCTGCTAACGTGTTGTTTTGCGAGCCAACTGCAAATGCATCCGGGGAGCTGTTCTGCATGCTTCCGGTTAACATTAACTTTTTTTCCCGATGTTCAACGTAAAGTTAATCTTCTACATTGAGCTGACCTGGAAACGATGTTCACAAGCTGTATTTGACTTTGATTGATCGTGACCACTTTTTTTCCGCTGTAGGATTTCAGGACCCATGTCGATCAGTCATGCAGATATTCAGAAGAATTTGTCAACATTTATTACGACTGCATGGATAAGAAAAGGAGGGTGAGTGGTGTTTTTATTCGGTTCTCTCGATTGAAAATCTGATTGCGAATAATGTGTATGAGTGCACTATGGCACAAAAATATATCAACAAAGCCGTTACCGCTGTGGTTTAGGCTGATCTAATATTTATATATAGTACTCGTGTTAAAAAAATATTTCAGTAAAAGTATTCTTCTCAAAAACTACTCAGAGTACCAATTACTTTTGAAATTTGATTGTTTAGCATAGTATAAAAAAGTGGTACATTTTTAATTAAAAAATAAAATGTTTGAATAATAAATGATATTGATCAACTGTATCAAGTACCAATTACTTTTTAAATTTGATTGTTTAGCATAGTATAAAAAAGTGGTACATTTTTAATTAAAAAATAAAATGTTTGAATAATAAATGATATTGATCAACTGTATCAGCCTAGTGCTCTGCAACCTTTATTATCATTTTGCCCCCTTTTTCACCAAAGAAAAATAGCCGCAAAAAACCCATAACACAGCTTTTAAGTTGTAAAGTTTTCATCTTTGATTATCTTTAATTTTAACCTTTTTAATTGTATCTGTTACCACAGAATACAACAAACAAGTGCAGTGTGCATGTGTAGGCCTACTTTGAAATAAATCAAACTTTGGACTATGCTGTTCTATTTGAATCCTTCCCATATTTGTATAAATATGAAATAAAGACCAGCCCACTTTAATATAAATAAAACATTAAGCCGCAACTTAATGTTTCAAAATATTATTTTATATATATATAATATAATAGACTTTTTTTGGATTTATTCATGGTTAGCTTACCCTGTAAGCTCAAGAAGCCACCTGTGTCCCTTCCTGTTCGCTTTTTTCACTTCCTGTTCGCTAGTGCACTTTATTTTTTAATTTTTGAAATATTTTTAATTCTTTTTATTTTAAACTAACTTATAGCCTTATACTACTAATTTCAGGGGATTTTGATAATAGATTATTAAAGTTGGTTTGCGAGGTTGCGGAGTTCCTCAAATAAAAAAGGTTTTAATAGGCTATTAAAGGAATTGTCGCAAGGGCAGGATGTTTAAAAAAAAAAAATCATACCGCCATTCTGACCATAGGAGGAAAAAAAGTGTCAGAACGACGGGACGTTTGATAGAAAATAAAGTGTCGCCAGTCCGTCAATTTGAGGCCCATGTCGGACTAGTGGGATGTCTGAATGGCGGCAGGTAACCCACTGACTCCACACCTTAGCTCGCTCCGTTTTATTATCAGCCTAACCAATGGCAGACTTATCATAGCCAAATGAATAACCAAAACACATGACAAAAAATGAAAGCCATATCATACAAGTATAGTTGTAAAAGCTCTTACCGCAATGTGTTTTTTTAGATTAGACGTTGAAGTGATGTAAGCAGATTAGATATCACCTTGTTGGTAAAACAAAGTTTGCACTTCATATGGACGCTGTCTCATTTTCTCCCTTGGTAAATGAAATATTCCTCCAGGTACAGCCATTTTCCCTGGTCACTCCATTTTGGCTACTTTCTCAAATTCTCAGTCCACTCGTTACACCGCTGTGTATTTTACCCCCAGAAACATTTCCCTGCTGCAGCAGCGAGTTGGCCTTTGCTTATATTATGTCTTAGAATAATTAAAAGAGCGCGATCTGACAGCCAATAATGATTTGCATTGAAAAAACAACAATCTGACAGTTTGAATATTATTTTAAATTGTGGGCATAATTGGCATACTCAATAGCGACTTTTGATTTTAAAAGTAGCGAAGTAGATTACATGGTGTAAATTGTACTCAAGTGTGAGTAAAATTACACACTTGAAGAAAATACTTGTAAAAGTATCCAAAAAATCTACTTAATTACACCAATGTGAGTATTTGTAATTCGTTACTTTCACCCCTGACAGTAAGCAATGTCAATTTTACCTTTTCAACAGAAAACTAATCCAGCATCGGTGGAGCAGAGTGCATTGGTGGTCAGTGTTATCATTTTTTCTAACGATTGTGTTTGTCCCAGAACTTGACCCGACTGTACCTGGACAAGTCGACCTTGGTGTGGAATGGGAATGCCGTGTCAGGACAGGAGGCCCTCAGCGAGTTCTTTGAGTCTTTGCCTTCGAGCGAGTTCCAAGTTCAAACCCTGGATTGCCAGCCAGTTCATGGTCAGTGGGTCGATCTCAATATATTTATATTTAAGTGCTGTGTTGGATTCTCAGATTAGAATGGAGAACTGTGCATGAAAATGTGGTGCATGTTTTGAGTTGGAGTGAAATTATCAAGCTGAGATCTGTTTAATAACCTGATGTTCTGCATGTGAAGTTGCACTAATCAATCAACCCTTTTTTCTTCATTCACAGAGCAAGCTACCCAAGGTCAGACCACACTGCTTGTGGTGACTGGTGGGACGGTGAAGTTCGAAGGGAACAAACAGCGTTTCTTCAACCAGAACTTTCTTTTAACAGCACAGGCTACACCCAACAACGACCAGCCTGTTTGGAAGATTGCAAGTGACTGTTTTCGTTTTCAAGATTGGAATAGCTGAAGCTCCCCTGATCTAAAATGTATGAACACTCAACAGTAATTAGAAACAGAAATGAACAAACACCACACGATGCAAAAAAGTGTTTATTCTTGAATGTTGAACAGGGCAATATGCTCATGATGGAGTAATAAATACAAAAAAAGACAACCAAATGTAAAACAATTGTGAATGTGTGCGTCTTTAAGGTTTGATGAGACACCATCAACACATTTGGATAAATACACCTTCATTAAAAGGATCAAACTAGACTCAGTTAAACTTTACACCAAAATGTACATTAACCCAGGAACGGAAGCGAAGAACATCGTATCATAACCAGCTATGACTTGCTAATGCAAATACACATCTTTATTGCAAAACATGCTTGAACTTAAATAAAAACACTTCCCACCAGAACCTTGACTAGAGGGCTTTCTGTACTAGTAACCCACTAATGGACACTGATACTGTATTAAAACATTTGCTTATTTTCCTGAGTCATTTAGGTTCATACATTTGGTCTCACCAAATAAATCGACAATAGCAAAAGTATAAATTAAATATTTGTAAGAAAAAGAAAGTATGTTGATAGACATGCTCACGAGTATGCTCAATCTACATGATCTTTCAGTACTCTTTAAGAGTACAGTCTCTTGGTGGGTATTCAAGTAAAACATGGCAAAAAAGCATTTATTTTTCACACAAAAAAAGCGTGAACTATTATTTTTTCTAACTCAATGCCACTTCTGCTTAACTACACAGGTGCTGCAGAGCGAAGGCACAGCATTAGTACTTCTAGTTAACAAAATACAAGCCTCCCTGATAACTACAAATTAACATTTTCAATTGAACAACAAAGCTTTGCAACATATGGGCCACAGTGGTACTTTTTTTTTATTTTTTTTTTTTTAATTCAGCTACAAACAGAGCCAGCAGACTTAAGTGGGTGCCATTGATGTGCCGTAAACTGTCTTGTGACTTTTTTCTACAGTTGTTACTCTAGTGCATGTCTTTGACCGTGTACACTTAAATAAATAAATACAAAGCAGGTCACATGGATCACAACTACAAATAATTACAGCTTCTCTGTTCAACACATTTTCATTTGGTGGGACACAAACAGCATACAGATCCATTTGGGTACCACTGGGAGGACTATTTACAGTGGTAATGGTTACAGTGGCGACGCTTTGAGTGAGACACGTTATTTGCCCCCGTACATTCTCTCTATGTGGTGGAGATAGTGGTTCTTCAGCTCTTTTCTCTTCAGCTTGAATGCATCTGTGACGAGGCCCGTCTCAGGGGTCCACGGCTCTGGACTCAGATGCACCTTCATTGGAATCTCAAATCGCTGGAGTTTAACTATATGAGAGAAAGGAAGAGAACACTGGTGCTCACTCGCATTTATCACAAAATACGAGAATTATAAGAGAAGACAAGCTATGTTCAAACTCAAAATGTATCACAAACAGCAGATGAGGACACGAGTATGACACGATCACTATAGCCGCGCCACCCTACTATGAAAACACACAGCCGTGTCTTACTGTTAGCAGCAACCTCCTTGATCTCCTTCAGGACCTCCCTCTCCATGTCCGGGTGCGTGCAGATGTCTTCCCATGCTCCCACTATGCCTCTTTGTTTGGCCAGTACGGTCATCGTTTTCTGGTTGGGAACCACGAAGCTGATCACATAGTTCTGGTCACTGAAAATATATAAAATATAAAACAAGTTGAAAGAAAGGCTACGGATAAAGATGCATCTGTGCTCAGTCATATTGAAGCACGAGAGAAAAAAATACTTGAACCAGTTGGAAAGCAATTGATGTACACGGTTGGATTGACGGGTAAGCACTGAAGCAAGTTGAGGTGTTAATCTGATTGTATGTGGGGATTAAAGTTGGGAAAGTGCTCACTCAATTTGTCGATGCAGCTGAAGCTAAACGCACTGAAAAGTCGATACACGTGGTTACAAATAGATTTAAGGATGATTTGAATATAATAATACATTACAACATTAAGTTTTAAGTTCTGAAAATCTCACAATCCTAGTAGTTGATGCTAAAAATGATTTCATTTTTTAGGAGAAAAGAGTTTCTCCACCATTCCAGACAGTGTATAAGCCGTTAAATGTCAGCTGACATGACATTTAAAAACACAGCGGTGGGACGTCTGAAAATTATTTAAGAGGTCATCTGTAGAGGGTATTTTGAGAATTCAAACAGCATTACAAAGTTTAAACATGTGATCGTTTGACCTCGTAAACAAACCAAATGACACTGATCAGGGTCGTTTTAACTGAGAGGAAGGATTTCATTGATTTTATTTACATCCAAAAGAACTGACTATAAGAACCTGGTAACTGGACATTTAAGTGAAGAAAAAATAAAATGTAAGCAAGTGGTTCTCACAGTACATCACATGTACGGCTTCAAAAAATGGACATGATTAGACGCTGAAGTCTAGGAATACACTATTATACACGCTATTCACATCCCCCTTTTAATTCATTCCTAAACAAATTAGGGCAACGCACTCACCTGTTTGCATAAACGCAGATGTTGTCTATGATAGAGCAGTTTTTCAGAGCGCACTCCACTTTACCAAGAGACACGTACTCCCCGGCCTGCAGCTTAACCAAGTCTTTCTTGCGATCTAATTTGGAATGGGAAAAACAAATTAAATGGCTTGACAATCACGCACTTTTAAAAATCGAGCACAGAGCGCTTCCCTGTTTTAAATTACAACCAGGAAGTCTGCATGACAGTGCTATGAAATCGGAAAGTGCATGGCGCGCCTCTCACAGGCGCCATCAGAGGACACATCCACAGCCCTGGGTAATAAGTGAGGGAACGAACATACACACCCACTATCTGGAGACAGCCGTCTGCGTAAACCTCGCCCACGTCTCCTGTGCAGAACCACCTCTGACCCTTTTCATCTACAAAAAAGTCCTCGTTGTGGTTCTCCTGCCGGTAGTAACCCATGGTGACGTTGGGGCCGCCGATCAAGATTTCCCCTCTTGGGTTTGGCTCGTCTCTGCTGGTGTAGCCGCCTATGATTGGAAAATGATCATGTATAAGTAACAATTAATTGCAAAAATACTCACTAAAAAAGGTGCGGCTTATGCAAACAGTTTCTTTCAAACCTACCTTCAGCCCAGTCCCTGAGCCGGACCTCGCAGCAGATCAGAGGAGCTCCAACCCGACCAGTGCTGATGTCCGCAACTGTAGAATTAGGACACAACATATTATCAGACTTTATTTTCTTAATCTTCTTTCTTCTTCTTCTTTCCCCCTTATTAATCTAAAGTCTCCCACCTAATCTTACCCTCTGTGATGGTTCCGGCCCCACAGGTTTCCGTGAGGCCGTAACCCTGACCCACTGGACAGCAGAAGCATACATTCATGAACCTCTGCGTGGCCGAGGACAGCGGGGCTCCTCCAGACATCATCATCCTCACACGACCCCCAAGGAGTTTCTTCACTTTCCCAAACAACAGGCTGCAAAAGTCAAAGAGCCCGGTGGTTGATTTAAACTGGACCACAACAAGCACATTTCCAAAGAAAAAACAAACAAAGTCACAGGTGGTTTGCTTACGCATTGCAGAGTGGTGCGTCATAGCCCCTCCTGATCTGCTCTAGTTTATATTTGTAGCCCAGCGTAAACAGCGTCTTCTGGATGATATTCATTTCCTGCACTTTGCTCATCACATTCTTGTTGATGCGGTCCATAATTTCCTTTTAAGGAGAGAGAAGAAATAAATTAACTGTATACATTTGAGGAGAGGTAGATAAAGGAAACATTTGTAAGGAGGACAGAAGTGAGGGATGGACAGAGATTCCTTACTGGCACAGCTGCCATCAAGGTGGGTTTGAGCACAGAGCTGTCTCCTCTACTTCCTCTCTTTATCTTAGTGGACTAAAGGGAACAGAAGATAGAAACAATAAAAAACCGAGGTCACACACACACACACACACACACACACACGCACACGAGAAAGGGCATGGCAACAAGGCATTAGTACCCACACCTAGGTGTGATGAAAAACTGCATGACGAATGGAAGTGGCTGCCGTGGTTTTACCTGGTCTGATAGCGTCTGAGGGGACGAGTAGCCGATCCGACAGCCATATGTGACGCTGGAGATTTCCGCGGTCATCTCCAGAACATGAGCCAGGGGCAGATAGGCTATGTAAGTATCATTAGGCCTGCCACAACACATGGGGTCGGGGGGGTAAAGGTTAGCTACCTCCTGGGATCCTGTGCAAACGGCATTGGTTTAGCATTCAAAATTACATGTCTGACTGACTGACTGACTCACCCAAGTCCAGGAATGCGTTCACACTGGCCCGTCATTCCCGCTATCAGGTTGCTGTGGACGATCATGACTCCTTTCGGTGTGCCGGTGGAGCCGCTGGTGTACATCACCATGGCCAGGTCGGAGGGCTGGGGCTTCATAATCGCCCTCCCCACTGCAGGACAGGGACACAAACACAGGTCAAGGATCAACAATGCAATGGAGCAAATACAAAGCTTTAGACTGAATTCAAAGAAAGCTTCAGTATTTCCTTTCATTGCGCGTACAAGTCAATTTTGAAATAGCAGCACATCTCAAACCAGACAAATACGCACTATTCTCGGGCAGCGCGCCCAGCTCTTGCACCTCCTGCATGCTGTGGGTGGACAATCCCGCTGGGTAGCATGTTGTGTTCAGCTTCTTTTGGTCCACGTAGATCACGTGCTTCAGTTTTGGGATCTGTGGAAGCACATTCTGGGCAGAAAGAGGAGACAAAGCTGCCATTAGGAGGGGACGCCTAATCAGACCAGTTCATTTGGTCTATCTTCGCTGACTTTAACCTTTAGAATGGATACCAAAACAAAAATAAAAAAGATAAATGTAAACTTAACTGAAATAAAAGGTAGGAATCTAAAACTGCTGATGTTGTTCACACTTTGTTATTCAATTAAGGTAATCCTTTAGTACCCGCTAGTAAAAGGATTACCTCATATAGAATAGACAAGTGGCTTGACAAGCACAATGTGCAGGAAATCACTTTCATAATGAATTTGATCGGTCTTTAGACAGAAACTAAACCAGTGGACCGATATAGCTGCTACTTTAAAAAGGATCCACTCACTTTTAGTTTTGTCTCGAGCAGCTCCACGCTAGTGACTAGATGCGTCACTTCAGCCTCGTTTAGTCCAAATGCAATCGCGTCCTCTCCCAGAGTGGCGTAGAATGTCACCACTGAATACAAAAAATATATATATGTATATAAATATGTATGTAGTAGTGTGTATATATTAATAAACAGTAATTGCATTATCTACATTCATGAAATAATCTCTCCATAATTAAATATGCCAAAGTGCAGAATTTAAGTAAAGATGATTAAAAAAATTAAATTGTTCAGTTTTTAGAAAAGGATGTTAATATTAGCCTATATTAATGTAGACAGACAGATAAACACAGTAAATCCACAATGACTATATATTTATCTAGAAAATGCTCTCACACAGTCGGCCATCAGGACCCTCGTGTGTGTGTGTGTGTGTGTGTGTGTGTGTGTGTGTGTGTGTGTGAGAACTGTCTTAGAAAATACCATTTCAATTGTTTCGGGGTTTAATTCAATAATTGTTTTTTTCCCCCTCTATGCGTCAGTTGACCGTCGCTGCGGCACACGATGTGATGTTCTTACATGGGAAGTTGCGCCTGAAGCACGTCTGGGCTGTGATCATCCACTCCGCTCTGGTCTCACAAAAGATTGCAATGCTGCTTTTGGGCTGCTGCCCCAAAGCTGCCAGTCCACTGCCAAAATGATCGACGATACAGTCCACTTCATTGTACGAGAGCCATCTATAGTCGCCCAGGATCAGCTGACGGGGGACAGGTTGCAACGTCAAACGTCTTCCTCCCTCACGGGCATCACTCGCAAAACACGGTTAGGATAGTGGGAGCCTTTACCTTTTTAAATACTTTACCGCTGGGTTGGATCTCATTCTCTTCGCACAGCACATCTCTGGTGCCGAGACAGTCTGCCGGTCCGAAGCGCTGCACAGCATGCGTGAACAGCTTATCCAGCGTGTCCTTGCCCGGGAAGTCTTCCCTGGCTAAGGAATCGAAGTGGTCCACGGAGCGGTAGGGCCCCTCCGCGCGGCCTGAAGTTGAACGGGCCTTTATCCGCTTGGACAGAGCTTTTCGCCCCCCGGCTCCAGTCACGCAGTACCAGGGAAGGAAGGACAGGACGGAGTACAGCCACACCAGAAGGTGGATTGGAAGCAGGAGGACAGCTTGGAGGGCAGACTGTGGTTGGGGACCCATTCTTTTCTCTGGAGGAGCCCTGGTTGTTTAGGCTAGTTTTCTATAGTGTGCTGGTCACAAACAAGTCCAAGCCCCCCCAAGAAAAGTAACCCAATCTTAAGAATCCTAGAACTACTACGAGATGGAAATATTTGGTCCACTGCCCTCAAAAGGTTACACCTAAAGCTGGAAAAAAAGGGAAAAAAAGATGATAAAGTTTATACACATGTAAAATAACTAAGTCAAAGTACTAAACAAAGATAAGCGAAATAGCTGTGTGCCTACAGCGGTCTCAAAGAGGAAGTGAGCTGTACAAGTGAGCCTGTGTGGCTGCACACACACAAAAAACAAACCCTCACAAAACTGGTTTGTGCATCAAACTAGTCAGCCATTCAAGTTCATCCACAACCTGTACGCTACAGACTACACTCAGCGCTCGAGAGACTCACCGCTTTCGTCCTCAACTCCACGTTGCACCAGGAGCGTGTGTTTCATCTACGCACGTTCCATCACTTATGTACCAAAGCGTCCGCCTCACAATCGCCACCCCCCCCCCCGCGGGTCATCCCCAAGGGCACCGAGCTGCACGCGACCAATGACAATACTCCTGAAGCTCACCCCACTCGGTGGTCAGAGAAAAGGCCACTATAGGTCAAGCTCCGTTCGCTAAGAATAGCCTCGAGACGCAGGGCACATTGAGGAGGAAACAAGGGGATGCAACGAGTCTTCAACATCTGAATAAATAACCAATACAGAAACAGCTGGACTGGAAGAACAGGCAATGAACTAATTGTACAGCACAAGGAGTGCAGCGTTTCCCAATAGAAGTTGTAAACCTCGGGAAAACACTGACTGATGTAACCAAAACTCCCAAAGCCTCACTTTACTCACTGTAGTGAATCATTGCTTCCATCCACGTCACAGAAAGTGTGTATATGTAAGAAGGGGACAAAAAAAGCTGGTTGATCTTCATTAGATAAATAAAGACTGTTTGTTTGCATGACGAGACGTTTTGGGGCCTTTTTCCTGCTTTGGTGGATTTCAGTTTACTAACACAGAACAGGATGGACTGACACGCCTTTATTTGTGAATATAAATAAAAGGTCTTCATACAAATCGCATCCTTCAATGATTATTCATGGCGAGACAAACACCACGCGTGTCGCACTCGACTCGTGACGAAATGCCGAGCATGTTACACGCTAATATAAATAATTTACAGATAACAGATTACAGATAATTTACAAATATAACCCAAATTAATTAACTTTTAGAGCGGGAAAGACCAAACTATTGTATCGATTGTGTATAGTTTAACGTTAAAGTTACACACAAAATCCCATGTGGAAAAAAGGAACGTCATTTCCTAAAAATCACCCTCACGCACGCACTAAACAGGAGCCGGAGAGCGCGTTTTTTGCGTCCCTCCTCACACGCGCGCGCTATTTAGCGGCTCGTGTGTCACGACGGGCTGAGGAGCGCCGCGGCGGACACACACATGACGACAAAGCGGCCGCGCATTGATTAGCGTGCGCGTTAGCTACCGAGCACGTTAGCCTGAGCCAATTCAACGCCTCCGACACAAATTAACCCCCAACACACGTCTCGGGGGCGGGAATGGGATTAAAGAGCCACCCCGCTTATCGGCTGACTGGAGGCGTCCTTACCTTCAGCGGAGGGGAAGCGGGTCAGTCGCGCCTCTGTTCACAAATGACCGAGAGTTACCTTTAATGAGGGAACTAGAAACCGGAACTACTACGTCATCTGATTCCATGTTTCTGGACCAATGAGAGGCCGAGCTAGGTCTGCAGTCGTTTTTTTCTGTGTACGTCCCGCATCCGCAAGGGGAAGTATTTGGCATGAGGTAATAAGGCCCGATGTCAGTTCGCCCCGCACGGGCTGACGCACTTTCAGGCGCGCTGCCGCTTACTCCAGCGTTTTAGGGCTGTCTGTCCCCACTGCTACACCGCCGAGTGTTTGAGGGCTCTCTGGAAGAGCTCTTTAGGAACCTTTAAGAAAAGGTGAAGGTAAAGCAGAGGTCAGTTTTCTGTTATATTTAGGTGAACCGAATTATGGGATGATTTACCCCGCCTAAAAGAAACATGTCCCCCTATAAAATGTTTCAAAAAGTGCCTGAAAAAAAATCTAACTGCTATAAGTACATTTCCATTGTTTATTAATTACCACAGGAGTACAATCCAACATCAGTGAACAATCTCAAGCCGTGCTTACTTTTGCATGCACACATACACACGCAACAAAATGACTTCAGTTTTCTTTCTTTCACTTTATTTTGTTGTCTATCACAGTATTTTTCAACCTTTTTGCGTCAAGGCACACTTAAGACACAGAAAAAATACTCACGGCACACCAACAACCGGAAATGATATGAAAATCGATCCCAAACATAGTTTCAGCATGAGCATAATATACTCTAAGAAATCGGGGAAACGCGTGTTCTATTAGTTGTGTTTTATTAAACTTAACATCATCCTAATGCCAAGATGGCACAGGCTTTATGCCCAGATATCTCTTAAGCCTAGTTTATGCTTCTGCGTTTTCAGTGCGACGCAGACCTAAGACCCTCTTGCGTGTCCCTTGCGTGTCTTTTCACACCTCCTCACGTCCTTGCGTGTGTCGAGACATTTTTCTAGACAACGCAAGTCTTCCGCAGCGCACCAGGCTGCGATTGGTCCGCTAACTACGTCCTTTACGGAGTCTCACATTTCCGCTTTCATAGCCCGATACCGCCATTATTAAAACGAAGAATGTTTACGAGAGAACGGATCAGATTGAAGAGCTTTTGTCGGAAGAAATGCGTAGATATGACCGCATATGCGGGTTGGATTCACGGAGTGAGATCGCCGCGAACGCCGGTTTGCTGGTCGAGGAGTAAAATACTGGACAAATGTGTCCGCGATGAAAAGCAGCAGTGTCGATGCACGGGACAATAAAGTCTATGATAAATAAACAAACAAATAAATAAATAGACGTGACTCTCTGGGTCGTCTTCAATAAAAACACGTTACTCCGCCTGTTGTTCTGGAGATGAATTGCTTTGCAACACACGCAGATTCAGAACCATGAATTGAAACGAGTGCGACGACGCAGAAGCATGCGCCAGATGCGCCGGACGTAAATCTCACTGTTTTAAATTGTCGCCTCAGCAAATCTGCCTATTAATTACGCTGCGTACCGCCCCCCACAGGCAGAGGGGAGTATTGAGCCTTCATACCACCAACAGCGCGACGACACACACACACACAAACACACAAGTTGGTTCTTTTTTTTCACCAATGAAGTGACAGTATGTAAAAAATGATTTTTTTTTCACGGCACACCTGACAGCCTCTCGCGGCACAGTAAACTGAAATCCACCAATTATTTGGTTATTGTTTATTTTGAATTGTGCAAATAAAAAAATAAAAACACAAGTCATTGTAATGGGACGTTAAAAACGAGGGTAACCAGTGAACGCGAGATGTAAAAAAAATCATCATATTAAAATGTATACATCTGAAATATTAATTACTATACATCTCACTGTCATATATTATGCATAAGAACTGTTGCCCAAATGTGTTCATGACATTGACGCCCTCAAGTGGATGGTACATGAGAGTACATTTCTATCGGAAACCGGAATGGAACTGAAAGGGCAAAATTAAATATATATTTAGTATTTTTAACATTTGAAATACTTTTCTGTATTTTTACATATAATTTTATGATGTCACATTATTTATTCCTCTCTATTCATAGAAGGAATAAAAAAGCGAAGAAGAAAATAACTTTTTTGCCGTTGTTTGTGTCCACTGTGTGGACAGTAATTAAAAATCCGACAGGCAATTTACACAGCTTTGGATTTTGTGTTTCATTTCTTAATCACCAAGAACAATTTACAAGGAAGAACATAAGGTTCAAGCACATCGAGTAAATACAATCAGTACCGCAATTATGACAACAATCCCACAAATACCCACAAAAATCCATGTGACAGAAATAAAGAGTAGATTCAGGAAAATGACACAAAGTGCTTGTTGATGTCTGTTTGTACGTCGCTCCGTGGACTGGAGCAGCTGACGACGAGCCCTCCGTGAGAAACGTGCCGTCTGCTCCACGCATAGAGAGCCAGTAGGGGGCAGTGCGCTCGAGCGAGCGTCACGGATGACGTGGGGGAGCGCTGGATTTGTGAACCAGACAAGACACGGATGGTAATTTTTGTAATGCTCATGTTGAACCATCTGTAAAAGCAATGCCATAATTGTACATACATCATACCCAAAGGGCAACTTTGTGTTGTTATATACTAGACAACCACCATGAAGGGCTGAAGAGACGTTTTCCTGAAGGAAACCCGTTCTGACACAATAACATGACATCGTCACGTTTAATCTGTTTATTTTGTGCAATAGTGTAAAACAATATATATATATATACATCATACTATTAAATCATCAATAAACGTCTTGTTCTTTGGGTTATTTTTGTTAACACCCCCCCGCCCTTCTCCCGCTGCTGTCTTTTACAAGAAAACAATCGCACCCCATAACCACGTGTCTCATAGCTCGTTGCACAAAAACATCACGAGTGGCCGCTGCAGCGGTGTGTGGTACAAAGACAGCACATGGTGGCGTTTAGAAGCAGCTTGTAGCGACGGACACCGCCGGGCTTCAGCTTGTTCCAGTTCTCCGCTTGCATTAAGTTCACTCCGGCCACCCGCTCGCTGCGCAGACCCCTCCGAAGCGGCTTGTCTCCGCGCAGGCCGGTGAGCGAGCCTTAAACTGCGAGTTCGAGGACGTTAAGAAAAGAAAAAAGCGAATTAGTTGCACTCCCGCAGAAGCTGAGCATGTCGACTGGCACTAATGAAGCTAAAAGCTGCCCCATCCCCACCAGGGTGCTCACCCTGAAGGACTGGTCCCAGCTACCCGACTGTTACAGCCAGACACCCGGGGGGACCCTCTTCTCCACCACGCCCGGAGGTAAGGGCCACGTCTCGTGTTCAATGCAACTTTTTTTTGCCTTTTTTCTTTTAATTCTTCAAAATGCGCCAACGCCACGGAAGGACGTCGGAGCAGCTTCAGCAGCTGTACACAACGATTTTCGCATGTGTCAAGAAGCATAAAGGCAAACGATGTGATGAGTCTCGCGAGAAGCTGCAAACAATGCAACACGAAGGCGCTCGAGACGGCTGATGGAGGGTGTGTGTTTACACCACCGCCCCAACCCGTCTAATAACCGTGCGAGCGTTAACTGTCGCTATTGTGCAGCGGGGTCGAGCAGAAGTGTCTCGTTGTTCACGTTCTGCACGCTGACAGGCGTCTGCAGCCCTCGTGTTGTCAGCACAGCAAGTTTGCTGTCATTTTCTTTTTTTCCGAGCCTAGTGAACACGACACCGGAAGCTTTACATAAAAGAAACGCGTACACGAGTACTATGGAGTTAAGTATAATCAGACTATATAGTGACCGATACATATGTACATATTTCCATTGCTAAAAGCTGAACTATAGTAACTTTTTGGCTTACACAAAAGATTCATGTTAATTGACATGAACATGATTTTAAAAAATCACATTTGCTGTCGACACTGTATTTTGTTTTGGCTTGCGGAGACAACAACACGCGGTTTAACAAGTGACGTGTGACTTAAAGTGGGTGGATGCCAAAAACGGTGGAGTGGTTGGCCTCGCCTTGGTGGTGGAGGAGGTGGAGGCCGTCCTGTCCTCGCTGCTTTACATCACAAGAACTGTCGAGAACATTCTGTACAAGTGGAGAGGAGGAGGGGTGAATGGAAATGTTTAATGCATGGAGGAAGTGAGCGGTCCATTTTAGTTAATACACACGAAAAAAACATGACACTGCCAAATAAGGCAGAGGAACTTGCTACGGAAAGAGTTTCAACTTGTTTTCCACCTCCTATGTGCAACACATTTCACTGGGGTCACGCCATGTGTCGCTGGAATGACACTCTCTCTCTCTCTCTCTCTCTCTCTCCCCCCCCCCCTTTTTTTTTAAAACTTTAACATAACTACTCCGCCCACAGGGCGAGCTGCCTTGCAATGTATCTCAAGCACTATGGCTTGCATTCCCACCCGCTTTCCTCGCCCCCATCTTCTTCACCCCCACCCTCTGCTTAGCGTCCCTTTGTCCAGGGCGGTTTGCTCTACAGTCATTGCATAACATGTTTTTCCTCTTGGCGAGGTTGAGTAGGTTCAAACTCCGATAAAGAGGCAGCAGTTCACTCTTCGACTAAAGTAGCGTCCCGGTCAAACTCATCACAACGCGCCATTTATGATGCTGTTTTTGCTTTGAGTTTGTCAAAGTCCTGACGATCACTGACGTGAGATTGGAAAGGCTGTTTTAGATGGTGCAAGCTGTTGAAATCAATCAACCAACCCCCCACCCCTCCTTTTTCCCCCTCCCATTAATGTCAAAGATGAGACCAAGGAAAATAATAACATGTTGGTCTAATTTAAAGACATCCTGCTTCAATGAGAAGCTGTTTTGTGCTCTGATTTCCAAGAACTCCTGGCAGCGGCGGCCTTCAGCCCTTCCCCTCGCACTCGAATATAGCCCCCCCCTTTCCCACACACATTCCCTCTGCTAGAGGAAATTGATACTCCACTTCCCAGATGTGCACATTGCACACATGCAAAAATGCTCTTGAAATAGCTGTTATTGTATTTAGATGCACTAGCTTTCAATCGGTTGTTTGTCATCAAAGAATTCTATGAAGGCAAATCAATGTTAAAATCCGAGAGCGCAAATCAAACATTTGCGAGCAAAAGTCCGTTGTATGAAGGAGCCTGTGCGTGTCTTATCTCATAATAATTTAGACTTTCTAATCCCTTAATTAAAAAAAAAAAAATGCAGAAATAGCAAATAGCTCGCGCAGGAAGGAGTTTTGCTCCCGAATGTTTGCACTCGCATGGATTTGATTTGAATAGATGTATTTCACTGTAGGTTGACTGCCGGATTGTCTGTCTTTCTCAGGTACCCGAATCATTTATGATAGGAAGTTTCTGTTGGATTGTCGAAACTCCCCATTGGCCCGGACCCCCCCTTGCTGCCTGCCCCAGATCCCCGGGGTGACGGTTCCTGCTACGCACCCTATGGGGAAACTACAGGATCTGAAGGAGGAGGCTGAAGAAGAAGAGAAGGATGTACCAGGTAAATATTTAAGTTATTTGTTTTTGCTGAGCTTAATTCATGTTCGTTTAATGGAGAATGCACACTTCAAGGTTTATGTGACAACCCATATGTTCATATAATTCTCGTGTTTTTCATGGTTCAATGACTTCAAAATATCACCAATTATTTACATGGCTTTTAAAGTAGGTTAGTGAATAGTTACGCAACAATCAATTTATTTCACATATGCTTTTTTTTGTTAAGTTGATTATATCAGCTGTTTTGTCTTTTAAGATTAGAGGGATTTTCTTTCTTCCCCCAATGTGCAGTTTTACTGACTATTAAGTTTCTTAAAGCCTGTTCCAGATAACAGAACTTGCTGGGAATAAAAGGCTTATTTTGAGCTATGATTCAGGAGTGTTATCAAAGGTTTGTGAAGTTTGGATTAATTTTTTTTTAATTAATCAAACTATCATCACTCCTGTCAAAGTAAAGACCTAAAGGATTAATGTTGACGCCCTTTATTCTCCTCTTGGGTTGATAAACACACAGGACCTTTTGTGCCGTCTGGATTTGCGAGATATACTCATAAAGTCTTTTTTTCTTGCCTATCCTGTACGCATTGATAAAGTCTGTACTTTGTGATCTTTACTTTAGTCCGTTAATGTGCTGTTGGGCTCTCACCGCAAACACCAATGTTAACTACCAGCTGATTGTCAAGCCCCTCCCATGCCTTTAATCTTAACCGTTTCTTTTCTCCCATTCAACAGATGACAACCAGTTTGAGATGGACATCTGAGCTCCAGTATTACCTCCTGTGGAGAATTATCATTTAAAAACCTCCAAGGTCATTCATGGCTGTAATGCATATTACCTAATGAAGCTTTTTTTTCATCTTTTGTAAATAAAAGCTTTTGTGAGGAACCAAAAAAATAATTGAAAAGTTAGCAAACTGTAGGGTGTTTTTGATCCTAAAAGTGTTAAGCAGAATAAATGGTGTTTAAAGGGCTGATTAGTGGCTTACTCACTGCAGCAGGATTGAAAATAATCCATTTTGATTTCGCTTTTTTAAAATCTTTTGTAAATAACATTGTACAATGTAGCCTTTTTTAAGTTGGGGAATACAGGATGATTACATTAAGAATGTAGTTTTTCACTGCAGGCATCGTTTTTTTTGTTGTATACCCCCCCCCCCCCCCCCCCAGATGTCTAACTTACTTTGTCATGATATTGGGGGTCAGGGCCTTCTGAAAATCAGCCTCTTCTGTTTTGTATGGAGAGAGACATGAAGTGTGAATCATTTCAAATAAAGGCTATTCAGACTGCCAACAATGGATTTTCTGTTTTGTCAAATGTACCTCATTCTATTTTAAACCATGTTTCGCACATTGTTATTCCTTTTGAACTATTCTTTAAAATGCAATACAAGTATTAATGTAATGGAAAAGCATTTGGGCACAGAAATGTTGAATAACTCATGGAGAGTTTTTAAGCACCGCTGATGGGAACTCATTGCGGGACACAGATGTTGCATTTATTTTAACTTTGGGTCAAATTCAAGTTAAACACTTTCCGGTTGCCCAAGAAGCAATGTTGAACTGTCAAACATTGTAATAGATAAACATCTGATGCTTGACCACTAAAACGGTCTATGAAAGAAATCCTTCCTTCAAAGCGCAGGATCGCACACGTTGCTGCGAAGCCTGAAGGGCTCTGTGTACA